>NC_135766.1:17847502-18262502 GCF_052425735.1 Oculina patagonica
CTATTATCGCGGCGAGGTAAATAATTCACTTCCAGTCACCAACATTGAGGGGAATAGTTGTTTTAGTTTCTCATTTTTAACTAGGTAGTTTATTCCTGTCAAAGATCACAATTTTCTTGCGCACTTTGCTCGGTGGTAAATAGCAACCAATATTCGGAGTATGAGGTAATTTTTCACGGCCAACACAAGTTTCATACATTGCCTTTTTATATATATTGTTCACAGAAGACAACTGCCGGATGTTGCAGTTTTCAAGTCCTATCGACGGAAAAACTCTGGAAAAACACCTCATCAGAACGATTGTGCTAAATTCGGAGCATTCTTGCCGAGTTCAATGCTATTCGGAGAACTCGTGTGTCTCCTACAACTTTGGGATACGTGCTTCAGGTGAAGCAGTCTGTGAACTGAACAACTCAACACATAATGAACATCCCCAGGATCTGAAACCGAAAACGAATTTCATGTATCGTGGAACGGAGGTAAAGTGAGCTATTTAGTTTTACTACTTATAGCTGATTTCCAGTCCGTACTGTGTAGACTCGGGATTTGTTTCGGTTTTTATTTGAATTCGTTAAAACGTTACAATCCGGTAATAGCATACATGAAGAGTTTTAGTCCGCCATTACGGTTCGTTTCGTTCAATAATTTCCGTTGAGCTGAAGACGTCAGTTTGAAATAGCTTCGAGGTACCCCTACTCCTTATTATTGTTTTGCAAGGATATCTGGTGCTAATAATGAAGAATAACTTAAGTTTGTCACATAATTTTTAACTTTGCTAGTAAACTTTCCTTCGTGTGAGACTCACATAAACATTGCAAGCGGAGATTGCGCAGTATGGACTGGAATTCATCTTTAACAATCGCAGCAAGATAAACATTTCAATACTGTTCAGAATTAATGTGGAAAAAGTGGTTATTCTGCGCAGTTTTTCTTGCAGTTGAGAGTGAATATTTAGCTTTAGGTAAATAAAAAGAGTGGCTGCCATTAAAACATAGGTAACGCGAACACAGGTGTGTGGCAAAAAAACGACATGCTTTTTTTTAATTTTCCCCTCTCCGTTTTCACACTTGTCTACAGTTTCATAACTTGCATTTGCTGCTTGTTAATTCAGTTCTTTATCTATACTTTATCACTTTTTCTTTTTGGTAAAATTTCTGAAACGTGCCTCTTCTTTCTGCGGGGGCATTAAAAAAAATAAAGTTTGGCATATTGACTTTTAATGCCGTCATAGGGGGTTATTAAATTATTCAAATAACTAAAAGAGCCTGTTATGTGTTGAGCAAGGTGAATATTAAGGATAATTTTAGCTGCACGTCCATTACAACGTATTATACTGGGCGCTATTCTGTAGTACATGACACTACACTACGAGCGGTTGGCTATTTAAATTTTAAACAAAAATAAGGCGCTTACGCTAAAAAGATCATTTTAAATTAAAAATCCTATACGCGTACCCTTGTAAAGGTTTTTTTAACTTTTAGAAATTTTTTTTATTCTAAGAGAACCTTGCTTGTGGTGAGTAGTAGTAAAACAATTGCAAAGAACTAAATAATCATGCATGGGTCATTAGCGGTGCGCGAAAAAAGAAAAAAAAAAACGTCCGTTGTATTACCAAACTTTGTTTACTTGACATTTCCTGCAGATAGAACAAGTACTACGAAACTTTTTCCCTTATTTTCATTCTATCATGATCATCTTACTACTTCCCATGTATAATGTTTCAGAATTTCTGTAGCTCCATGCCATGCAGCAACGGTGGTACTTGTCAATCTGGTTTTTCACCCCACGGATACCGCTGCCTTTGCACCGACGGCTTCAAGGGTTTACAGTGTGATATAGGTAACCTATTATGAGATTTGTTAATTTGAGAAATGCAACATTCTCTTCAGTTGGTTGTACACGTATTTAGGAAAATGATTGACAGTCGTTGCCTTTTCAGGGTCGTTGAAAGAGTGGAGAAAGCTATCCACAGGATAAATCACTACCCAGTGGATTCGGGGGTGGAAGAGGAATTATTGGAAGTGACTTATTCATTATTCCTTCTCATTTTTCGCGACTTATTCATTATTTATTTTTAGACTTTTCTTGTTATTCATTATTCCGTATTGCCTAAAATATTGCAGTTCTTTGGGTGTTTTAGTTAAACATTTATTCAACTCGCGCTTGTTGGATATGACATAGTTATAGCCAACTCAACTTATGTCCAACGCACGCTCATGGAATCGAATAATTAACAATTATTCCACGAGCGCACGTTGGATATGAGATGGCACATAGCCAACTCGGCGCTACCGCGCCTCGTTGGCTATGCGATCTCATATCCAAAGAAATGCGATATTTGAGCTCCCCAGCTGTTTTCGTTGACACATATCGGCTTCCTTATTTGTGTTCAATGGTATATGAGCTGATATACCATTACCTGTTTACCAATCAAAACTCAGGAATTGCAATGTACCATTGTTAATATTCACCTGTTGCTGTTGTAGATGTAAACGAGTGTGCCAGTAACCCGTGTCAGAATGGCGCAGCATGTATTGACCTTGCCAACAGATTCAAGTGTGATTGTCCTTCAGGGTTTATTGGAGTTCGATGTGAAACAGGTTGGTGGTTTGCTCCGGAACATTTTAAAAACGATCTAAAAGAACTCACTGTCAGATTTACTGGCACCCCAACGGGAGTCGAGCCCATGACCTTCCAGATACTGGTTGGGCGCTCTTACCACTGAGCTATGGGAGGTCATAAGCTACGAAAACTTCTTATGTGACTTCTTTCTGAGTATTCGATTTAAGAACGCTTTTTTACTTATTTCACTTTATCCAAGTCACAATTCCACTTATCATTTATCCACATTTGCCTTATTAAGCCTTGCAGCTATGGCAGGACATGTGTCACACGTAAGAACCTAATTTATAACATCTGTATCTTGAACGTCAACCGGAATCTTGAAGGTCATTGGGTCGACTCCAGTCGAGGAACTCAACTATCTTTGCTTTTTCTGAGTAATTAACTTAAGTACGAAGTTACTATTTCACTCATCATTTATCGGCAGCAATATTTCATCATTTTTACCTTGTGTTAAAGGGAGCCTTTTTTATTTAGTTAGAAAGAATTGATCTGTATTATCACTATAGATTTATTGAGTAATCGCTTTAAAAATGCATGTTCTCTTGTTTTTATCTTTATCATCTTTATCATCATCACACAGCGATGTTGCACAAGGCAATGTCGCTTCTAGACCATTTCTATAATTTTGGTCTTCTAGAACATTTCCATGTTTTACCATCCTAGGAGAGCTCACTTTGAATGATGATAAAGCAAAAACCAGAATATTTAGATTCATATATATTTTTTTCATTATAATTTTAGATATCCCTGAATGTTTCCAGTACAAGTTTCTCAACGGCTTTGATCGACACCGAGATAAATCCAACCGTGGCTCGAAATGTGACAAAGATTTAACAGAGGACTGGTACAGATTTTACGGAGGGGCTGGGTCTCGTATGGCTTCGAGCTGTGTACCCACTCACAGATGTGACACAGACTTGACAGGATGGATGGAAGGAAGTCATCCTACAGTCGACGAAGGCGTCGTTGCAAGAAAAGTTTGTTTTCATGGTTATGACAATTGCTGTTATAAAACTGTTGAAATAAATGTGCGAAATTGCGGCTCCTTTTACATATACAGGCTAAAGAAGCTGAGCGTTTGTAACTCGCGGTACTGTGGAAGTGATTAGATAACAAGGAGAGGATAAAATTAATGGTTAGTGACGAGACTTCCTGACACCTAAACGACGATGTCTTACATGTACATATACTGCCAGAGACTCAGCATAAAATTGTTGAAAACTCATTTAAAACATTTCTAAAAAATAGCCAAGGAAATGCAAAAATAACATTAGTATCTTTTGGTCATTCGATAAGTGCCGACTGTCGGCAAAGGTCTGCGTTAAATGGAAATAAAATACCGTTAAAGATATTTATCCACCTAACGATGGAGGCACCTTTTGAGCAGGAACTCCTTATATGTTATAGGCATTTGTAGAATCGACAAATAAGTGTTTTTAAGTACACATAAGTCTTGGTTTAAATGCAGATCTATTTTTGCCTGTAGTTGTGAATAAACGCTGCTTAAGATCCAAACAAAATTGAGGAAATTGTTACGATTAAATATAATGGACGTCTGTAACCACGGAACGGAATCACGAAGCGTAGCTGAATGACAAACCTTGAGATAAGCAGTGGAAGTAAATGAGTAGGCTAAAGCCACATTTGGGCCAAAAGGCACACACTACCGGAGTTGATCTTGTCTACATAGTATGCAGCAACAAATATTTTATGGGATCAAACATTTTCATTTCATATTTTATTGCAACTTATTTTATGGTTTAGTCATGTCTCGCTTTAAGAAAAACTTGACATTTTGCACATTCATTCGCTTGGCCACCTCGCTTATCTTGTTAACACCGTGGGACCTCCCGGCCCAGTCAACCACAATAAAGTTCACGGTTACTTTTTGTCGGGACGATCTTTCGTTGAAGCGTTTTCTGCTGGCCTAAAGAAGACACACAAAACGTTTTAATGTAGTAAAAAAATTTAATCGTGTGACAATAACACAACATCAGAAACAAGAAGCCGCGTATTTCAGTTACTTTAATTGTCGTCCAAAATCACGTCGACTCCTTTAGTCGTGGGGCCTAGGAAGGAGAAATCTTTTCTTCTGTTCGACGTGTCAAGGCCCCACTGGCTAAGACACTCTATAGGCTCTGAGAACGATAATGGAAGACTTTTTCCACGTGTTCGGAATTAAGCTTGACCATTTATTGAGCACGCGAAGCAAACGCCATTTTGATTTCTAGGTCGTGCACGGCTACCGTATTTAGCCGTCTCCTGCGAAGCAAGGCTTTATTCTTAACTGGAATTGAAAGTGCTTTGAGTTCTGGCTAACTGCAGTGCTGCTCAGATTAAAAAGCTAGTGTAAAAATCAAACTTAAACTAACTAAAAGTAGCAACTCTAACTGGAAGAATAACTCATAAATGAGTTTTAAAAAGACAGTAAGAATTAATCATATAATATCTAACCTCATCAATATACTGATTGCACCAGTCAGCAAGATGTTTGACGCACAGTCCCCAAGTCAGGAACAAATCCACTTCCATGAAATCATAGTAATAAGACTCTGCGCAGCGCTTCTGAATAGCACCCACCATTTTACTACACCCGGAAGACTCAATCAAGTTCAACGGCGTCCATGACAAAGAAATTTCATAATTTGCGTAGTAAACCCAGCGATATCTGTAGTAGCTGTTACCAAGGAGTCGGTTATCCATAAAGAGAAATATTCGCTGATTGGAACTGATCGCTTCGCCTAATGTCGGCCATTTCCGGGATCGTCTGCGATGATCGTTTAAGGTTAAACGTTTCAGCCCTGTTCTCTCTTTTGTTGGCTCCCATAAGTTCTTCATCTATCGAAGAAAAACGTAAAAACGCAGATATGAAAAAAAAATAATAATAATTAAAAAAATAATAACGCAATTATTGTGTGGCTAGTTTCTTAAAACCCTTAGTGCATAGATTAAAAGGTCTATTAATTACCATATACTGCAAGGAGAATGAGTTAAATCGCCTGAATGATGCAACAAAGAGCCGAATAACTGTAACAGAGACTACAGGATCATTTGAGACCCTTAAAAAACACTCCCTGTATTGTGTGTAAAGTGACATATATAGCCAGATTATAAAATATTCTAAATTGCATTACCTGTTCAAGAATCTCGCTTCCAATCTTCTCAGCTTTCGAATGGACCGTATCTCTACCAAACTTGATAATGACAACTTCGGTAGGATTTCTTAACATCCATTCGTTAATTTGCTGCAGCATTTTTCTTATCCGGGTCCACCGTAGGCCCCGCTGTGGCAAGTCCATGGACCACGTTCCCATCTCCTCGAGTCCACAAAACACGTGTCGATATCAAAGTACCGGATGCCGTTATCAAGCTGTTTGGTGATACTTTGACCCTGGCTTCTGTACCAGCAACTCCAGGCGGGAATACTCAGCCCTATCTTAGTGTGATAGTAAAGAATCCCGTCAAAACCGGCACCTGAGTTGTGAGTTCCTGCGAAGGTAGCTTGGTTGATCCTTAAATCGCAGAATTCGGCCATTCCATTGCAAACCAAGCCTTCGATCGGACTTGAAATCACTGCAAATGAAATGGCGATGGAAATAAGGATTTTTTTAACGATATCCATCCTTCCACCAAAAACGATAGTGTACCCTTTTGCCAGAACTGCTTTACGAATAACATCGCCCCGTTGCTATTCTTATGCTTTTCTTGATATTCGGCCTTTTGTTCAAAATCAACGTTAAAAGAGACACACTAAAGCTGGAAAAACATTGCGTTAATTCAGATGTAACTGCAAAGAATTCTCGTGACATGTATACGACAATAGTTCACAGGAAACAAAACTCCTTAATTTTCAAATTGATTATGTCGGGGAGTTTCTATTTTTAATAAAAAATGGCTTCTTTTATTAAAAAGACATTTTTGTGTACAATCTTTTGTAGAAACTGCCGTAATCACATTTATTCAAAACAACACTTTTAATTTTTTTTTTTTGTTTCTATGAGCATCAATATTTATTTTTGGGATAAACACTATTTTGTTTTTCAATTAAAAAAGTAAATGATAATATTTAAAACGTAAAAGTCCTCTTACAAAATTCCACAAAATGAATCGTATGTTCGTTATTCTCACTTCCTAAACAATCGCTTCACACCTCTTTATTTTATTTTTTTTTTTCATTATGAAACTCTCTGAGATTTTTTGCCCGAATCCAAAATGACAATGCCTTGTATTTACTTTATTCGCTTTTAATTTGTTGGTACTCTTTGTACTGAAAGAAATCACAAAACACAAAACAAAAATATAGAAAGAAAGAATACGTCTATGTGGTGTCGAAACCAATGCTTGCCCAGCTGCGTGAAATTATCTTACATTTTCTATATCCTTTGAAAAAGAACGCAAGATAAAAAGAATTAAACGATGACTGCAATTGAAGGTGTATTTTATGTATCAATGTTACCACTTGCAACAGTGGAAGAGAGCACCCTATAGGATTCGCGGCTTCAAAATTGTCTAGTGTCACTATGAATTCTCAATCGTTTGCGTTGCGGCAAATGAACATTAAAGCCATTTTTGTTTCCCCAAATGTGATGTGATTCTCGTCGCTACTTTTATACGATTTTTAAGTTAGTATACATTGTACTTTTTTTATTTTTTAAGTGTTTTTTTTTTAGAAAAACAGTACTTGGCAGTTAAATTGCTGATGACTTCGTGACTCGGCTACGTAAAAAAGCAATATTATTAGGCTATAAATTATAAAAATGTATATATACAATACTAAACGTTTAGCTTGATGGCGTCCGGGCTCCCGTATCGGGAAAAACTTTCTGTCAATAGGTTAGTTTCGAATTACGTTCCATTGATCACAAACAAAAGGATTAAGTCGAGGCTCTGAGGAACAGTAGATTTAAGTTTTCTTTTGTTTAACGTTTAATTCCCTCCATCCTCGATTTCCATCCTCGATTTCAACGTAACTCTTAACTGTTCTATTGTTAAAGAACAGATGGGCCCATAACCGAGGTTATAAGCGCGGGGGGGGGGGGGGGGGGAGGGGGAGGTTATACCAAAGTTTACGCTATCTTAAAACACTGGCTTACGGAGAATGCAATTTATAGTAAAAATTTCTTTGCTGAGATGATGACGTCCTTTATGTGTATGTATTGAAAGGTACATTTGAATTCATTATAAAACAGAAAAGAAGTCCATGGAGGGGGAATTGGAGCTTTGTCCTTGGGAGAATTAGAATTTCTTCCTAGTGTGACTACTTGCATCGGGACACTTAGAACTAGAAATAAAATATTTAAAAATGTTCATTGAGAACAAATGATAAAGACTTTTTTCATAAACGAGTCTATAAAGTTGAAAAATACAAACAGTGGTCCAACAAAAAGTATTTGAAAAGCATAAACAGTTGCGGAATATGCAAACCTCCTGGGAAACTTTGTAATCTAAGCAAACGGGCAAACCACTCACTTCTTGCTCTAAACGACCCAAGGTTAATCGTACATTTAATATATTTTTCGTTTTATTCTTGTTTTTCTCGTTAAGTTCATTTGCTGACAGACACCCAAGGCTACCCTTCGTGGTACAAGGGATAACGTGCATATCGTTTATTTCACGTGCTATTCGCCACGTACAACCAAGCCTCAACGATCAGATCATTTCAGTATTTCTCGTTCTTTTCATGAGCTGTTTCATACACAAAATTAAAGCACATCATTTAGTGCTCGTGTTACTGCCGAACTTAACGACCGAAACGAACCGGCTTGATTGGTAGATGGTTAAAGGTGATCCTGTATTTTTAAAGAGTTAGATAAGAAGAGACTGCAAAAATAAAAGTGCCGCTTTAGAGCGATTTAGACCGATTTCGGTGAAAGTTCGAGCAATGAGTGCAAAATTTAATTACCAAAAATCTACTCATAGCACGGCAACATTTTGTCTACTATTTAAAAGATCTTATTGATATTCAGCTGTCCTACTGACCCCATTATTAAATTCTAAATCATTCTCGAGAAATTTAAAATCAAACCTCGTAACAATGTTTAAAACGTGCGCCATTTTGTTTTGAACTGACGTGAAACGACCGTTTTAACTGAACTTTAGATAATTACAAATCCATTTTTCTCTTGCGGGTCAGCTTGAGTGCTAAAGTTTTTGCAGGTTTTTATTAGCTATTCTCAAATGTTACCATGCTATGAGATCTCTTTGGTAACTTCATTTTTACCTATATTATTCGAATGTTTGGCGGAAACCATCTTAGTTTGTCTTAATTTCGTCGCTTTGAAGTTTAGAACGGAGCATTGCATTGTATCGTACGTTGTTTTCGGCTTTATGATTAAAGTTGCTAGTATTCGATCACACTCTGGTTAATGACGCACTGCGTATCTTCCCTCCGTTGAGTGGCCAATATTACTACTAAGCGTATGCGTATTGCTAAATGAAAAGTGCACCTTAATTCAAGGTGTTTTGTTACTACGTATCAAGAAATGTGTTTCAACATTGATAACAATAGGCTTTGTTTTACAAGCAAAAAATGACCCTATATGGCCATTTTTGAATAACGGCGCAACAGTTTCAAATACACGATTCACTTGTCGAAGTTTCCGATTAGCATACGAGCGAGAAATTTAAACGCTCGAAAAGATTGAAGGAAAGACAAATTTCCCCCGGGAGGGTGATACTAGTAAGTTTTGTTCGGTGCAAATGGCGAGGGCGCGAGGGACGGGTAGGGGCGACGGTTGCATAATGGTGAACAATGGTAAATAAAAACTTAAGAATGGTTTCGAGTTCAAAGCGCGTTTCGTTCCTCACAAGTGTGAATAAAGAGTTAAGCAAGGTTTCGAGTTCTAAGCGTCGGTTTTTTTTTCGCAAGTGTGAATAAAAGGTTAAGAAAGGTTTCGAGCGCAGAGCGTTTGTTCACGTCTTCTCAAATGTGAATGAAAGTTTAGCAAGGTTTCTAGTTCAAAGCGTCGGTTCCTGTGTTCGCAAGTGTGAATAAAAAGTTAAGGACGTTGCATTTACCACACGTTAGTGTTGCACTGTGTTCACGAATCATTCGCCACAATTTAACTTACAGGTAAAATTATTTCCTCACGTACAGCCCTGTTCAGTGATAACTGACGTTTTTAATACTTGAAGAACATTTAATTTAACAACGGATTGGTTATCGTGGGAAGTAGGAAGTTTGTCAGCAGTTCTCGTTGTTACACAAGAGAAGATGATCTTGTCTAAACATAACAGCCTTAAATTTAGATAATTTCAAGTCAAAATGTAATCAGTTCGTTAAATATGGTTGATTTTTTTATTACTGGTCTCAATATTTCTGATTGTTACTCGTACCACCGTTCTATGCTCCATAGAGACGTATTTAGGTAAACATGCTCATTATCGAAATATGCAAAACTCAAAAGGCACTTGAAGCGTAGGAGTTCGGTCAACAGTGTCAATATCACTAGCGTAAAAACAATTCAATTTTTTTCATTTTTTTACCTCTTTTTGTACGTTATCACGACGATTTACACCAAGAGGTGGAAAAATAACATCTAAGACTTCATTTCAGGGTATTTTCCACAACTAAAATTTACAGTTATTGCTTTAAAAATTACAGAAAGGCAGCAGTCACGTTATGCAAAACGTTGTCATAACAACGGCTCGTTAGTTATTCCAAATAAAGAATGTTTTCTCTACTCCTTACATAAACGTTTCTTGTTTTAATCATAGAAGACCTGCATTCGGTTTTTGGCGCGATAAACAGGCAGCTTACAGAGAGAAATGTTTTAAGAGTGAGTCTCAAGAAAAACAAGTGGGAAGCTGCTTAACTTGCGATTGAGTGGGTTTGAGGGGAACAGGGTTCTTGTTTCACAAGTTCAACAGTCAGCTTTATGCCTGCGTAATTAGTTATTTGTGTTTGTGTTTGAATCGTCATTTCGATGTCGGGCGACACTTTGGTAATAGGTGACATTTTCCTCATCTAAAGAATAGTTCGAATAAGATGAAATTTAGATAAACATTTGAGAATGAAAACGAGCGACAGAAATACACAACGTTTCGATGACGTCATGACAACACACCTCTAACCGCATATATTACACTGTCGAACCGTTATTTTTCTTGTTACTTGAAAATTATGTCATGACGACATCGAAACGTTGTGTATTTCTGTCGCTCATTTTTATTCTCAAAAGAATGGTTCGAAAAGAATGAAACGTTACCTTTATTACAGTATTTTATTACAGAGCTTACGTAATGTATTTTGTCTCAAATATTTTCGTCACTTTCTCTGATAGCGTTCCACCTTGTTTTCGCTTTTTAAATAAGGTTCGTCGCAGGCTCACGCTTTTGAGTTGACGAATCAATCCGCTCCACTCTGACTGGCATTGAAAACTGTTTTTACGTACTTTCCTGTCAGCGAACTCGTCGAAAAAGTAAAACATTTAATAACAGACTAGTTGTCATGAGAAGTAAAGATTTTTGTTTGCACCTGCCTGCAGAAGCATCTCTCATTCTAGAGCCTTAGAACAGGAAATTACAAGGAAAGAAATTCGGACATGATATTCTAATTAGCTCAATAAATGTTGTTACGACCGTTTCTCCTAAAACCTTTTTACGTCTAACGAAGCCGTGATTTAGATTTAACTGTGTTAGTTCTCACAAATATACCGTTAGAAGGCCCTAAATGATACGGGAAATCAATACAACGACATTCCAAGTTTGGCTGAATTTCCTCGTTTGGGTGATCCTGAATTTATACCATTGATACTTTCGTTTGGTGTGAATGTTTACAACCCAGTAAAATTGATTGTTCACAACTACGATTAGAATTGATCAAGCTTTTATCTAGTTGCCTTCTTAACGGAAGAATTAAATAGCATATAATATTGACCGATCTGTTGGACCGTTTCAAAATATATTCGTAATTTCGCAGATTGCGAGATCGGTCGCGGCGTCTTTCGATTTGAATAATTGTTCTTACTTTTTTGAGAGACCTGTACAAAATTCCGCAGTTTGTTAGTCATAGCATTACTTGACGGCTTCCTTTGAAGAAATACTGAATTCAGAGGACTAAAAGGAACAACATTATATATCACAGCTTGCGTAACCACAGCAAAATGCGACAAATGATTGAGAAAGGTGCGAAAATTCCCGCGAGAGACCCCGAGAGATCAGTTCTAAAAAAAATACACGGGAAAGGACTCCAAGGGTTAGTATATGTATGGGAGATGAAGGCTGCGGGTCATAGGTTCCTGTTTGTCCTAATTTCTTTGCTTTGAAGTTTAGAACGGAGCATTGCATAAAATATCAAACTTTCTTTTCTTTTCTTTTTGATTAAAGTTGCTAGTATTAAATCGCACTCTGATTGACGCACTCAGTCGAGTGGCCAATATTACTACTAAGGGTATACGTATTAGTACAAAATGAAAAGTGCGCTTAAATTCAAGGTGTTTTTTTTTTTCTAAAGGACGTTGCATTTCTCACACGTTATGTTGCAATCGGTTCACTTATCATTCGCTACAATTTAACTTACACGTAATATTATTTCCTGTTCGATAGTAACTGACGTTTTTATTATTTTAGAACATTTAACTTAATAACGGATTAGTTTGTGTGGGAAGTAAGAGGTTGTTTCTTAACACATGATTGCGTAAGCAGTTCTCTTTGTTACACAAATTCAGAGAAGATGATCTTGTCTAAACATAACAGCCCTAGATTTAGAGAAATTCAAGGCAAAATGTAACAAGTCCGTTAATGGGATTGATTTTTTGCTGATTGTTATTCGTACCATCGTCAGTATGGTACGAATATATACGTGTTTAGTAAATCATTATCAAATTATGTATAATTCAAAAAGGCACTTTAAGCGTAGGAGTTCAGTCAACAGTGAGGCAGGATTTACCAATATCACTACTGCAAACAGAATACGCAAATCAGTTCAATCATTCCATTTTTTCTTCTTCTCTCCGTACGCTATCTCGAGGATTCGTGCCTTAAATTGGAAAACTTATATCTTAGACGTATCGGGGTGTTTGCCACACCAGAAAAAGAAAACGATAATTTATAGTAGTGAAAAATACAGAAGAACAGTAGTCACGATAAGCACAATTTTTTCTTAACAACGTCGTGGTAGTTAAGTCAAATAAAGAATGTAAAAGAGCACTTAAAGCGTAGGAGTTCAGTTAACAATGAGACAGGGTTTGCCAATATCGCCAGTGCAAAATGAATACGTCAATACTTTTCTTCTTCTTTTCGTTCGCTCTCATTCCTAATCGCACCTTAACTGGAACAACTAACATCCTAGTCTCCGCATCAGGGTATTTGCACACCTAAAAAAAACAATAATTTATAGCTGCAAAAGATTAAATGAATAAATAAGTAAATAAATAAATAAAATAAAATACGGATAGGCAGCAGTCACGTTATGCAAAACGTTTTCTTGCCAAAGGCTTGGTAGTCATGTCAAGAAAAAAGAATGTTTTGCCTACCTGTTGCATAAACATTTCTTACTTTAACATAAAAGGTTTGCATTAGGTTATACGCACGTAAAACAGGCACTTAACAGAGAGAGAAACTTTAAGAGTGAGGCGTCAAGAGGCAAAGTGGTAAGCTTCCTTCTACTGGAGTTGGGTTTTTCAAAGGGTGCTTGTGTCATAACTTTAAAAATAGATCAGCTTTACGAGTAGGTGTCTTACGCCAGCGTTTAATTATGAATTTGTGTTCTGTTTCTGTAATTTCGATGTCGGGCGACGGTTCGGTACTAGCTGACGTGTCACCTTTTCTGATTAGTTTTAAATTGAAGAAAACCTCATGATCAGACTAGTAGTTTACTATGATAGCACAACGCCAACGGAGTGATAAAAACCCGAAAATAAACAAGGATGTTTTGATTGACAAAGATTAAGACGAATTATAAGCAACAAACTTGAAACACAAAATGCCAATTTTTTTCCAAATTGACTTGTCCGTGACGTACCTCCTTTAAGGATAAATTTTTTTCCGTGATTTCAAAATTTTATTACAGAGCTTCCGTATTCGATATCTCAAACTTTTCTCAAACTTATGCTTTATCGCTCCCTTACTAAGTTTTATCGTTTTATCGGAAGATACATAGATAAGACAAGAAACGATCAAAGCAGAGGCAGCCCAAGCTTACGAAAAGCGCCACAGTACTTTAAGAAGACTCAATTTACAGGGGTTTGTTTGAGAATAAAACAATTTTGTTTAAGGAGGGTATAAATTCGAATGCTTTATCAACAAAATTGACTCACACTGTTGCTGTGTCGTGTTCGTTGTTGTTTGCCAGACCCTCAGACCTATTTGAAGCTATTGCGGGGAATCATTGCTTTACGAAAATTTTGAACACGTGGATTTTTTTTAAATATTCCCATGGCTGGAAACTATTGTCGACTCAACCTCACTCGATATCTTTCATGAAATTGGTCAAATCGCTACATAATTTTCACAACCGTAATTGGTCATTCGTCCATTCCATTTGTTATTGAAATCGAAAATAAAGTTTTTCTTTTCAATATTTTATTTAACAATTTGTTTCAATTTATTTGGAAACATATAAAAGCCTGTAGAAAAAAAGAAGATATTTGAAGGATTCAGGTTTGAAATACTGCTTCATCCTTAACGCTTTGAAATAAATAAATATAGTTTGTTATCAACAGAACTTCAATTCACCCTTACGAACAAAAATTGAATTTTGTTTGCAGTTGAAAATCGAAAATTGATTTATCGAAATCAAAAAATTGAAAATTAGTTTCAATTTTCAATTTGTTTATGATCAAAAGTTGAAAAATCGATCGCTCGGTACGAGAGCAATAATTGACGCAGTAGAGGTAGGCTGAGTTGCTGTTTTGCTCACCACTGCAGGGCTATACCATACGCGACCTAAAACATACCTCGTGGGATATCTTAGTCACGTATCATTCTTGCTCAACTTCAATAATTTTTTCAACCAATCAAAGCCGCGCTCTAAAACTTCCACGCGATTGGTTACTGGTTCGCGCGGAAAAAGCCGACTACGTCATTTTCTCGCGCACCTCGCACGCAAGGTTTGTTCTTAAATTAACCTACACGCGAATCTGATGCAACAAGACCCATTACAAGAGATGTACACTTCTAGAATTATGAACTTCTGTTTACATCGGATTTTTGTTAATTAGTTTACGAATCAATTCGCCTAGCGCAAAATTCTTCTTGAATTAAAAGGTTGAAAAAAAAAAAAAAAAACATACACAAACACAACTCTTTATTGCATGAACAGTTTCTTGTCAAGAGAAATTTAGAGCTTTCTTTTCATCACCTCTCTCGTTATTAAAATATGCATAACTCAAAAGGGCACTTTTAAGTGCCCTTTTGAGTTATGCATATTTTATATTTTATATTTTATGTTGACAGAACTCCTACGCTTTAAAAAGCGTAGGAGTTCTGTCAACAGTGAGGGAGGATTTTTCAATATCGTTAGCGTAAGAACAATTCAATTTTTTCACTTTTTCTACTTCTTTTCGTACGTTATCACGACGATTCACACCTAGAGGTGGAAAAATAACATCTAAGACTTCATTTTAGGGTATTTCCCACACCTAAAATTTATAGTTATCGTTTTAAAAAATACAGAAAGGCAGCAGTCACGTTATGCAAAACGTTGTCATAACAACGGCTCGTTAGTTATTCCAAATAAATAATGTTTTCTTTACTCCTTACATAAACGTTTCTTGTTTTAATCATAGAAGGCCTGCATTCGGTTTTTGGCGCGATAAACAGGCAGCTTACAGAGAGAAATGTTTTAAGGGTGAGTCTTAAAACAGGCTCACGCATCTGAGTTGACGAATCGATCCGCTCCACTCTGACTGGCATTGGGAACTGTTTTTACGTACTGTCCTGTCAGCAAACTCGTCGAAAAAGTAAAACATTTAATATCGGACTGGTTGTCATGAGAAATAAAGATTTTTGTTAGCACCTGCCTGCAGAAGCATCTCTCATTCTAGAGCCTTAGAACAGGAAATTACAAGGAAAGAAATTCGGACATGATATTCTAATTAGCTCATTAAATGTTGTTACGACCGTTTCTCCTAACACCTTTTTACGTCTAACGAAGCCGTGATTTAGATTTAACTGTGTTAGTTCTCACAAATATACCGTTAGAAGGCCCTAAATGATACGGGAAATCATTACAACGACATTCCAAGACTTTGGGCTGAATTTCCTCGTTTGGGTGATCCTGAATTTATACCATTGATTCTTTCGTTTGGTGTGAATGTTTACAACCCAGTAAAATTGATTGTTCACAACTACAATTAGAATCGATCAAGTTTTTATCTAGTTGCCTTCTTAATGGAAGAATTAAATAACATATAATATTGACCAATCTGTTGGACCGTTTCAAAATATATTCGTAATTTCGCAGATTGCGAGATCGGTCGCGGCGTCCTTCGATTCGAATAATTGTTCTTACTTTTTTGAGAGACCTATACAAAATTCCGCAGTTTGTTAGTCATAGCATTACTTGACGGCTTCCTTTGAAGAAATACTGAATTCAGAGGACTAAAAGGAACAACATTATATATCACAGCTTGCGTAACCACAGCAAAATGCGACAAATGATTGAGAAAGGTGCGAAAATTCCCGCGAGAGACCCCGAGAGATCAGTTCTAAAAAAAAATACACGGGAAAGGACTCCAAGGGTAAGTATATGTATGGGAGATGAAGGCTGCGGGTCATAGGTTCCTGTTTGTCCTAATTTCTTTGCTTTGAAGTTTAGAACGGAGCATTGCATAAAATATCAAACTTTCTTTTCTTTTCTTTTTGATTAAAGTTGCTAGTATTCAATCGCACTCTGATTGACGCACTCAGTCGAGTGGCCAATATTACTATACTACTATATAATAATACTGCTTCATCCTTAACGCTTTGAAATAAATAAATATAGTTTGTTGTCAACAGAACTTCAATTCACCCTTACGAACAAAAATTGAATTTTTTTTGCAGTTGAAAATCGAAAATTGATTTATCGAAATCAAAAAATTGAAAATTAGTTTCAATTTTCAATTTGTTTATGATCAAAAGTTGAAAAAACGATCGCGCGGTACGAGAGCAATAATTGACGCAGTAGAGGTAGGCTGAGTTGCTGTTTTGCTCACCACTGCAGGGCTATACCATACGCGACCTAAAACATACCTCGTGGGATATCTTAGTCACGTGTCATTCTTGCTCAACTTCAATAATTTTTTTAACCAATCAAAGCCGCGCTCTAAAACTTCCACGCGATTGGTTACTGGTTCGCGCGGAAAAAGCCGACTACGTCATTTTCTCGCGCACCTCGCACGCAAGGTTTGTTCTTAAAATAACCTACACGCGAATCTGATGCCACAAGACCCATTACAAGAGATGTACACTTCTAGAATTATGAACTTCTGCTTACATCAGATTTTTGTTAATTAGTTTACGAATCAATTCGCCTAACGCAAAATTCTTCTTGAATTAAAAGGTTGAAAAAAAAAACATACACAAACACAACTCTTTATTGCATGAACAGTTTCTTGTCAAGAGAACTTTAGAGCTTTCTTTTCATCACCTCTCTCGTTATTTTCTCTCCTGTTTCAAACTTTCCGACCGCTATTCATTTCATAGTCTTAAAGGCCACAAAGCGCCACCATAAAAGCATAATTAAAAAGGACAAAATAATTGTTTAAAGGGTTTAAAATGCTATTCTTCAGTCACCAATAAAATAAATTCTCTTTTCTGTTGGCCACGTAACAAAGCTTTAAGGGCACTTTGGAAGTAAACAAAACAACCACATCACTCTCTCTTTGCCATCAATTCTGTACTCGCCCCAGTCTTTCCCAGCCAAAAACTTTTAGTTGTCTTTGAACTCAATTAATGCATCCTACACGGATAAAAACCTAATTTTCTTCCCCCCCCCCTCCCCCCTGTGCAAATAACCTTTTTACACTTGCTACTTGTTTTCCTTCTGAAACCAGGAACTTAAAGTTGAAGTACTGAGTGTCTGCCATTAAACGTTCACTGCAGGAATCCCCTTCACCAGCTACGGACATGAAACGATTGATTTTTCTGGTTTACTTAATCGGACTTATAATAACGCATTCAAGGTATGGAGAATTATTTTAGGTGTGTAGTTGTTTCAAAACACTGTTTCAAAAAGTTCACCGAAGCGGACGCCTTTATTTTTATTGTTATTCGGGCCACACGGTTGCCACTAAGCAAAGTTTTTTAATTCATTTTTGACAAATGTTTTGCATTATTGTGACAACTTTTTGATACCTTCTGTTTTACTGACCAACCATGTAGTCGAACTGCAAGAAACGAGGGAAACGGAGCTGGCAGTTGTCGAAAAGCAATGATAGAACACTGTCTTTCACAGTTCCTATAGTTAATTAGCCAGCTGAAACGAAAAAGTTGCAAAAAAATGTCAAAAATATGTCAAAATTGAACCAAAAGTTCTGTATCGATGGAAACGGCAAGGTGCGCAGCTCTTTTAAAGTGATTTTTAAATTCTGCGTAAATCTGGTAAATTTATCACTGTTTATGTTTTTAGTGTTATGATAGAGTTATGCAGTTTCGGCATTGTGGTCACTTTCAAATGGGTTTGGAACAGACTACGTTACATCACGCTTGTTAACAAGCAAGGGTTCATCATTTATGTATAGTAAATGGGGGCTATGTAGATTTTTAGTGGGGGGCCATGATCTTTTCCTGTTAGGTTTTAGGAGGGGCTTTCGAAAATTTTTACCGATGTGAAAGGAGGTATGGGGTAGAGTGGGGGCATCAAAAATAATGACATAAAACCGCCAACAACAATTTACTCATATTTAGCAGAAGGATCTGTAAGTGAAGTTCTAGTATATCTGAAGAATAGCAGTCGATGTCAATAAATAATAAATTCACACTGATTTATAATTCGGTATTCCTCTCTCTTCTCCGCAGAGGTCTCTTTGCGTTACTAACAGGCGGAGAGGGAAGGAGGGAGACCGCGCCTTTCCCAGCGCGCTAATTAATTTTTAATTTTTATTTAAAATTGTATTAATTGGATACCAGCGGGAGCCTCTGCCGAGGAGAGAGTCCGTGTTCTTTAGTTTACATTCCAATTGGTGGTGAAGCTAAACGGCAACTTGTACAAAACTCAACAGAAAAAAAAAGAACTTGTGGCATTTCGTCCACTTCTGGTACTGCACCTTATTTTAGCTAGTGATGATGAAAGTTCAGTGTCACTACTAGCACTCACATTGTAACCCACACTGTAAGACATCAGTTTAACCCTGTTGAGACCGAGCTTTTTTGGACCTTCTCAGACCGGGGGGGGGGCTTCGGAAGCCCCCCCCCTATGTAACTTCCAGAATATTTAACGAATCACCATGAAACTTATAGGATGTATTGTATGTCCAAAATTCTTTCTTTTGGTATACGTCACGAGGCATGGTGACGTCACATCACGTGACAATTACATCATGCTGTCAAAATAGCCGCCATCTTGGATCCGCCATCTTGGATTTCAAAATTTTCTCAAAATGCCAGAAAACCACCCAAAATCACTGCAAAGTACTCAAAATAAATAAAAATGTGCTTTAAACCCGTAAAAATGTAAAAATAATTCCATTTCAGTTGATTTTTATTAACAGAAACACGCAAAATTACAAATTTGGGAAAACATGCCTGTCAAAATGCCGTTGCCATGGTGATGTCAAGTTCCTGACACATCATCCAACCTTACTAAATTGTTGCCAGATAAATTTTAGGAAGACTCAGAAAGTTTGGCAGCGTTTGGTTAAATCTTAAGAAAGTTATAAAAGTTCAAAGTCAGCGCGGGCCTCAAAAGCCCCCACCCCCCCCCCCCCCGGTCTGAATAGGGTTAAAACTAATAAGTAGTTTTACTTATTAAACAATTTTCATATGTGATTATTTTTGAGACTAAAAATGTTTTATTTTAGTCATCGGGGTTTTTTGTCCGGTAGTGGTGGTACAGGAGAGGGGGGTCATGGTATTTCTCCCACGGTTGTGGGCAATGCAATGGGGACGGCGAGGGAGGGCAGGGGAAAAAACACACCAAATAATGGAAAGTGGGGGCTTCCAAAAAATACAATGCACCATAGCCTCCCCTCTACTTAAAATGTGAACCCTTTCTAACTACTATATGGCTTGGTTGATTTACAATGTCAGATTGCAGTAGTTGTGTTGCACATGTAGTAATATGCACATGTAATTAGATGCAACTCCACATTCCATCACATCGGCCCACATTGTAAATATGGATTAATGCCCCAAGTCAGACGACCAGAATTGAGTGAAATATAGCTTTCGACCAGATGCCATGTATATGTGAAGAAATGGCTAACTGATTGTAATCAGGGTGACAATTTTGTGTTTTAACCACCAACATAGTGAATCGAAGCATCACCATATCACCATAAATCAATACATGCTGTTGCTAAAATAATGTTTGGCCTAAATGGCTGTTCCGTAAACTCCCAAACGAAGACCATTTCAAAGTCAAAACAGGGAGAATAAGCAACCTCAGAGTTCTTTACAATTACAGCGTAATCAAACATTTATTCTTATTGTAATTAAAGATATGCATCAGCCTTCTGTGGCGTATCCCTACCTCAGCACCACAGTTGGTTCTGTCAGGGCGTCAGAAATACCGATCTTGCTTCCACCAAACTCTTTTGGAGACTGAAGTATGACGAAAATTTGCATGGCTTTGCGCTGCTGGATATGGGACCAGTAGAGCTGGAAGCTCACGTTTTAGCTGACCCATTTACTCAACACTACGCTGTTAATTATCTGGGAATGGTAGTAGGGACCACGTCAACGCTTGGAATTTATAACTTGGCAAACATTGGAAACGAGATCAACAACATCACGGAGTATCTCCCGTTGTCGGAGTTTTTTCAGAATAGTCTTATAGGGGTAAATATCACGTCTGTTTGTGAGTATATATCAATAACAATAACAGTAACAACAAAAACAGTAACCATAACAACAACAATAGCAATAACGATAGCGATAATGACGACGACGACGACGACGATGATGATAATAATCCCTAAAACTGACTGAAATTCAGGCAATTATACAGGAAAAGAAAAGCTCACATCATTGTACCATAATGATCATGATCTTGCACTTTAGGAACAAAATATTAAATAGATTTAGCCAAGCCTAAAAACGGAGCTTCCCAGTTATTTACAGTGCCCTCAATGCAAATTTGAATTTACTGGCCATAGACAGAGAACAAAAACAATATGACTTCGCCCGTGATCCAATGGAAACCATGGAAACCATTACCCAGTCAGCGGTCATTTTTTTTTAGAAAAATCACGCTACCTAGAAAATATCTACACCTGAGGCCATTATATGGTCATGATATACCTTGCTACTCAGCGGATACCTTGTCTTGATAGCTGGGGCTCCGCAAGGTAGCACCGCTCTTTAGCTGGCTGTTAACGGCTTTCAGTTTTTACATACCTTACACCTAAATGGGTCAGTACTACAAACTCTCTATCAGTTGCTATTACGGTAATGGTATGAAACAAATGCCCAATCATTGGTCGACAAGTTCTCAACATAAGTGGTTACAATAGCAACGGCATAACCTGTTAACACACCGTTAATGTTACCTTTAGTGCTAATAACTAAATAATTAATTAAATGAGCTCGGTAACTGCCATTTTTTATTATTGAGTTGAGATCAGCATGTCATGGACCTATCCCTCACCCGGGGGGCAAGGAACTAAGCTGTGATCTGCATGTCATTATACAACCTTTGGTAAAGTAAAAAATTCCATCAGAGACGTTTAGAACCACCTTAAACTTTCAAAATGTTAAGGTGGTATGAACCTCTCAATGATTGTGCAAGCAAGCTGGTAAAGAGATGAAGTACTGACCCATCAACTGAGTATAAGGACTAGCTGGAAAATACTGACAAACCGTTATCATGCACCTTAAAGAATAAATATAAAAGCAACGAAGCGAGAAACTGTTTGTAAAACCCAATCGGGATGATTTATCATGGCGAAACAACAACTGTTTACCTGTGTAATTGTCTCGCGAACGTAACTAACGTTGACGACAAGCATGAGTCTAATCAACCTGGCTTTGAGATAAAAGAAACTTAAATTAGTAAAACACGCCATTGTGCATGCTCCATTTTTTTGAATATATCGAACATTATGATTTTTATTTACTACTTATATAATTGCATTGCATCAGCCCTTTAACCCCTAAAAATGCAAATTGGCACAAAGTGCCATAACTTTGACAATATTTGTCGGATTTATTTGAATTTTTGACACCCCACTTTTCTTCAAGAGATTTGCATGTTGAAAGCACAAAATTGTACCTCCCCGTATTTGTGACATGATTGACCACCGCTATAACTTTTGCAACTTTTTGGCCTGACACAAAGGTCACATGCAACATTACTGTAATTAACCAGTAAACTGGGAGCTGCACAATAAGCTATAGTTTAGGGGTATACCTACTACATACAGAGAGAAACAATTTTTAAAATCATTTTCTTTTTAACGTTTCAATCCATTTCTTTCAAAACTGTAACTTCCTTTTCATTTGTTCGTGTGTTTTATGAAATTTTCTGATCAAGAGCTTTAAAATGGTGTTTCGTATTATGGATATCAGGTTTACATTTTTTAATTTACGAAAAATACCATTCGCATAAGGGCGTAAAGGATTAGGGTGCTGATATTGGGCATAAAGAACCATATTTTTGTTTTTTGTTTTTAGAAATACATGGATTTACCATCCAAATACGAGACGTTTTTTAACGACAAAACTTAATGGATCAGTGACAAACTATTTACTCAGCAACGACTGAGCGGAACTAACCCCATGTCAATCAAAAAGGTGACCATTCATGGGGAAGGTAGGACTCTTTCCTTGGTTACCAATAATGCTTCCTAGTCTTTTGCTTTAACACGAGCGGAACAGAATTTTAAAAACCAACCGGTTGTTAGCTAATCGGATCATTAATAGAATAAAAAGTGTTTCTGTAATTTTTTCTCTGTTAATTACTCTTTTTAGCCCCGTATTTGGGGTAAAGCGTTGGGAAAGTTGAATATTCTGAGGTCTGGGGTGAGCTTCACACAGTGTCCACAGTTAATAGTCGCGCTTTGCAGAATTTTATGGACTCATAGAACCCTTTTATACGTAGCCCTTTTATAATAGTTAGGATGATTTTATTTTATTTTTATCTATACATTTTAAAACATTTTATTGTAATTTGGCACTGAAAAACCATTTTTATTGGAGTGATAATTAAAATATTTACTTATGCCTAAACATTTCTTGCGTTGGTGGCATTCTTGAACCCATTCTCAAACTCAGAACCTTTCCAAGAACCCAGACCCAGTCCCTTCTGCACAAAACTGAATGCTCTTGGTAAACACTGCAACCATCCTTTTTATAAAATTTTGAGCAAAAGCCAAAAAGAAAGCTGCAGTTAGAAAGATAGATTTCCCTGTCACCTTACCTTTATTATGCATATATACAGGCCCCTGTTCAAAGAAAACAATAGAAAGAAAACATTAGGGTCCCTTTTAGTACTTTATATTTTTTTTTAACAATAGAGTTGTTTATAAATTCAATTCCCGATGTATTCCAGATGTTCTGATCACATCAGTAAATAACTACAAATACTGATTTGTTACCTTGACGATCGAGAAGAACTGTTACAGTAGTCGTTAGTTGTTGGTTGTTTGTTGAAAAGAGGTTCCTGTTGATAGAGCGAGTGCCTCATTACAAAAAAAAAAAACACGTTAATAGCCCTGGTAGTCTCTTTAATTTAGATATAAAGAAATACTTTACTGATAGAGATGATCACGTGTTATCTCCTCAGAGCAAGTGGGACTTGACTGGAACAAATTGAAGGAATTACTGAGTCCTGAGTTTGACTGGGATACCGCTGTGCAAGATGCTCTTCAGACTGGGGATTCGTTGGAAGATGTACTGGTTTATTCTGCATTTTTATTCAGAAAATTCTTTAACCAAATTATTGGGATTCTTTTCTTTTCTTTACCACATGCGATTATTTAGAGAAAAGTATTGATTGCAAGCACAAAGCCAATAAGGGTTGAAACGCGTAACTCCCTATGATTCGTATTGTAAAAAGCGTTTGCGCATTCGTTTCCATCAAGTATTTGGAAAATCGCGAAAGAAAATTAACCAATGAAAATCGCAATGTTTGAATTAAATTGACAGCGCGCGCTAGCTCGCGCTCGATGGCGTAATCCTGTTTTTGAACAAGCTTAGTTGAATAAAGTTAACTTTGGTTAAATTCTCCTGTTTCAAAAAGTAGTCTGGAGAACTTCACTTGAATACTCTTAATGAATTTCTTTAGTTTACGTACGATATTTCCGGAGCTTTGGCCGGAATTCAAGTCACTTACCACAAAACCAATAATGTTGTTGCGTGTGTCATTATGTGTTTAAAGCATTTGCGTACAAACCCTTTGTGTTTCCAAAATGGTACTTGGCAAAAGTGAATATTCAGACCAGCTCAAACGCTGTGAACGCGCGTTGCACGTTTCAACACCTTATGATCGAGTTTCTGTTGCAACGCAACATTTCTTTTTAACAGGCCGTAGGACAGGGTCGCATTTATGCTTTGCGTTATGAGTTGTGTGACGGCATGCCCCGAGCGGGGGACCAAACCGATTCAGATTCTCGAAGGGCCATGTGGGACTTTCTTTCTCCTATTGCTCTTTTTGCATCTGCGAATGCTGGGGAATATAATGTACTTGTGCCCGTTGCGATCCAAATGGACTACAAACCAGGTTAGTAAGATTTAATTTATTTATACCAACATTCGTTAGCTCTTTTAGTTAGTCAGCTATGCATCTTCTTAAAATGCCTTAACCAAGAAACTGGGTAACATTTTGTTGCATGTTTTCAAAAGTAAAATGAAGCTTCTTGTCGCGAACTGACGAAGCACTTTACCCAAATTGAATACATAGTTTTAGTGAACATTAATTTAAGGCTTCTGACATTTACTAAGTTTTGGAGTTAAACATGGTGTTAATAACGTTGTTCTTTAAAATTTTATTTTAAACTTATCTTAAACTCAGATTTTAATATTAACCCTCGGACGTACGTAATAATATACATCCCTACCTTGCTACAAGGGTAGAACCCCCTTAAGGTTTTCGTTCCTTTTAATTAAGCCTAACATTTTCAGCCACCATTTAATGTTAGGCATTTTCCAGTCCTTATACTTTAAAAGGTCATTAGTACAATTCTTTATTACTTCCTATTACACTTATGGTATAAAACAAATGCTCAATCATTGGTCGACAAGTTGTGATCATTTTATTGACATTATTGTTACCATATCAACAGTAAAACCTGTTAAAACACCCTTAGTTTTAGCTTTCAGTGCTAATAACTTGAAAATGAAGACGGTGACCCCAATTTGTCATGATACAACTTTTGGCAAAGTTTAAAATTACTGTCAGAGCGGTTCAGAGCCACCTTAAATTGTGAAAATATTAATGTGGCTCTAAACCGCTCAGACAGAGCGTAATAAAGACGTTTCCACGGCAACGTGATCAAAATCATGGGCAAATAGTTGACATATCAAACTTTCTGCAAGGGCTGAATGAACAGCTACTGAAAGCTTCAGCATCCTAGAGTATATTCACTTTTCAAAAATACGAAACAACCTGACCCCTCCCTCCCCCCCTCACGTCCGAAGTTAACTTATAGTATTGATTTGAAATCGGCATATCCATACTGTGCCAAGAAGGAATGTTTCTTACTCGCAGCCAACTATCTCCGACAGGTTCGGCGGTTTATACTCCCGCTAATGGGGGCAACTGGATGATGGCTAAATTGAATGTTCAAATTACGGATCTGGGATATGCACAACTTGTTGAGCATCTTGCTAAGGTACTATCAACCGCTTATATTTATATGATCATGTTCTAATTTTCCACAATAGAAAACTTATGACCATGGTCAAGGTATATAATTTAAAACAAATGGTATTGGTTCTAACATAGTGCATTTACAAAGCTCAATGCGCTTCACAATTAGAATTATGGGATGAGACCAGACATCAGCATATCAGGCGCCTTTGACAGCCGCCATGTGTATGATCTCACCACACCACCCAACCCATAGATACATGTGAGTAGAACAGACCACAACACCGGGATTTTCGTGCCCTACTCTTCACGATTAGTGTGTGGGTTTTAACTTCCCCTGCTGACCATGACACTAAAGATGCAGGAGACGGGACATACGGTTTATCGTTCTTATCCGAGAAGACAAGAACGTCTACCATTTGCACATGTCATTTCAAAGGCAGCGCATTCTCCTAAGTTATTTTAAGACCCTGAGTGTTGGTCCGGTCTGGGAGACAAACCAGAGACCTCCCGCACGACAGTCCGGCGGTCTACCAATTGATGTAACCGGTCAAATCTTGTCAACCAACTTTTATGAACTTTGGTATTTTTTCAGATCCATTATTTTCTGGAGCCATTCTGTGTATGCTTGAAACGGAACTTGGCGGTCCAGCATCCGCTGCACCAAATGCTGAAGTTTCATTGCCGCGAACTTGTTACTCCTGCACTAACTGAGGAAGTCGGTTTCGTGGCAAAACTCTTTGCATATGGAGCTGAAGGGGCTAATAGGCTCATTCGAGATGGACATAAATTCTCCACGTGGGAGGAGACAGATTTCAGAAGCAAGCTCAAGGTACAGCTTGTTCCACAACCTACTAAACTAAAAAAGAATGTACATTAATAGACCTTTAAAAGGACATAGCCTTGTTTATTTGATATATTTTTGATATATCAATCCGACCTATTCTGAATGTGCCCTTCATTCGAACCATAGCAATGATATTGATTTTCTTTATCTCTTCCACCCAACCAAAAACGGAATTGTCTTTCGATATTGATAACTGGTTCGACTGTAGCTTTTCTCCTTTGAAGGAAAAAAAAGATTGAATTTTGATAAAATAAGTCTAAATTGATCGACCTAGCCGCCCATCCACAACTTAATAACTAAAAAATTGCTAACGGAGGTGGTGTCGCCTATAAGCCTGGTGGTTTTTAATTTCTTGGAGATCTCCTCGTCCTACCCTACCACAGTTATTGATGTAAATTATCAATTCTAAAGTGGCTAATAAATGATGACGATGATGATGATGATAATGATGATGATGGCGACGATGATGAGGAGGAAGATATTCATGATGATGATGATGATGAGCCCTCTCTTGTCATTCAGTTAAATTTCCTCATATAGCAATTTAACTTTTGTGTGTGTGTTGCTTTACAAGAAACGCGGATTGGATGACAAGAACCTCCTGCCGTATTTCCCTTACCGAGATGATGGAGAGAAAATCTTGAAGGTTATCGAAGACATGGTGGAGGAATACGTAAACTTGTAAGTTAAACAAAACCAAAGCTTTTTTTTAGAAGCAAGTTTTGTATTTAAGCTTAAAGAGAACCTCCACCTTTACGACAATTTGACGTTGAATTGCTTGAAATAATGCCTAAATTACAAATTTTAGAGGAAAAAGGAGAA
This sequence comes from Oculina patagonica, assembly GCF_052425735.1. NCBI lineage: Eukaryota > Metazoa > Cnidaria > Anthozoa > Scleractinia > Oculinidae > Oculina > Oculina patagonica. Next base: position 17,874,688 of record NC_135766.1, read on the forward strand.
ATAACATTTAATAGTAACAAAAAATGGAAAATATTTTAACTTTTAAATTTCCCGCGCGTTGCCTTTTTTGATTTTATGACGTGTAATAGTTGCACAATTGTTTCACACAAAAGATGAATTGCTTTCTAACAATAACGGCAACCTTTACATGTCATAAAATCCAAATGGCGGCGCGCGGGAAATTTATAAGCGATAATCTTTTCTACTTTTTTGTTGCTATTAAATGTCATTTTCCCTCGTCCTATAAAATTTGGGATTTAGACATTATTTCAAACATATCAACGCCAACTTGTCGTAAGAGTGGAGGTTGCCTTAAAAATTAATAACGCATGTGTAGTGCAGAAATATGAGAACATCGGGAAAAAAGGAAGTATGTATGGGCAGTATCCTGGAAAATTGGAAATCCCTAACCGGAAGCTTGGAGATCAGATTATGTGACAAGCTACATACAATACTATTCCTTTAGAAATTAGTATAGACCTAGGACAGGTAAGATTCATCTTTTAGGAGAACAAACGAACGCCCTGTAAAGCAAAAGAGTTTATTCAATTAAGGTCGAGTACTTCCAAATTAAACATGACAACATTTGGAATAATATTATAAGAAATTTGTTATATTAAGGTTACAAAGGAATGGCAATACTGCAGTGTCGTGACATAGGAGGGACCTGAAGGGGTAAAATGGGAATTCGGATTTGCTCCTGTATTTGCCCATTTTTTCAATGGGGTTTAGATCAATGGGACTGGTAATCACAGACAAAAATGGGAATGGGATTGAGATTTGGGGAAAAATAAACTGGGAAATGGGATTTTGACAAATCTTGTAAAGGGAAATGAGAATCCCCCCCCCCCCCCCCCTTCCTTTTTAGGACCCTCTATTATCTTAACTTCATCACTAAAAACGATGGAATATTACTGTTCTATAGATATTACAAATTTGATCAACACGTTAAGGGAGACTGGGAACTTCAGGCGTACGTCAATGAACTGTCGTCAAAAGGCACTGGGAAGACCGGTGGCATCGGAAGGGTAAATATCAGGACAAACGATATAACATGGTTAGAGTTTAAAGGATGTCCTTTGCATCAGAAGATTTATGGGAAGTGTTTTATTAACCACGGCATTCTGCCGCAACCAGAAAAAAATGAGTCGAGTACTTTTGGCGGTCTTACATATGACAGACATTCGGCAGTTTTCCTTTAAGCATATATAATGCTGATTTCGATTCATTTAGCTTAATCTATTCAGTATGCATTTTAGCTTAATGCCGCATGTGACTGGGTGGGGGGGGGGGGGGAATTACACATAAAAGGGGCGGGTATGCTCGTCTTAGGGTATAAATTTGGGATTTTTGGTCTCACTTATGGTGTTTCAGGCAAATTCCAATAATTTTAGCCGTCAGGTCTCTTTTACGGTTGCACATCAAGGAATATAGAGATATAAATTATATTTTTAATATATTGATATCTTTAAGGGGTCAAAAAAGCTTCACCCGCGACCAGATTGGCCTCTGATAGGGGTTCTTTTCAACATTCCCGAGGAGCATCCCCGCCACTTCCATATAGGAGTCCCTCCCGGGCATGTGGTCCCAACTTATGTCAACACATGCCCTCCATTTTTTAGCTCGTTTCAAGTCTGTTCTGATCGAACGTATCTTTTCCTTTTCAACAGATTCAAGGTTTACCTGCAAGTCTAAACTCAAAGAAAGAACTCTGTGAATTTCTTAGTCGCTTCATCTGTCACTTAACCATTCAACATGCAGCGATCAACTACGAGCTTACAGAGTTCAATTACGTCCCCAACTCACCGACAAAACTGTACAATGACACCAGAGTAGAAGAAGGGGTGTTCTCTGTTTACCGGCTACCAAACAGGCTGACCTCAGCTGTAAGTTCATGTGTATACTTGCTCTGTTAGAGTGAGAGTGACACTTGATGTCCTTTTGTGTATACGAGTTATGCAACGCTTTCGAGTGGAATACTATAGAATATCGAACGAGTCACTTGTATTTTCTCGGCATATTCACGAGCCTTTAGGCGAGTGTGTATACGAAGAAAATACAAGTGACAAGTAGGACGTTCCAAAGTTTAACACTGAAAGTGTTTTACACCATGCCATAGAAAATACGCTTACAAAATTTCGTCGGGAATAGGATCGCAGCGCACGATGGGAAGGTTGGGTTGAATACCGTGGAATATATATTGCCTTTCCTGTATTCTGATTGGCTGTATTTTCTATGGCAAGGTATAAAAGAAAAGATGGTATAGTGTATGCTTTGGATGAGGATATGGTATAACAATGATGTTACCACATCGATCATCACCTAATAAAAATTAATTGAGCGCGCGTTGGATATTAACATATATGAGGTTATAAATAACCAATGAAGCGCCTAAGCACTAAATTCATAGTTTATTACGTCACATTCGATCAAACAGGCGCGAATTGAACACTTTCGTAACGTACGTCAGTGTTAGCATTATTTCATTTATCTATACCCGCTTTCAGTGTTACGTGAATGGCGGCTTTCTATCGACATCCACCTTTCGACGCGCTAAACAAACAAGGCGCATATCTGCGTGAACTTGGGCTTCTTTCCTGGCATATCCAGCTGTTAACGCCAGAAAGTCGTCATGATGAAATCTCAGTTGTTTTTGTCGATTGTTTCACAGCTCTAGCATAGAACAAACAACTATAATTATAAGCATTGTATATTCCTGGTCTAAATTTTACCCTCTGTCCGGTCTGTACTCTGCGTTTTACACTAACAAATAGAGTAATAAATTTTAGGAACCAATAAATGTTCTGACAGTAAAATCCGAACTTTTAACCTATTTGATTGCATTCGTCTCCATCTATCTGACCAACAGGATGTATTTAAAGATAGTTCAAGTAGTGCTGATTAATTAAGGTGGCTTTTTAATAGTTAACGTTTAGTGAAAACTAAACATGTCCGTCGTTGGTATTCTATCACTGCTATATCAATAACGTTAAAGGAAAATATTTTTGCACAAACCTAAACAAAATTTACCAATGAACAATATGGGGTCATGGTCACAGCAAAATCTGTTTCCATGGCAACGTCATACGAGGTTAAAGATACACTGTTTTGGACCTTACGAGGATCATAACTAAAAAAAAACTACTCGGTGAAAGTTTTTTGTTTTCACATATTTTTATCCAACTGAAAAAATAAACAATTTTGCAAATTTTTAAAAAAAACTGTCAAAAGGATTCGGAGTTACGTTATTTTTGCAAAAATTATAGGTGGCTCTTAAAATTTCTGACAGAATTTTCTAAAAAATTGTCAGATCGTTTCTTTTGTCCTGAAGACAAAAATATTTGAAAAACAAAAGCTTTTACCGTCTAGTTTTTGAGTAATAAGCCTTAAACGGTCAAAAATTTGGCATATTTGACCACTTCTGTAGTTGCCATGGCAACGAATTTTGAGGTTACATTGACTCCAATGTCCAATTTGTCTATTAGTTAAACCTTTACAAGGATGTTTTGAAAGTTAAACCTCAACATTTAAGGTGCAGCAGCAATAGAATGCCAAAGACGGGGATATATAAACTATTACAAGCCACCTTAAAATGAAATCACCGCAGTAGCGAGTCGAAACATATCTATAAAAAAAACTACAGTTGGAAAACAAGTTCATTCTTAATGCAAAAATTATGAATGACTTCACTTTCATCAACACTGGAGTGGTCATTCGCAATCTCTTCAGTAAAAATGCATGTATTCAGGTTTTTATAAAATTTACCATGATGATGTTATCGCATCGCTTCAATGAACACGTTCCGCCGATTTGCATGTACTTGTTCTCGTCTGGTACTAGTTCTCGTCTTTTTTTCAGTGGCGAGACAAGGCGCTTGCAGGCGAAATCCTGACAGTTTAATACGCAGGCTACCGAATTTGTATTTAGTGCAGTTGACTATGGCACTGGAAGGAAAATGAAAAAAAAAACTGAAGTTATACAAGCGCTAAAAGAAATCGATAACTTTCCATTTAAAATCCGACACTGGTTCGCTTACGAGCAAGTGAATATATCATTCAAGCGCATTGTAGACTTTTTGTGAGCAAATTAAGCCACGTTTGATACATTCTAAAACACATTTTCTAACCTTTCTGCTCTTGTTGCCCTGACGCTCTAGAGTTCGTACTGGTATTTACCCTGGGTATTTCTACGTGGTTCACGTTGTAAAATACGATGACGCATCTGAAGATTGAGATTTGATAGCTCATCTGGTATAACTCGATCTCGATCGAAAGGTTCACTCATAAATTGTTTTCCCGTAAGGCTTGAGCACTAACCCGTTGCGAGAACGCTCAACGTCTTTTAGTGTGGGTCTACTGCGAACGACGTGTTCGATGGTATGTGATTTCAGCGCTCTTGAAATCGTGGAATCCGTGATAACTTTCAACGACGACAGCATCTGTACTGTGCAAACTGGGACTTGACGCATGCGCTTTAGAGCCCCGACGGCGATGTGTGTCTGAACGCAAACAAAAACGAAGGGCAATTTTAAACGGGCTTCCTTTGGGATACGCCCAAGTAACAAGACGGATCGACATCCGCCAATCACAGCCCACAAGCATGACCTTCTGAACTTGTGGGCTCATTTGTATGAAACGAACACCGGAATGTATCGGTTTTGATTGGCTCATTTCAAACAGCACGTCGAAAGACGATGTCGATAGATGGATGTAGAAATTTTGCTATGCACGTGACGCTGAAAGCGGGTGTAATTTGTTTTTCAACTAGCACCGACTAGATTGTTTATGAAGTTTCAATTTCGATTTCAATGAAGCAATGCATAAAAAAAGGCACGAAATAACAACGTAGTGTTTACCCTGATTGTTGAATGAAAAATACAGTTTATTACCCAGTTTTGTTCTATATGTGTAAGAGAAAGTTCATTCCGGGAAAATTTCAGTTGTATCGAGAAATAATTTATACCAGTTTTAGTCAGAGAACCATCTTTTAACTCATAGCGCTACATTGTACGTAGACACATATCTTATTAAGCAGCTATCTTAATTAAAAGGCGTATTATGTTTTAAATTATCAGACCCAGGCCAGCTTCAGTAATGCCCTGTCAACATTCCGTTACGATACCTTGTTCGACTACGGCCCTAGGCTCTACCTTTGGGACGGCGATGCAAAGGACGTCGTCAACCGCTACTACAGGCACCTGATGGAAGTTGTCCAGCCTGAACTGGAAATAGAGAACGCCAAACGGTTGAGCAATGAGGATCTGACCTACCCAAATTTTCTTCCTGAGTGGCTGCCAAATGGCATTCAGACCTAACGCGTCTTGGCAAAATTGATATCGACCTGATTACAAGTTGAAATAGTCATAACAGAAAGGGGTGGTTGTGTTTGTGGTGGTGGTGGTAGTGGAGGGGGGGGGGGGGGGTGATGGTGTAGGGTATAAAATCTCTAAATATCTTCAAGCTGATTGAGTTTTGTGACGCTATGTAATCGCATGAATTTTGATGATAAATTAAAGCTGGTGTTATGGGACATATCTTGACTTTCATTTTCATTTTAATTGACTAACTAATACGTAAACCCCGTAACGTTGAGCGCTTTAGGGTAGCTCTCTGAGCTAGCCCAAGTCCCCGGAGGAAGTACAATTTTACCCCGCTATTTCGAACCGTCAGGGGAAACAAAAAACAGTTCGAAATAGCGGGAGTTCGAAATAGTCGATAGTAAAAGTTTGAAAGACAAATCCAAGGGAAATAGGTTTTTGTTCGAAAAAGCGGGGAATTCGAAATAACCGAGTTCGAATTAGCGGGGTTCAACTGTATTTCATTTCCGGTTTATTCGTACTCACTCAAATGCTAGAAATTCCACTTTTTTAACGGAAAATGAGAATATTTAAGCCAAAATATTTTTCACTTATTCTTGCGAGTTATTTGAGTTCAGACTTTTACTAACGAACATGCTTAACGGGAACGGACGGAGGAAATTCATTCAGTCATCAACATACTGAATTACAGTTGAATTCTCAAAAGTATTGAGCTACAATAAAACAAAACCAAAACGCTTCAAAGCAAGATTACGCCGCGAGCGTGTGTAGAGCATGGAGAATGAAGTAACCTTTGCTGAAAATGTGAGAATTAGCAAAAGCTAGATTGAAGTTTTTGGATTTCGACGACTTATTAAAGATCAGTTTGAATTTCGATGCGAACGCAAGAAACCCAACACAATATAGCTTTGTCAATTACAATTTCGCAAGGAATAAATAGAATAAAATAGACATGAAAACGTCGCCTTAATCGACATCTCTCTTATTAACAAAACTTGAAATGGTATCATTACGTATTCGGAATCATATGAAGGCAATAAAAAAACAACAACATAAAGGCATTAAAAAAAAAAAAAAAAACTAACTGTTGGGCTTGCCGAAAGCAATATTACTAGCAGCGAGGTATGATTCTCTGCCGTAAGCAGAAGTTAACATCATATGTCAGGTAAGAATGTGGTCCTTACATCGGTTTAAAACATCGTGCGTAACTATTGAAGTTCAAAGAAAGAAAAAAAAAACAAGCAAACAAACAAACAAACAAAGTAACGAATGGTTTTCTAGGTGGACATTTCAGAAAAAAAATTACGAAACTTGTATCTTGACCCGGCCTCTTAAGAATTGTAACTTGGTTATGATGGAAAACAGTTAATGCCAGGAATAATAAATTATGAATGATGTTATTCTTATGTATGAATTGAATGTTTTTGCATGTTGCATGTTAGGGTTCACGATTTCATCCCAAATTTTTCCCCCGCAAAGACAAAATTTACATTTTTTTTCTTTCTTATCGAAATTAACAGTAAAGAAAAGGTGGGTGAGTTAAAAAAAATGTTCTGCCTCTTAAGCGTAGACTTGTTTATATTTTGTTTAATGGGAAATTTATTTGACAGAAGACCTTAAAAAAGCACAAACACCTCTTCTATATTTAGAAATTTGCCGCTTTTGTTATGGCTTCGTTTCGGCAATAAAATATTCTAAAATTCGAGAGAAGATAAAGTTTATGTATGTTATGTTATGGTCTTTTTGCAACCTTTTGTTTGTTAAGTTTATATTTCGTTTCGTTTATATTTTTTGCTGTGTGTATTTCTTTTGATTTATTGGAAATAACCGGATGATGTTCTCGTAAAGTCGTTAATTTTATTAGAAAACTCAATTATAAAACTTAATTATACGTCATTTTCATTCATTTCTTTCAACTTCATAATAAACAGTGCTCGTTCAGAAAAAAACATTTTGTTATAGACTTACAATCGATTAGAAGTTCAGTTGGGCCATTTTATGCCACAAAATGTAATAATCGCCGCAAAATGTAATAGGAATGGTACGTCTATAATGCTGAATTCGCATGAAAACAACAATTTTTTTTCTGTTACGTGCTGCCCTCTCTAAATAAAGTTGTCTATCTATCTAAATAAAGTTGTCTCTCTATCTAAAAAGTTAATGTCACTGAGCTTGGCTACACGATTTCAAAATATGTATATAAGTTTTAGAGTTATTACATTTTGCGTTATTACATTATGCGTTAGAAAAGTTTTTACATTTTGCGTTAACAACTTTATAACATTTTGCGTCAATGTTATCACATTTTGAGTTTTTTTTTTACATTTTGCGGCGATTTTTACATAACACGGTATTATAGATTCTGTACAATGAAATCTTTTTCTGCGCTTCTAACACTTGAGCTTCTAGAATTTGGGTTGGCAACCCAAATTGAGGAGCATAGACGAGCTTTATTGAAACGCTTTTATCAGAACCATTCTCTGGTAATATTTTTTTACTTGCAAATAAGGTTTCCAAGTAAACCTTGAATAAAAAGGTATTCCTGGTGAAAGCGGAAACTTTTTACTGTATTCCTCGTTATTTTTTTAAAATTCCAGAAACTGACTGTTTTGTTTTGTTTTTGTTTTTATTTCTTGTTCTCCTAACTTCTCGCGTGGGTTTATTGCGCCGGTATTCATGTACCCATATAAAATGTGGGGCCTACTGCTTAACTTTGTTTTGTTTTTTTTTGTTTTTTTTTTTTGGGGGGGGGGGGTTATCTTAAAGTTTTAGAGAAAAACAATTAATTATACTTTTCTATGTTTCTTAGCATAAAAAGTAATTTCCTGACAGTTCGTGGAAAAAAGCTATGGTACACCTTATTTCAAAATGGCGGAAAATACATTATTCTTTTGTTTTCATGTCAATTGGCCCTTATGGCCTAGTTTTAAGCCAACGATTTTTTTTTTGAATTCTGCAGATGCGATAAGGCCCACGAGGGCCAATTAACATGAGGACAAAAAAGAATGAACTCACCGCCATCTTGGAATAAGGTGTATAAGACATTAAGTTTTACCAGAAACCCATAAGGGTTGAAACGTGTAACTGCCTATGATTCGAATTGTACAAAGCGTTTGCACATTCGTTTTCACCAGGTACCATATTTGGAAAATCACGAGAAGCATTTAACCAATCAAAATTATTATATTTGATTAAATGTGCAGCGCGCGCAAGCTCGCGCTCGATGGTGCAATCTTGTTTTTGAACAAGCTGGGCTGGATAGGCACCCACACAGTGGTCAAACGCAGCGCGTGCGCAGTTCATGTGTAATTGCCGCCAAAATTTTCCATACAAAGTCTTAAATTTTCCCGAAACTTTTGCTTTAAAGCCAAACGTTAACGCCGTCCCTGGAAAGTTAAGGTTTATACTCCGCTTATGAATTGAAAATTTGATAATTCATCTCCACTGATTGTCCCAGCTTGAACTGTTCTTTCACCGTACTATTTCTTTAACAATTTCTTGCAAAAGTTTGCCCACTTTCGAGTCAAAAGTTCGAGGCGGCAAAGACCGGATGTGCCGTCAATTTTTGCGTTTGACCGCTGTGGAATAGGCATCGCGGAAATACGTTTTTGTGACGTCAAATTAACTGGTCAGTGGTCTTCGCCATCAGGCTTGCAGTGTTGTGCTTCGCTTGCTTTGCTTCGATGAGTGGTTCGGGCTGGAAGAGGGTTCTTTCGTCCGGGTTTTAGGTAGAATATTCTTGGTACCTCTCGTTTTCTTTAAGTTAGAACCCTTCAAGGGGGTATTTAATATACAAACCACGTTCAAAACGAATAGTGGTACAGGGAAGTCGAGCTAAAATACTTAAGGACGTTCGCGCTAATTGTTCATGCGCATCCCTACTGCGCACGTAATTCATGTCGCAACGCCATGCCACGCCATACTTTGAGCGCGCGCGCTGAGAAAAATTTCTAAGAACATATAGTGTGAGTTGCTGTTCCGCTAGCTTCGCTTGCAATTTGCTCTCTTAAATGGTCGGTGACCCCTACATTTTTCTTAACGGATCACTTTTGTTAATTAATATCTACGTTTTGAGAGAAAATGAAAAAAATCTATCGAATGGAAGTTTAATTTTTTGTCAAACTGACGGTTTGAATTCCACCTTTGAGCTTTCCTTTTCGCCGCACGACAGTTTCAAATGCGTTTTACCAGGGTTAAATTTTTCAAAAAAGATGGCAAAACTAGGAATGATTTACGCAACAGACGCATTTCTACAAAATGTGACTAATATCGTTATCTTCCGTTCACTCATCTTCGATATTTTTAACTATAAACTCTGTAAACCATGCTGAATTACGTGCGCCAATTTTTCGAAATCAGGGTAGTTTTCCAAACGCTTTTTCTATGAAACGAAGTCGGTGACCCCAACTTTGTTTTGCATTTCTGACACAAGTAACTCATCATCTGATCGCAGCAAAAAAATTAAAGAAAGCTATCGAGTAGAAAATTTTCGCGCGAACGTCCTTAACAGGCTTATGATTAGCCTGTGTACAGCCGTGAAATCAAAGAGCTTGAAAATAAATTCCACAAGAGTGCGTAGAGTGCGTATGCTTTACCATAAATAATAGAACGACAACCATGCAAAGACGGGTTCGATCCCCCCCCCCCCCCCACACACACACACACACACCCACTTCTCTCTGTAACACGGCGGGGGATGAACTTGCCTGTATATAGCTTAATAATAAATAATCTGGAACCTCTAACCCCTTCCCCCCTCCAACATAACCACTGAAAATGGTTTAAACCCCTTTTAAAACATGCCTCTAATACCCGAAAACATTTTACGAGGCTTTTTAAGATTGGCAGAGATATGACTGGAGTATCAAGCTATCGTAAAAGGAAGTGATCGTATCAATTTACTGACACATCAGTACAGTTAACGACTTTTATCAGATAATAAAGCTCCAGATAATGGAGTTATTGCAAATGATGTCACATCAGTTACACGATAATGATCGTGCTTGGTCCAAAAAAAATCAAACTTTTTATCGATCTTTTAATAGATTTTTTTTTTTTTTTTCATTTTCGCGCAAAGCGTTGTTAAAGGTTAACAAAGGTGATCCGTCAAAAAGAGTGTGGGTCACCGACAATCGAAGAGAATAAACTGCAAGCAAACCTTACGCAACGGCTCTCAGCCGTTTATATGTGTAGAATTTTTCCTCAGCGCACGCGCTCGATGCGTGACGTGGCGTGTCATCGCGGCATAAATTAAGTGCGCGAAAATTATGCGCATAGAGCAGTTTTCAGTTGAGTGTCGTAAAACTAAAGTTACTACACTGACCAATTACAAGGGCCACTTACAATTCAGTAAACCAATCAAAACTCACAGTAATTACATGTAATCATCACTAAACGCACGAAAACGTGCGCGAGTAAACTCACAATTGGTTTTGGTTTTACTTCTAATTGGCTGAAAAAGTGCCAATCAGTGAGCGTAATAAAGAAAAAGCAAAGTAAAAGCAAATTTCTTTCGACAATCAAATGAAAACCGCTCTAAAAGATAATAATGATTTACTTGTACCTATTTTACGATGTATTCGTCGTACATTTGCAATAAAGTAGTGCTCAGGCGGTACTGTTGTTAACGCTGATTTGTTTGTTTTTCATCCTTTACATGTAAACAAAGCACTTTATGACTATTACTGAGGAAACAGTTAGTTTTGTTTTCCTGCGAGTCTTCATATTTTCCTCGACATCGTCTCGGGCATGACATCGAGACTCTCGGGAAAACAAAACGGTTTCCCTCGGGACCAGACATTAAGTGTTAAGGTCTGTTAAGTAACACAGGAGAGAATTCCATGGAGAGGAAATTGGAACTTCGTCCTTGGGAGAATTAGAATTTCTTTCCAGTGCGACTACTTGTATCGGGCCACTTGGATGGATGTCTCTTTTTTCATAAACAAAACTATGAAGCTAAAAAATACGAACAAGGATCCTACAAAAATATATTTAAATAGCAAAAACAGTTGCGGAAGATGCGAACTTCCTGCGGGAAACTTTTGAGCGGTTTTCAACGATTTCGATTTTGCAGTCACAAATCGAGTTTCCAACTAAATGTGTAGAGAAAACTTAATCATTATGATGAAGATAAGTGGAGTCAGTAGTTTGCATAGGACTTCTCTCTCTGCTTTAATGTCACTGGTCTGTTTACGAACTTTATCCCAAGTGGTAATGTTCCAAAACTGACAAAAGTAGACAAGTGGTGATAGCCATTTTATATCCCTTTGTTATACATCAGTGCATCACCAGGCAGATACGAGCTGAAGAGTTAAAGAAAAAAACGGCCAAAAAAGGAGGGTATGTATATTTTGTACTCGGTACCTAATGGTGTGTACTGCCTTGTGTTATATCAACAAAGATCACCTTAGGTTTTCCCTGTCACGCACGCTAATCACTGAGTGAAGGTGAAAAAAAAAAGCTTTCTATCCCAATAGGTGTAGGCCACTTAACTTCAAGGGCCGAGAAGAGAAAAGGGCGAGCACAATGTAAAAGAATAGGCCATTTCCGAGTTATCCCTCGCCTCTGTTTCAAAGCGAGTCTAAGTGCGAAACCATTCATATAAAAATGAGTTTTGCTTACAGGTCCATTTTCATGCAAATCAAATTCATTTTCATTTGAATAGTTTCGCACGTAGACTCGTTTTGAAACAGAGGCAAAGGGTAACTCTGAAATGGCCTAATGTTTTCTTCTTGCACAGTACTAAAAGCAATGTGTTTGCTTTGTAACGCACGCCATTAAAAACCACTATTACTAATGTGTCCCAGCGTCTTCTTTTATTTCACACTTTTAAAATGTCCATTCTCACACCTGTATACGGTCACTACTTTGAATGAAAGCTGATAACAAATATATCCTACAAGATCACTTATTTGCTCGATTGACTTTGCTATAACACTATATTGGAAAAAATCAAAAAAAAACTCGTTGCCCTAACACGTGACCTAATTTGAAAGAACTTTTGAATAAACTAAAGAATAATCCTTTTAATTTATATTATTTTTAACCCAAAAAGTTTAATTTCACAGTGACTAGTCAACTTACCAGATTTCTAATCAGTATTTAACAGAGATAAAGGATGCATATAACTCTGACTTAATCGTAAATGAAAGCTATTTTTTCTTATCCTTTTCAACTCAAGAACTCAAGAAACGCATTAAAAATTATCTTTTATAGATGAAAAGTTTCTGATAAGCAACTTCACCTCAAACATTAACGATATATACTGACTGTTCAATAAAAGTTGATCAAAAGTTTTCCTGTCACGCTAATGTCACCCTATTGTCACGCCAATGTCATGAATAATTAATTCAGATCAAGTATATTCCCTTAGGTTACTGAGATACATGGTGGGCTGCAGACAAGTTTTATTATAATTATTAATGCTAAATAAGCTACACAATTGTCAATCATTTGCGAAAATAAATTTCTTTACGTTGTCACAATTATAATTTCGAACTGTAACTATTTTGAAAAAGTTTGATAATTATTTCTTATTCAATAATTGCATTGCTCTGATTAAAGTTGTTACAATACTTGGTATTCTACAAATGTTTATATATTTAGTGAAGCTAATGAATTACAGTTCAAGACGTTAGTCAAGACCTGCTTTCCGTTTCATCAGTTAGCTGCCGTTCTCCATTTCACTTATTTTCAGGTGGTTTCGTAGAATATTTCAATTTCGTCTGGTTGAAAGTGATAACTACCCGCCAGGAATGATTCTGTGAATGAACTGCCATAGCTGTTACTAGCTGGTGGATTGTAGGACCATCCAAGATTTGTGTATGAATTTGTGTTTGATGAGGCGTAGTTAGAAATGTAAATATCGAACCCTCCTCCGAATCCTGGTCCATGTCTATCGTGATCGTATATAGCATGTTGGTAAGAACCATGACGTCCTGGTGGCTTGAATGTTACTGGTCCCCATCCTGGCTTGTTCACAAGTGAAAACAGAAAAGCGGTCGAACTGTACGCGTAGTTATTCCTGGAGGCTAATTAAAAAATAATAATGAAAAAAAAAGCATATAAATTGATTCTGAGAATAAGTACGCTTTTGGATTATTTCTTATTTGCGTTTGAGAAGAGGGTGGTAAAGGGTATTTTCGTGATCCGTTATCGGCCCCTTTTTTTTTCCCGTGAAATGTGAAATGGCTATTTTTTTTCTCGTGAATCGTGATTTCTATAGTAGCCATGAACCGTGATTTTCCAAAATTATTTTTTGCGAAATGAGAAATAGATATTTATTTCGCCGTGAACCGTGATTTTTATTCTGTTTTTTGTTATTTTCAACATCCGTCATTACGTAATAAAGACAAAAATAATATTGTGTGACCTGACACGAGAGTGGATTTTGGGAGCACCGCTCTCGAATCAGCGAAACGAATGACGCAGTGGTTAGCTGTTTACTTTACACACACGACATCGTATTATCCAGTGCCCTCAGCACAAATTTTTCTTCAAGATTTCCCAAGAGAATCGCACTAACCCTCCCTTTCATGAATTCAGGCGACCAAAATCTGATGAGAGACTGAGCAAACACACGGTAAGAGCGTTAGACAATGCACCGTCCAATAAGAAACCACCGAGTATAAAGCTGGGACTCTTCCTCTAAATATGTATCAGACCGTTACCCATCGAGGAGAACGGTTAAAATTCAAAGAACAACCTAGATTATCAGAGGACGTGGGAAGAGAAGGCGTGTCTACATCGAGGGACACAGGAGAAAATCAGCAATCCGAATACGATGACGACTCATCCGACAGTGATTCTGTTGATTTTGTAGTAGAGGAAGATGGCGCTGTTCATCATACATAGAACTCAGAGCTTAGTTTTCTTTTTGAAGCTCCCAGAACGCGAGGCGGACGAATAGTGAAAACCTCAAACAAGGCTTTGCTTTGGATGTAACTTTTTAAAATGTAACGGTATGCTACTTATGTCAGAAAAACCTTTTTTTTCGTGAAGCGTGAAATGCCATTATTATTTTTCGTGAATCGTGAAAGAGCCGATTTATTTTTCGTGAAACGTGATCTATACCCCCCCTTTACCACCCTCTGAGAAGGCTTAATATTTGCAGTGCTATTAGTTCTTAATTCGCATCTTTAATTATTAAAAAGATAAACAAACAAAAAAAAGCAAGCAACAGCAGAAAAAAAGAACATTAAAAAAGTGTATTGAATAAAAAGACGTTTAATGCTTAATTCAAAAATTGAAGTAGTTTATTCAAATTTTTTCAAGTTAAACCTATCAAAAAAGTTTTTACGTTGTCGCTCCTCTTTTGAATTCTTCTTGAGCATGAATTGTTTAACTGATATGTTACATTACTACGGAAAGAATACGATTTTTTTACTTGTGGACAGTCAATCAGGACATAATTGGATTTGTTTTGACGGTTAAGCCAGTGCTTTCAAATTAATGTTTGTAACATTACTAAACGTGAAGTCGCCTCGGTATAACGAACAAAAGATAAAATTCTTCCCGAACCCACAGTGCCAAACAAAGTTCTCGATGTCGACGACTGGCTGACACCTTGATCTGGGAAACACGGGGAATATTTACAAAAGGCTTTGTTAATCGCCACCGTGAAAGAACGTTTTACAAACATGTTGCTTGGTTTTATTTGTTTAGTGGTTCAGAAGTTCAGTTACTCGGCCCTGGTATTTTTGTGATATATATTTTCTAGGTGAGTATTAGTGTGGATAACTAGCTACAAGCTGTACCTACAAATGAATAAACTTTGGGTGTGGCATTGCATAGTAGCGAACTAAGAACAAAACTTAGCAGTAACTCTTTCATTCACTTAACCGGTGGGTCAATAAAATACTTGAAGAATTGAATGTTACCAATCACTGGGATTGATTTGTGTTCTACCTTAGCTTTGGCACGCTCAATTGAAAGTGTTTTCTTGATACAGAGTCGCTTATTACAGAGCTTCTATCAAAGTCATGAACGGGTAACCAAAACAAACAAAATACATATATTTGATGCAACAGATATATTTGAATTTCATGGCCAGTACAACAAGGCAGTAAAAATATTTAACGTTTCTCAGGGAATATGAACTGACGCGTATATTATGCTCCTTTTTATAAAATTATTGAAAAAAAATAAGATGGTTTCCGCCGAACATTCGAGCAATACAGGCAAAAATAAAGTTACCACAGAGATCTCATAGCATGGTAACAGTTTCAGTACAGCTAGCAAAAAGCTACCAAAACTTTAGCTTTCAAGCTGAGCCCGCCAGAGAAATATGGATTTGAAATTATCGACACATTTTAATTAAAACGGACGTTTCACGCCAGTTTAAAACAAAATGGCGCACGTTTTAAACATTTTTACGACGTTTGACTTTAGTTTTCTCGAGAATGCTTTAGAGTTTAATCACGGCGTCACTAAGACAAATGAATTTCAGTGAGATGTTTCAAATAGTATATAAAATGTTACTGTGCTATGAGTAGGTTTTTGGCACTTAATTTTTTCACTCATTGCTCGAACTTTCAGCGGAATCCGTCTTAAGTCTTTTTGTTACGTTTATTTAGCGAAGAGATAGGCTTCCTTATAGAATCAGCTGAACAATTGTCCAATTGTGAGTGAAATCAATTTTTAAAATATGTGTACATTTAGCGTCGTGAACTGTGTTTTAAGAGTCAAGATCTTAGACCGACTTGTGAAGAAACAGCTAGCAATTAGATTTTGTGTTGCAAACATTTTAATTACAGTTTGTTTTGCTAATAATTTTAACTATAAAAATTATTTGCAAAATTAAAAAGGTGACGTTACTCTAAAATAGTTCCTCGTTTTCAAATAACCTTCTTGTAACCTAACCACTTTCTTCACGATTTTGGACGATTTGTTGAAGATAAGGCAATATCGAGGTTTATTTTTGTGATTCTTTTATTAACTTTTATGCATGCGCGTTTACTGAGAGATAAACATAGTTATATCACTTACTCCATGAAGTGCTGGTATATCCTCCAAATATGTACTGGCCAACGCGAATTATGCTTACAGTAGGTCCTTTGTTATTACATTGTCCGTGAAAAGTTGATGCCGCCCAGCCATCCACTGATGCCCTCCAACAGCGTTTCCAGTCAGACAATTTGCCTTGAGTAACCGGTTTCAGCCAGTTGCTTAGGGTAAGCAAGTGGTTCTCGTCTCCTCCAATAATGTTTGAAAGTTTTAATCCTTAATGAGAAAAAAAAAAGCTAATAAAAATGCTTTTTGCTAAACGTTTACCAAGAAAACCTTGCATTCAATATATAGATTCGCCTATTTTAAGTTGGATGAATCCATTTAAACTTCGTACGTACAAAGGTGGGAAAGTGGGAGATTAGCGGTGGCCACCCTTTTTTTTCACAAATTATAATGGAGAATCTCACTTTGTGAAGCCGATTATTTCACGTAAGCGTTCATTTTTCAGTCGTAACATTTTGATTTCGACTTTCCTTTAGAGGTTGCAATACTTTCATTTGATCATTTGCGTTTTCAATCATTCCATATTTTTGAGAAGAAATTTGACCTTAAGTTTCATTTTCAGGAGTATTTTTCTTGCTTTTATCAGGCAGTCATTGGTTTAAATTAAATTGAAGTGAAAAAGTGCTTTTAATTCTTACCTGCATAATAGCACGCATATCCATCGACAGCGCCACCGTTCGTACATTTGCACGAATACGATCCGCGTTTATTAACACAGGTGGCGAGTAGACCACAGTAATCTGTCCTTCTTTCACATTCGTTAAGATCTGTTGAATGGATAATATTCAGTATCACTGCATTTCACTTAAAGAAGTTTATATATCTCAACAATGGTTCGATTTGAGTTAATGAAGTATTGCATGCAGCCTTATAATGTCTAACTCTATAAAAAAATGGAACAGATAATTATTGTCTTGAAGCCCATACATGAAATGTCCCTATTATATTATCTGCCATCCACACATGACATATATCCTGTATTATTATTCAACACATGCGCACGCTGCCCACATATGGTCAAAATGTTAACGTTATCTGTCATCCGTACATAACAGATATCCTGCGATATACGTAGGTTGCGAAGATTCGTCCGAAAACTTGTAAAGCGCTGCATAAATACGGGTTTTCTATCTGCAAAAAGTGTTTCGTTGACAAATTGTTGAATAATAAAATAATTATCCTGCTCAATCTTGCGGAATATCATCTGATTTTAGCCCACTCGGCCTACGGCCTCGTTGGCTAAGTATCAGGCGATATTCCGCGCGATTTCGCAGGATAATTGTGAAATATTTGGAAGTGAGCGCAAGAAGACATGTCCGACATCTTATCAAGCGCTGCAGAAACACTGACAGTTATTAAGCCGTAAAAAGAATAAAGCTCCTTTGTACTTCTTAGTACTTAATTTGTATTTATTTGATGTTTACAATGTCGGACATATTAAAATAAGGTTTTAAATGGTCCATCCCCAACGCTACCTGCCCACAATAAGCATGTATGTCAGGATTGTAATAAAACAGTCTTACTGCGCTGGTCTTGAGACAATGCTATTTCTTACCTTTCTTACAAGTATACTGATGACAGTCACTACACTTGACGTCGTTCCACTCATAACTGTACTTTACACCAAGTGCGTGAACACAATCTTCATCTCTAAAGTTGTTAGGCTGGTTCCTGGCCCAAGCGGTGAAATTGCCAGGACCGCGGTCTGCCCAAATGAAGTCACCCTCTGTCAATTTGTCGTTCAATCCCAGCCAGGATTTCTCAGCATTGTGTCTATGCTGGATGAATACGTTTTCCTCGTTGTTGTTTACATCAACCAGCACCGAATTTTCTTCGCGGCATTTTGACAATGCTGTTGTCCAGTTAACGCATTTCTTACTTGTCAAGTAGCAGAATCCGTTGAAATAGCTCCATCCTGGTTTACATATATCTGCAAAAAATACAACAAGTTTTTCTTCTAATATTAATGGAAAGGAACATTTTATTTATTTCGTTAAATTATATGTTAAAACGTTTTTTAAATTGATTTCATTTTAGGAAAATGCTTTGAATTAAGCACAAAAAATTAGCACAAAAATGATGTTGAATGTTTTTCTGGTGGTGCCATTTTTTAATTTCTAGCTTACAACACACTCTATATAAATCTGAAACTGATCCATCCTCTCAGAGAGAAGTAGACTGAGTCAATGCACTGTACGTTATCTGTAAGAAAATAAACCAATATTTGACATCAACACAAGGTACGAGTCTCATTACTAACCTGTAAGGACCGCATAACTCACTGACACTGGGTCATATCTGGTCTCGTACAATTCCTTGACACACAATCTAAATCCAGAGGCATTCATGTTCTACAAAACAAACACAAAGTTGACAAAAATGATCTGCAACCTGGGAAATAAACACAAAATTATGCACTTAAATCAAATTTGTTGCACGCCTTTTATGCTGACCTGAGTAGTGCACAGTGACCAAAACGCAAAGATATTTGAACGTTTTGGGCAAGTAAGAAATCGAAACAGTGATTTCGGGTTCTCGATAACGCGGTATCCATTTTAGAGACGATTCCTAGAACGCGGTATGATATTTTTAACATACTAAAATTTCAAATTTTCAGCGGCCAAAACAAAAAAACGACCTGTTTCTAGAACACAAAATACTCCTGAGTACTCCCCCGGGATATCTATTCACTCCTCATCAGTCACAGTTTCTAGTGGGGGCATTGCCTTGTAAATACTATACATGTGACTGGTTAAAATTAAGTTTGACAAAGTAGCGATCATAGCCGTTTTACTTGTAGTGGGGCAAGCAAACTTGTAAACCATACTTGTAAAAACAAATACAGTTCAGTTCAGTTTAATTCACATCAATCAAATAATTAATATCTTATTATAAAAAACATAAACTTTTACCTCAATCCACGTAGTAATACCGTTATGAACTGGAGCCAAGTTTCCACTTTCAGTTGTGCTATGATTGGCTGATACCAGAACTGTTGGTGTTGAGTTATAACTTCGTGTAAAATGCACAAACTGTGTAACGGAAACAAAATGATTGATCCTTCTAAACCTAATAGCGGAGCTCCTCAGCGCGCGCCAGCGCGCGGAGCGGAGCACCATGGGTAATGCGGGTACGAGAGAATTTTTGTAAACCCAGGAGGCCGAAAAAATTTGGTGCGTACGCCCGACCGCGCGCGCGTACAGACTCTCGGGGAGGGGGAGGGGAGTCCCAAGGCAACCCAAGCAGAGGGGGGAGGGGAGACAATCTTCTGCCTCCTTCGTTAGCCAGAAATGAGTGAGGTAATCGACTAAGATCTTTGATATTGGACATCCATTTTATGGTCAATTGACAGCTGTCAAAACAACGTATCCGCTGACCAGTATCACATGACCATATCGCGGGCTCAGGTTTAGAACTAGTCAAGGACGCGTGTTTTTTTGAAGTTGACCGCTGACCAAGTGATAGCATTGCTATTGGTCCGCGGGCGCAAGTACTTTTCCATGGTCAGTCCATTTAGATTTACATGAAGGACAAAGTGAACAACCCGGTCAGTTTGAAAGCTGAACGAAGCACAAGGAGAAACCGAGCAGGAAAAAGAAATGTCTACGTAAATATTTCTCGGTCTACCCCGTCTAAAGGCTTTACACATCATGGAAGTTATGGCAAACGATAAGGGCTTACGGGGAGATCCGAAAAAATGGCACAGGTGGAGAGCGAGCGAGTTTCTACCGTTTCGGCGGCTGACCAGCTCTAGTAATTGAGCTAAACGCAATTAACTGAAGTGAAGGAAAAAAGAAGTGTCAATAGCTACACGGATGGAAAAGGCTGAAATAGACCTTCGCAGATAATTCAAAGGTCGGTGGTGCTGGAGTAAGTTATAATTTATAGCTTACACATATCATGTACTACGCGGTTGGATAATAATACGAAAAACTGCGGCCGCTTCGCCTCCGATTAATTCATGAGCTGGTTGAAAGCTTTGCCCTGCTGAATTGCTGTGAATTGACAAGCATTCTCCGACTTCAAATATGAGGTAACAAACTTTGACTTTACTGAATACGCTAAGTCCATGTTTTTTGTGAAAATCTGTAATTATATGCTTACACATGTACTACGCGGTTGGATAATACGAAAAACTGCGGCCGCTTCGCCTCCGATTAATTCATGAGCTGTTAATGACTTAATGTTTTTATGATTTAAACTCCCAGCTAAACTTAGTGTTTTTAGTTTTTTTAATTCATCTATTTATTCTTATTTACTCGCTGTTGGAATTCGTTTGAACGAACTATTTTAGGGTCGTGGACGAATACGCTAAGAGATCGTTACGTTGCGAATCTCTTGCGTTGACACGTTTTTACCACACCTTAGCAGAAACAAAAAAAAAAACTCAGTTTATTTCCACATAAAACTATCTTAGTTAATTATTTTGAGTAATTTTATAAAACACAATTGTTCGCTCTACTTGTAATTCATGCCATTTTAGACACTGTATGCAGCTGTGTATGCAAACTTACATTGACTATCACCATGACAGTGTTGAATGTGTATCTTTGCAATGGCAATGTTTTTTCTATACAAGTAAGTTAACAAGAAATCTCCAAGTAGAAAAGCTAAATATCCCATTGTAGGAAGGAAGGGTCACTACACTGAGTGTATAAACGAAAGAGGCTAATATTATTATATTTGATGAGATCCATTAAATAAGACAGAATTTTTTATAAATTATTTTTATAAACAGGGCCATTAATTAGAGCTAGTGTGGTGGTTTTTAATAGATTATTATGTCAATCCTTCTTTTAGGTAGTGTTATATTCTGCCATTAAGCCGCAATGAATGAACAATACCTACTGGCTACAGTCAAGTTTTGTTGAACTTGGTATAGAATGCTCTGTGCAAAGTGGACAACAGCAAAGTAAATCAGGTATCTAGTTTATATTAGTTATAATTGAAATATGTTTTTATTCAGTTTCGTTCTTTTTTTACCCAGCTGCTTTAATCTGCATTTGGTTGCTGCTGATCTTCTTACTTTGTGAAATATTTGCATTCATTATTCAACTCCTCAATGGAGGTTGCCTATTCACCGAGTTAGGATTTCAAATTGGATTTCGAGTTAGGATTTTGAGTTGGATTTACAAGTTCGATTTTCCAGTTGGATTTCTAGTTGGATTTCGAGTTAAGATTTCGAGTTGGATTTCAAGTTAGGATTTCGAGTTGGATTTTCGAGTTGGATTTTGGAGTTGGATTTCGAGTTAGATTTCGAGTTAGGATTTCGAGTTGGATTTTCAAGTTGCTTACCGTACTAAGCACTCCGGTTAGCCTACTATACACGCCAGTTAGCTTACTATGCACTCCGGTTAGCCTACTACACACTCCTGTTAGCCTACTATTCACTTTGGTTAGCCTACTATGCACTCCAGTTAGCCTGTTTATGGTTAGCTTTCAATAATTGTAATGGGTTTTGCTTTGTCAAAAAAAATCCAACTCGAAATCCTAACTCGAAAATCCAACTCGAAATCCTAACTCGAAAATCCAACTCGAAAATCCAACTCGAAATCCTTACTCGAAATCCAACTCGAAAATCCAACTAGTAATCCTAACTCAAAAATCCAACTCGAAAATCCAACTCTAAAATCCAACTTGTAATCCTAACTCAAAAATCCAACTCGAAAATCCAACTCAAAAATCCAACTTGAAATCCTAACTCGAAATCCTAACTCGGGAGTTAGTTTGTCTCTCTTCAATGACATTCAAAACAACTACAATGTATTAGTAGACAATTTAAATAATTAATATTTCACTAAAAGTATGTTTTCATGAAATGCCTAGATCTTGTACCAGAAAATATCTATACCCTATCCTCACTGTGGAAGGTTAAATGGTTTGAATGTCACCTCCCCTCACAAACTCCTCACAAATTCCAATGTGTGGTTATGGCAGAAATCCATGGCCAGCTCATCCTCAGTGTATGAACCAGTGAAACAAGGCATCAAAGAGCCTCAAAACAACATGGAGCAGGAAAACAATAGCTTCAAAACAGACATTTTTCACAGGTTCTTATACCAAGGAAAACCCAAATATTCAGATCCATCCCATGTAAGGTCAATGGAAGTTCCAAAAGGGCTAGCGGGAGGGGGAGGGGGTTGATTAAAGGCCAAACCTTTTAATTACCGGTAAGAGGGGGTGTTAGGGTTTGCAGTGATGCTTTGAGTTTATTAAAATATTTAGTTGACTTTGCAGTTATCAGTAAAAAAGATAGTCTGTGCTGATCCATCTCTGTTAAATATCTAATGGATCCTTTTGCATCCAGTGGTTTGGCTTCAGTTAAACAAGCTCAAGTTAAGTGTTTTGTTTTATAAATTATTGATATTGATGACAATTAATCAATTTTAATTTAATATGTGGCATTTGACTTTTTTCAGGGTTAATATGAGTTGCAGAGTTTGCAGTGCCACAGACACAAAAACAGACAAGGACAATTAAGGACATAAATAGAAAACAGGAAAGATTAAATCCAGCTCGATGTTTGGGTGTCGTCATGATGCTATTTTTAAGAGACTAGTAAATTACATGTAAATTAAAATCAAGAAAAGCTGCAAATAAGCAAAATTTAGATTTTAAATGTTAACCTATTTACAGTGTACTTCAGAAAACGACTTCTTGATTGATCTGTCACTTTCACATCTTGTTAGATGTAACAAGGGCATTATGAAGTGATCTTTTCAAAAATATGCAGCGAAAACAGTAACAGCAGAAATGGTGGTAGTTTAAAATTGCTATTTTCAATGTTTTGACTGGTAAGAAACCACATGTGACCAAGCTAAAATCTGTTTGGCAAGTTAACATGACCTGCAAGTGTCCAAATGTTTTGAGCCCTCAACTACACAGGACTTACATGTAGTTGTCTAATTATATGATAAGATCTTTGGTTGACTTTGGGGGAGGTAGTGGAGTTACAAAGCAATGTAATTATTTGAATTTGGATTAGTTATGCTGAAACTGGTGGTACTGTAATTCTAAAGTATAGGTGAGTTTAAAACCGTTATTGCAAGCAGTATACATTACCAATTTCATTCTTATGTATTGTATGCTGTGTACAATTTATAAGAACAGCTATATTTTTAAAATAAGTGAAATATTCTAAAGCCAGATAAAATTTGCAGTATCCATAAGGTACTATGTAGCAACCAAATTGTGACTCACTTGCTTACTTTGTGAACTCCATGACAAATGGGCAACATGACTCCATAAAGATGTGGACAATAATACAAACAAATTTTTAAAAGAGTAGTCAAAGTATTGATGTTATATTTTTTCTTGCATAGTTTTATACACAAGCAGACATGATTCTATTTTTTTTCTGGGTAATCAAATAACAAAACTGAGTTTGAGACTCACAAACAATATTCTAGCTTCCCAGAATTTTTGCTTTTTTTCTGTAAGTGAAGTGAAACCCCTTAAGATGAAGGGGAGTCAAAAGACATGTAAAAGTGAACAAGGTGCTATCTTCTTCTTTTCTTTTTTTTTTTTTTTTTTTTTTGGGGGGGGGGGGGGGTTGGCGATGGGGTGACCCTGTTCGGTGGAATGACAGAATGTCACTTCTTTGTTTCCGGAGTTAGGTTCACCCCTGTTTGCTCGCAGTTAGCTTTATTCATCTGGTTTGCTTGCGGTTAGCTTTCACTCTAGTTTGTTTGTGGTTAGCTTTCACTCCGGTTTGCTTGGAGTTAGCTTGGTTTGGGCAACATGCTGTAAACCATTAGCTATAACCTCTGCCATTTCCATTCAAAATTAAAATATAGGCAAATAGTGAAAATGAAAATGAATAAATGAGTGAATGAAAAAAATTAAAATCAACCTTATTATAAATGTAGATGTTTGTTATTTCCTTTATACTCTAAATGTAAAGTGATTTTTTCTTTCTTTTAAAGCTGGTAAAGCAACAACAAAAATGCCTAATTTGCCATGTGATATGCCTATCTACCCCGACATGCAGCCCTACTCCTCCCTCCTTTTTTCTACATGAAGGTAACATAATTGCCCGTTTTGCAACATAATTTCCCATCCAGACTTCTTTATGATAATGCTTTCGGTGGAATTATAACATTTTGATTGATTTTGTTTGTTCTCTTATTTGGTGTTGCTGTACACGGTACCCGGAGGGGGGGATGGTACTCCCATATAAGAGCTATGCGGGTATGTGCCGCTCAACATGCATGGTATGCTTTTTGTCTCTCTGACTCTGAAACAGGGTATACAAATCACCCTTTTGACTCTGGAACAGGGTTGATTGTTTTCCCAGAATCCTGATTAAACACTATCAAGTATATAGCTATGAAACTCCGCTCCTTTCATCGCTTTATCTCCAAGCCACAGACGAAGTCAAGTGAGAGCTTTGTGATGTACGGTAGTGTTTTTATATCTATCTTCATATATTTCCATTGTGGATATTGCTGGAACAGGGTACCTACTTTGCAGTGTTTGTCTGGAACAGGGTCGCAAATTGAACCATTTGTCTCTGGAACAGGTCCAGAGTCTCAGCAACGCAACGGCACACCCCCATAGTAAATTTTAGGGAGTACCCCCCCCCCCCCCACCCCGGACACGGTAAAAAAGAAATAAGGAAAAATGTCAATTACCGTATTTTCTCGATTAAACGCCCCCGGCGTTTATTTCAAACTTGGCCCGATAGGGCCGGCGTTTATTTGAATTTAGGAGTTTTGTTAAGCCCTATGTTTCTAAGAAATGATTTTAATTCATTCTTTTTGACAGCTATATAATTAGACATTATTTTTAAAGCATATTAAACCGTTAATAATTGTGTAAGGGGTTTATTTTCAAATACAACTTGGAGACCCGGCGTTTATTCGGGGCCCGGCGTTTAATCGAGAAAATACGGTATTATGTATTAAAAAAATAAAACGAATATAAAATTCTTAGCCCTAAATTTTTACAATGGCCAGAATTCAGAGTTCAATAAAGTGCAAAATAATTAACTGGGGAGCTCCGCTTTTAGGCTTGCCTAAATTTATATATTAGCCTTTTAAGTGAGCGTCCGTGTAAGAACCGACCACTCGATTTTCGGCCCAGAACAGAATTCCTTCAAATTTTCTGTGCAAGACAATTGATCCATATGATAAACAAAAATAGCAATATTTTGGCTTGTAGTGTTATTTGTCAATATTTTTGGCGATGATTGCTGAGAACGATCAAAAACCGAAAAAATCATCCTGTTTCGAGTCAAATTTAGGCGTCGCGCTCAACGCGCTGAAAAATTACTCTTTAACGCAAATAAAATGAAACTTGTATATTATTTTATTTTATGTCTTGTCTATTAGTTCATGTTAAAATATTTGAAATCAGTCTTAACAAAAATTAATTATGATTTTTTTTAAACACCCCATAAAGAGCCATCGCAAAAATCACGCAAACATACTGTTGGTTAGAGAGGTTTTTCTCAAAAGTTTAACGCGATCTAGAGCCCTGGACACTATCCACGATTAGTACTAGGGTTGGTGTATTAGAAACAAGAAAAAAATTTTTGGGCACTAAGCTTTTTGAATTTTAGGAGTTTTATCAACAAGGCCTATTTTTAACGGTCGTAACGCGCGTCACGCAATTTCTTACTATTGTGTTTCCTATCTTTCCCACATAAAACAGTTGTCCGAGGGAGCAAATATTTTTGAAACTAGCTTTCTGCTAGGAAAAAGGTATGGACAATCCTAAATTTATCAAATATCGCCCCAAAAATAAGAATTAAGAAGGTTAAATCATGAGCGGCTCCGGTATGAGTTGTCTTTAGTTCCGTCTTTAACTGTGCAAAAAGCTTCGAAAAGCGGTTTCCGTGATTCGGTAATCATAAATAGGGAAAGAACTGCGAAAGAAACCCTTAATAATTTAACATATTAAACACATTTAACAGCTAGAAATTATTATCATTGTATTATTAAAGTGTACGCCCAGAGAAAATGCAACACAAATGAAAATAGGCCAAAGCGAATTTCTCAGAAAATGTCTGTTTCAGTCGGCTTTGATGCACGCTGGAATCTCAATGAAAGTTATTTTTAGTAGGTCAATTTCAACCCGTGTGACAAATGCTTGCTGCTAAAACTATTTCTTGTTTTACTTTATATCATTTGTTTTTCAATTTTGTGAATAGGCTACAAACTTTTCCTTTAATATTTATTTTCTTCACTTTTTTTTGCACTGCCCTTGTGCTAAATTTAACTTATGCAAATTTGTGACAATTGATGTCGTGCGTGCTTACATTACGGCAGGAATAGTTTTGCTCTTTGCGTTTCGTGTTGTTTCGTTCTGTGAAATGGCAGGATTTTGTTCCTTCTCGGCAATTTTAGGTGGTAAGTGCGAAAGTAGTCGTGGACATACAGATTGTAAAGCCCTAAATGATTGTGACGGCGATATCAGTTTGCATCTAGCAAATCACCACCTGTCAAGAGAAAATTCATGTGAAAGGGATCAAATACTGGCAAGAGCAGGTCTTTTAGAACTCACTGAAGAACAGATTAAGAATATGATGGTTTGTCCAGTCCATCGTTTTACCTTAGGAAAGTACTGGCAAGCTCCGAAGACCTGCCAGTATCCAAGACATCATAGAAAGAAATCGGCGGTAACAGGAACTCATGTTATAAATTTCAAGCTGGCCAGGGAAATTAAAAACCTCTTTGGAGAAGCTGTACTCGTTGGTTCCCGTAAGTTTTATCGTTAAAGATTGTTCTTAATCGCTAAAAATTGTTTACATTGTTAAGCCCTAGGCTGAAACAGATTTCACTTCCGTAAATATGAAATGCTAGGTCATTACTATTGTTGCATGGTGACAACTGTTCTCTGGACGCGTTCTGTTAGCTTACCTGAGACCGGCTCAAACACAGGATAAAACATCGCTAGAAATCGCGGACATTGAAGTCGGAGAATTTTGATGCATCTTACATTAATCGCTCGCGAAACTTGGTAATAGCCGCTGATTCGAAAGCCTGACTTTGGGCTCATATACATCTACGATTGTACACAAAAATGCAGCCTACACAGAGTAATATTTTGTGAAGTAGGAAAACCACTGGTCATAAATATTGCCTGATAATAAAAATGGAGGAAAAGATCTTTCAAACGATGGCTTTTGCGGCAAAATTGGAGCAAAGACGGCTGAAATATCGTAGCTCAAAGACAGCGGATTTTGGGATTTCAATGTGAACTGCCGCCGTGTGTTTACAGTATGCGATTTTTTGTGGTTTTCTAACGGCAAAGATACAAATGAAATCTAATCGGAAGGAGATGTAAATCATTTGGTGAGTTAGATTCATGTATAGTTTTATCAAATCTGCTTTCACATTTTTTCGATCACATTCAGTTTGCCGATAATCCCCGTTTATAAACTTTAAGTTTTCGGTTTTCGCCATACATTTCTCCTCTACGCCTTATAATTTTGGTCTCAAAAACTGTTCGCAGAAAACGTTCATGAATACAAATGAAATTCGAAGTCTGCACTTCAATTCTTGTACAATGTGGTTCTTAATACATCAATCTATTGTGTTCCGCTTTCACATTTTTACATTTGTTAATTTGTCAAGAAATATTTAATAAAACATTTCATTCTCCATACATTTTCTTTGTAATTCTTGCGTTCGCTTCTACGGTCAATGTACCGCAGGACATACTATTCGCGGACTCGGAGGTCCGCGATTTCTAGAGATGTGTTATTATAAAGTAATTTGAATGCGACTTAAATAATTTATTCTTAGTGACATAGCTTGCAACACCTGATGTTTTTAACCGTGACTAAATAAATTACTCTTTCAAGTTTGCTGCGAACACAGGGATCAGGGTTGGTTGAAGGCGATTGTGGGGGAGGGGGGATTACTATACGTGGAGGTTCTGCCCATTTGTATGGTTTAGGTATATTAATGAGCAGAATTTTGCAAGTTTAAGTATATAAAAAGGTAAAGCATGTATACGAGCCTAGGGGCCCATCACGTTTCCGTAGCATAAAGCGACTAGGAGTATTCCCATCGCAGGGTTACCCCCAGTCTTGCCCAAAGAACACGACATATTGAACCCGGCCAGGACTCGAACCCGACCACTGCAGGAATTTTGCACTTAGTGATCCGGTAGAACCCGAATTTCAAAAGTCCTGTTCACATCAGCACTTATCCACTTGCGATGACTGCCAAGGGCTAAAGAAAGTACTTCAGGAACTACGACTTGAGATCGAAGGTCCATCCTGGACGCCAGTTAATTCAGAACAACGAGAAGATTCACTGTACGACTTTGACCGCGCAAAGTCAGATATCTTTCTATGGAAAGCGCACATTGTCCGCTCAATAAACCAGGAAGAGGCGAAGCAAGATTTACTGAAAATAGCCGACGCGACGTCCGCCATTGTTATAATGGACTGGGCCATGAAATTTCTTCAACTGAAATATCGTGAGAAGCAGTCCAAATGGTTCGGAAAACGAGGGCTCAGCTGGCATATATCCACCGTCATAACCAAGAATGTCAGCACTGGTAATCATTTTCTCACATCCTTGATTCCTGCCAGCAGAATTGGTATGCAGTCTGTTCGATCGTCGAGAACACACTGGAGGCCTTAAAGAAGGAACATCCTCACATAACTCAGGTGAACTTTAGAAGTGACGAAGCAGGCTGTTACTACAACAACTTTCTCGTGGCGGCCGTAAGAGATACTGGGAACCGAGTTGGTATCACCGTCACACGGTACGACTTTTCCGAGCCACAATACGGGAAAGATGTCTGTGATAGGATCCTTTGCCCGATGAAGTCAGCTATCCGACGCTATTGCAACGAGGGACACGATGTTCTTTCTGCAAAGGACATGCGTACAGCGCTTTCCGAACGTCCTGTCCGAGGCACAACTGCCAGTGTTTGCTCTGTGAATGAGTCTCAAAAGACACTTGAAGTAAAAATGACAGATCATTTCAGCAGGTATCATAACTTTCAATTTGAATCAAATGGCATTAGGAGAGCTTATAATGTAGGGCAAGGGAGGCTCATTCCCTACCAAGACATCATCGTCAAGCCTCAGGGTCCTACAGATCTTGTTATAGATGTCGACTTTTTTCCAGTCAAGAAAGCACGAATCCATAACGCCACATCAACTGATGGTGAGGAAACAAGCGGTCTTTTCTCTTGCCCTGAGCCTGGTGTCAAATGGTCTTCAAAAAAGTTAGTGAGCTTGAGAATCATCTTGATGTTGGCGAGCACCGCCAAATGCGCGGAGGGTCCGAAACGGTGTATGACAAACTCAGAAGAGACTGGGCCGAGAAATTCCTTAATGTTGACAACAACGAGGAAAGAAGCAGTGCA
Source organism: Oculina patagonica (assembly GCF_052425735.1). NCBI lineage: Eukaryota > Metazoa > Cnidaria > Anthozoa > Scleractinia > Oculinidae > Oculina > Oculina patagonica. Next base: position 17,904,347 of record NC_135766.1, read on the forward strand.
CCGGTAGCACATTGCGATGAGCGAGGAGACGAATTTGAATATCAAGCTCCTAGTTTTTGCAGTGACTTACAGCTTGGCTGGGCTCTACACAAGGTGCGAAATCAAGGTGTGCGATTTCCTGATGATGTTAAACAATACCTAACGATGTAATTCGACCTTGGAGAGAGAACCGGCAACAAGGCAGATCCCGGAAAAGTGGCTGCAGACATGAGAACAGCAAGAAGACCAGATGGTTTGCGGATATTTGACAGGTAAGACTGGCTCACGAAAAGTCAAGTACAGGGTTTTTTTTTCGAGACTAGCGGCCACACGAAAGAAAGCAGGGGAACCAAGAGTTACAGATGGAGGATGTGTACGCAGAGGAGGAAGGGGAAGAAAGGCGTGAAGTGCTAGAGAGCGTCGCCGCTGAACTCAGTCCCAGGCATTCAATCTGCTATGATTCTTACTGCCTGTGTGACCTGGCACGAGACGAGAGTCTTGACAGTTTCAGTGTAGTTATGCTTAAGGAGATATTAAGATATTTTGAGATTCCCTTTGGTTCACGAGATCGGAAAAAAATCTAGTAGTGAACTTGTTCTCATTTTTTGAAGAATGTGACTGTCGCCAATAGGAAAAAACGTTCAAATGCTATCTATTCAATTCGCGGATGCGTTTGGCTGTTGTTCAAACGTTTAATAATAGTTTTCTGTGAACCGAGAAAATAAAAATAGTTTGAAGCCCTGTATTTCTGTAAATGTAGGAAAGGATTAGAGTCGTTCTTTTTTTGTTGCTGAGTTAATTTAGTTATACTATCCACTTTAGGGACCGGTCATTATTTATCAGGGGTGGAGGGCCCACGAAATTGTGGAAAAAGTGGGCTAACAAATTATGACCCTCCCCCACACTGGAACCAAAAATTGTGACCCTCCCCAAATTGGAGTCTATTAAGGGTGCCCGTGGGTATTTCCAGGAGCGGAGGTGCTATTTTAAAAATCGAATTTTGGGCATGGAAAGTTAAACCGATTTTTCTTATTTTTCGGTAGTCGTAATGACAAACTAGAACTATAAAATAAACGAAATAAATGAACAGGAAATATCAGCATATTTAAATTACTCTATTTTTATTATTACGGCCACCTTATTAGAAACCCCGTTTTTACTCCCATACAAACTCTGTATTTTTACATTCTCGTAAGCGGACATTCCCGTAAGCGGCCGCGGACACTTTCCGAGATTACGCGGACACCGCAAAGAGAATCATATAAAAAACCTCTGTATCTTGTATTAATCAATCAACTTCACATCGCCGTTCGTCACAATGATTTTACTGTAATTACAGAACCATATTTCAGTGTTTGTTTTGTCGTCATTCACGTCCGGTTACATTTTGAAACACAAGCTCCCGTAAGCAACCATCTATCCCCTTACACCTCTAGTGGCCGCTTACAAGAACCATTCTCGTAAGCGGCCAGCTCCAGTTGCGGACACTTTTTTCGCGTCCCGAGGGTGTCCGCTTATGAGAGCTTCGACTGTAATACTATTTTTCTAAACGCAAAGATAGCTTTTTCATTACTGTCAACAAGTTAAAATTATCCAAAAATTCATTTGAGCAAGTTTCAACGAAATCGGCTGGGTAGAAATCGCTGCACAGTTGACTGTTATAGATTTCAGCTTCGCCAGTTGTTACAACAACGCTTGAGTAATGTTTCGATTGCATTGACAGGTCCCTTACTTCTCTTCTTTTTCGATTCGCCATCGATGTAAGCCTTACAGTATCTTTTAATAAAAGTGGAAGCAGAGAGAAATAAACTAGACACCCAATTCTTTTTTTCTTTTTTGGGGGGTCAATTTTACCAGAATTGACATCAACTTTGTTTTGATACGCCGCGACGTGTAAACCTTCTACAAATTTGCATAAATTGAATTCAGCGAAGACTGAGAATTATTTGATGACGGCATATGGGCTATTTTCAAAAGTCGAAACCAATTATAGAAGTCGTTTTGCTTTGCCAACGTAACAATTTAAGAAATGAAGTATAAAGGGAGGGCAAAATATTAATGTACTTGACATCCTAAAAATAACATTTACATTCCAGCGTGTTAGCCGATTGAAATCTACATTCCCTGCAAAGATTTTCGCCGTAGTATAAGTCGATGTAAATTCGCCGTACATAATTTTTTAAGGCACTTTATACTATGAATAAAACTTCTCGTTGTTAAAAATCTCGTTGTCAAAATGCGCGAAGGGTTTTTTCATAGTTCATTCCTTATGATATCCAAATCACGGAAACGTCTTTTTCGAAGCTTTCCGGTGAAACTAAAGACTCACACCGGAGCCGCTATGATTTTTAAAACCTTCTTAATTCTTATTTTTTGGGCGATATTTGATAAATGTAGGATTGTCCATGCCTTATTCCGAGCAGAAAGCTAGTTTCGAAAATATTTGCTCCCTCGGACAACTGTTTTATGTGGGAAAGATAGGAAACACAATAGTAAGAAATTGCGTGACGCGCGTTACGACCGTTAAAAATAGGCTTTGTTGATAGAACTCCTAAAATTCGAAAAGCCTAGTGCCCAAAATTTTTTTTCTTGTTTCTAGTACACCAACCCTAGTACTAATCGTGGATAGTGTCCAGGGCTCTAGATCGCGTTAAACTTTTGAGAAAAACTTCTCTAACCAACAGTATGTTTGCGTGATTTTTGCGATGGCTCTTTATGGGGTGTTTAAAAAAAATCATAATTAATTTTTGTTAAGTCCGATTTCAAATATTTTAACATGAACTAATAGACAAGACATAAAATAAAATGATATACAAGTTTCATTTTATTTGCGTTAAAGAGTAATTTTTCAGCGCGTTGAGCGCGACGCCTAAATTTGACTCGAAACAGGATGATTTTTTCGGTTTTTGACCGTTCTCAGCAATCATCGCCAAAAATATTGACAAATAACACTACAAGCCAAAATATTGCTATTTTTGTTTATCATATGGATCAATTGTCTTGCACAGAAAATTTGAAGGAATTCTGTTCTGGGCCGAAAATCGAGTGGTCGGTTCTTACACGAACGCCCACTTAAACGTTCTTACAGCATTGAATTAAAGCATTCTTAAAAGGACATGGAACTTGAATTTAAAGTGAAAATGCACGCTTTGTTAAGTGTTTTTAGTGTTTAGACGTTTCTTCTCAAAATACAGCGGTAGCTTACCTCGCAGTAAGCGTTGTTATTTTCATCTGTTGGTGGATTTGTGTTTGGAAACTTGACAGAGCCATGTTCAGTGAAGAGTGGCTTGTGTAGTTTAGCAAACGCCAACCAGTTCTGTCAATAGATAAAAAAGGCAAAAATAGATAATTTATTGTATGCTTCGGTGCTAACAAATTATTCTTATACTAACTTCACTGAGATTAAACATTCGCACCAATAAAAAAACAAATGAATTGTCTGCACCTTCGTATATTATGTCCACTAAAAACGTTTTGAAAATCGAACATTTGATCACATACCACATTAATATCTTCATGTTTTCCATCAAAGTTTTGCAATTCGCGAAGACAGACTTTAAATGAATCCTTGGTTACATCCTCTGTCCACATCAGCGCGGCATCATATTCTTTACCAGTTCTTATATGTTCTGACGTCACAAGCACGACAGGAGCCTCCGTAAACTTGTCCTGCATTTGTGAACAAAGAAATGGTACAGTCAACTCTCGCAATGTCAGTCAACTCAGAAATGTCAGTTTGTTCACTTTGTTCAAGCTAGATAATGACATTTCGGTTACTTTTAACATGTATTGCGCTTTTGGCCCCAGATATACTATTTATATCATTAATGTTATTATTATTGTAGGCATAAAAAAAAACAGATGATTAACTTGTTACTTTGTTACATGGTTTGGTGCAATATTGCAGTTTTCGAACGCGTTAAATCACAAAAAAACCGGACCCAATTCGGGCCAAAAAACATATTTACGCTAGCGAATATCAACTCTATTGCAATAGTAACGCTACCTTTGGAAACGTCACATCTGCGCAATTTGTTCCAGACCACCATTTCTGGATCTTAATTATTCCCGTCATTCCTTCTGGCGGTGCTCCTTGATATGCCATATAATCCAGCGTTGCAAAAGGATTAAAGTTGTTTCCATTCCTCCCAGATTGCATGGCACACACAGTAAAATTCTCCGTATTGACATTCTCTGTCCAGGAAGTGATAGCGTGGTGGACTGTCACTGAATCGTTTAAGTTCATGTGGTTCAGTGTTATTTGTACATGAACTTCTTTATCCGGATAAAATTTGTATGGCGGGAACACCACTGTCTTGCAACTTGAATCAGACCATTTGGGAACACGAAGAAGCTTTTCTCGGCCAAGCACGATTGGAAAACCTGTAGTTGCATTTAAAAAAGTATTAGCATGCAAAAAGTAAAAAAAAAAAAAAACAGTCGTAGAGCTGTCTCCACAATCATTCAAAAATGACATAGCAACTGTTTCTCAGAATGACTACAGCTTATCATCTGTTTTTAAGTTTCCTTTGCAGCGGTTATCTGGGTCGTCTCGCAACTTTGATGGGGGGGGGGGGGGGAGGGAGGGCGTTGGCGTTGCGTTGTCCTGCTTAGGTCAAGAGCTAAATTTAAAACTTGATACCATAAACGTATAACAGATGGATTGATCTATATTTGATTTGCAATCTTTGGAGGAAAGTTAGGCTCGTGACAAGTTAAAAGCATGGCTTCCAAACAGAAGTCAAATTAGCTTAATTTAATGCATTGGTAACAACAACGTTTTGACTTTTTTTCTTGATAACCTTCAGTTCCAGTAAAATTGGCCATGGCAGAGTCCAGGGCAGAACAGATTAAAGATATCAATGTGTAGTTGCTTTAGAGACGCTATCTAGGCCTGCTACGCTGAAGCTGTTCACATATGATGTCTTTGCTTACCCTCACAGCTGCCTGGGTGATAGACGGTATTACTGTCTAGTCCCCTGCAATAACTTAATTCATAGAGACATTTGTTGTCGTAAGTTGTTCCATTAGAGGTGCACACTGGATCCTGATAAGAAGGGCAGTCTTCGTAGCACACACAGCGAGCTTCACGAGCACTTAAAGTTTTACAGACTCCAAACGATGGGCAGTTTACACCAAGGCATGGATTCAGATCTGTAAATAAATAAAAAAAAAGAGAAAATAGTTTTCTTTTGAGCTAACCAAGAGTCGATCGACACAAATGAACTTTGTGGACCATGGATTTGACATTTTAACAAAGAAAAAAAGCTACCAACCTCCAATCACAGCATAGCTGACTGACAGGGGGTCATGCTGACGTTCTGTTCCAGTTAAATCTCTTACGCAAATTCGCATTGATGTCAGACCAACCTCCTAAAAATAAAATAATGTACTTAAAATTAAAAAAAAAACAAGGGCAGCCTTTATCTTTTCACTAAGAGATTCAATTCCGAGGTGCAGGAATCTATTAAATGTGAAGCAGTCGTTGCTTCTGATTTTTACAAGGAACAATTAGTGTATGATATAATCGTCAAATTTGTACCCAATTCGTGTTTGAGTATTTTCTATGTATTAAAACAAGTATCTTACCTCCACCCAGGCTGTGATGATGTTATTTTCCGGTGGAATATAATTCTTCACATTCCGGTCATAATTATGGTGCACTGAGACCAGGACAGCTGGGGACGCGTAAAAAGTGGTGTTATATTTCACTTCCTGTCAAGAAAAGAAAAAAGATCGTGAGGTCAATTACCAGCATACATTCACACAGGACGTTACGTTTTTCCATTTAAAAGGAAGAATGATAGAACAGTTCTACATAATTGTCACTAGTGCAATGTTCAGATTAGTCGCCATCTATCTTGCTTCTTGACCCTTCCAAAAGTCTTACAATTTACCAGACAGAGAGCGAACAATTCAATGCCCATTATATTTTATTTGAAAAATAAAATAGGGTACCAGTTGCTTTCGTGCCCTCGTTGCCTTATGTAAAAAAACTATCAAATATCGTAAAAATTCTGGTATATAACCTGGGCTTATACAACTTCGTGAGGGGTTTTAGGCGGGCTTATAAACGGAGGGACTTATATCCGGGAGAGCTTATAAGGGGAATAAAAAAGTCTTTCGAAACGAGCCACGGGCCGGGTTTGTTGATTGAAATACGTTTTTTAAGTTAAAAACGTATAATAAAGCAACATTTAGCCCTGTTCATTACTGTCATCTGGCATAAGGGGGCCTATATTCGGGAGGGCTTATAATCGGATGTATTTTTTGTTCTCGATAGATGAGCCTATAACCGTGGGCCTTATAAGCCGGGGGGGGCTTAAGCCCGGAATTTTATAGTACTCCTACCTGACAAAAGCCATAGCTATCCTCAGCAGTGGGATTTGCACTGTTAGGAAAAAATGCTTCTCCTGACAAGGTAAAATTCAGCTCAGAACCATTGCCAGTGAATGCGAACCAGTCCTGTAAATTAATAATATTGATATTGATTGATCTTTAACGTTTTAGAGAGTTTTAAATATACTTTTTTATTTCTATTTATGTATTTTTTTTTATACGCGTACACATTCTAACGAGAACTGTATGTACTCCTAAGTGTCACGTGTATAAATAAAATTTGATTGATTTATTTATTTATTATCCAATATTTCTGACCATAGCAAAGGTGAGATATAATGGAGAAAACTAGTAGAGAAAAAAACGCAGCCACGAAACTGTGTTTGAAATACGTCAAAACGTGCTCGTGACAGTATAAGTTGAGATTACTTACCACAATTGTATCCTGATGTTTCCCATCAAAAGCTAGGAACTCCCGGATGCAAACTTCGAAGCTATTAGCTTTTACGTTCTCCAACCAGACGTACATAGCATCGCCAGACTTTGTATCGCGAGTGTACTTTGCTGAGACAAACACAGAAGGTCTTCCAGCAAAGCTCTGGAAAATGTGTGAATTATGGATTACGAGTTAGCCTTACAATGTCCGACCTACCCCTCCTCCCTTTCAAGCTTTCCTGCTCTCTTACTTTCTTAACAGAACCACAAAAGGTCAGAAACAACTTAAACAAATAAAGTCCATCTACTTTGGCTACTTACTGAAAATAAATACTTCTGTTACCTTGATATTTCAATTAAACTAAAATTTCAATTCAGACGATTGATTTGAAGATCAATGCGTCTATTGACAAATTTCTGTAAGTAGCATAACAAATTAAAGTCTATAATCTGTTCAGCTTAACTCAACTAGACGATATCAAAACATTTTTTACTGCGGTGCCACATGACAGGTACATGGATATTGCAACAATGACAAAGGTAACGCCAAAGAAACCCTAACGCTCTTGAAAAGGCCATCACAAGCTAAATCAGGACTGCCTAAACAATCATACTTTCAGTTTTCATCACCTGAGATTTATTCTTCTTTGAGAATTTTAAAATTGTTTACAATTCTTCGCGTTCGTCAGGAGAGCCTATCAATATAGTCTAGTCGACGAAAACAATTTATCAAAGCCATCAAGTGAATGTATCCCTTTAATCTATTTGAATAAACACGCTTTCAGCTCCGTTAAAAGTGTTGTCATCAGAGATTCATCATAAATGGATATCTATTATAGTTGGGTTCATGAAAGCAAACTGACATTTAATAACACTTTATCGGCGGACTTAAAAACAAACTGTCACCGACTAGATATGTCAACAGCTAATTCGATACTGAACCATGAGCTAAATCCGTAATAGAGGTCAAACTTAATGTTAAACACACTTTAAAGAGAGACATTTTAGCGTAAAGACCTTTTCACTTTTCTTGACTGCAAATAGATTCGCAAACATTTTTCGTCTCTAACTAAACCAAGCCTAGCCTGGAGTTTTTATAACTCCTGTTTCGAAGCTTTTTATTCCCAGAATTTCACAAAAAATGTTTAAAAGCAAACTGGTTATGCTTAACTTATGCTTAACTTATGCTTCCGGCATTTTGACACGCATTTCAAATGTAATTGAAAGAAAGTGTTTATTTACTTTAAATTGGTTTCTTAAAACGTTTATGAGTTTAATTTTTGCAGGCGAGTCATACAATTTGTAGTAATCTAACCAGCAAACTTTGCCCGATTTTTTCAAATAAAAGGACACTTAATGCACGATCTTACCTGTGAAAAGGTAACTTTCTCGCATTTGCTTTGTGTTGTCCATATTCCATTAAAAGTAACGCTGCCATGTGTGATTTGTGGTTGATCTTGGAACGCTAGCCAGTTGATGATTCCAGTTCTATTTGATCCAATGCCTGACTCACGTGCACACACCTCAAATCCACGTGTACTTACGGACTGAACCCACACAGCTGAAGGAGAGTGAACACGTGTAAACTGCTTACCATGGCTCAGTGTAACGTGAACTTGAACCTTTAACAAGTAATATCATAAATAAAAAAAATGTGTCTTTTGCATTAAAATCAAACCAATAATGGAGTAACAGATGATTTGAACCATGAATTAAGAGTTTCAGTCTGTTTGAAATAAGGATAATAACCCTTAGTTGTTGTTTTTTTTTTCCAGTCCACAGTAAAAATTAATTGATAAAGTTAAATTTTCTTGGTGGTTTGCATCAGCAAAAAAATATTTTTTTTTACAAGTAAATATATAAAAGGCTATTGACTGAATTAAACTTTTTAAATCTGCTGATTCCCGGTGTGGTAAAACATTCGATATTTTCCTTTTTTATCTCAGATTTTTGTTAAAGTAAAATTTGAGATGAAAAAATAAATATAATAAAAAGGAATACTTATACAATCAGGGCAAACGAAGGGAATTTTTTTCCATTTTTTCCATGAATGGGCGGATCTAGGTTTGCTCAAAAAAGGATTGGGGTTGATAAGTGGTGAGGGGGTTATAAGGGGCCGCTTCCCAAGATACGATTTGACAATGCAAAGAGACAGTATATTTACCCCTGGGGTCACCTTACACAGTTCAAATACCCTAGAGTTATTCAACATGTATGTAATCGTGGGTGTCCTTAGTAGGTACTTACCTTTCCTGATCCACTGAATGTGTAAGGAAATGCAACGTTTGTGCACATTTTCAATCTGCAGTCTTTAGGTGGTGAACATCCACTGCTACAGCTCCAGTCTGGCTGCGTGTCAGACATATTCACCTTGCCAGTTTGCATGGAGAATCCTAAAGGGCAGAAAAAAAAATCACAATAAATAAACCATAGCGTAGAATGCCTATTGTTCTCGGGACATTTACTTACAGCTGAAGAAAGTGTATAGGTCTGTCATGACGCTTGTTAATATTCATAGACGCTAAGAAAGAGCTGATTTTATTGGTTGCTATGAATGCGCGACAATACTCATTAGATCATGCTAGGGCGGTAAACTAAACAATGAACTCAGCGCCTATTGTTTCTTTCTTTTGTTTCAATAAAACTCACTGCACCAGTGCTTCTTCGTTCGCTTCGTTCGCTTGAGAGGTGGAAAGGTTTTTCGAGGGGGTGGGGGTATTTAAGAACAGGGGAGGAGGGGTCCATGAGGAGGCAAATAAAATATTTCGTGAGCCACTCAAGGTTGGAGATCTGCACGAGGCTGTGACGGATTTTATTATGTTCTTTGCGAGCTAATTCACTTGCGTGACTAATCCAGAAAAAAAAGACTCAAAAATGGTTGAAGAAGAACATAAATAATAATAATAATAATAATAATATTTTTTGGTTAAATATGCTGCATGTCAAGTTAAAACCGAGCTCAGTGATCCAAAAGCGTTAGATTCTTTGGTAATGGTGTTTATCAGGAAAATACTAACAGGTATTTGAACTTCAGATAATTTAAAGCATGCCAAAATACATATAAAAAAATCCATACATAGCCTAACAAAGAAAAAAATGAAATCTTTCTGACCTTATGTAATGTGATGTTTCTATTTTCATATTGTCTGCGTGCCATGTGTTGCCCAATCGGATTTGTATGTCAAGTTTGAGTACGTTTTAGCTCGACTAGGCCTGTTTCTTAACAACACAACGTTTATCACGAGCCGAGAGGGTTGTATCCTAAAATAAACGTTATCCCAGCCAAATTACACAACGGTTGCAAACCAGCTAGGGCACGAGAGTTAAGTCCATTTTCGTTTGTTTGTATGTTTTTGCTATCGTCAACACGATGCTAGTAGCGATCTGTCGCTGAAATTTAATTTTAAAAATGTTGTCGTCTTAGTTGATTTCTTCGATCGGCAGTGGTGTTTTGGTTTTTGCTTTTTATGCTTTTTGCTGAAAAGTTGGAATCGTGACCTTTAATAAGGACTTCAAATTAGAAAGCAGGGAAATGCGCTCAGTTAACCTGTCACATTTCAAGAAATCGATTGGTGCATTTAGAGAGGTAGCAAAGGGTTCATGCGTGACACGTATAAAAGGGCAAAAATTAGTCCGTGACGCGTGAAAATAGCTAGAAAAAACACGGGATTCGTGAATTCTGCTGTTTCCAGTATACGTGACGCGTGAATTTGTTTAACGGGATCACGACACTTCCTTTGCTACCCTCGTTAGACACGTCAGTGTGAGGTCATCAACGACACAATACACAAAAATGGGGGAAAAAAACATCTCAACAGTGGTGGCGCGTTTTGCAACGAAACTTTTCATTTTCGAAGTTAAAACGGAATGCATTTTGAAAAAAGTATCGTATTGGGCTCGAGACTGTAAATTCTATTTAACAGAGATTCTCATTCTTATAAATGATTTGATTTTAACTATTTTCTGTAGAATTTAAAACTTACTTGAAATTAATCCTACGGGTTGTTTTCTGATGGCATACATAGCAAACTTTTGTTTTTGGTAAGGATTTAATAAAACTAAGCAATGGCAGCTCGTCTTGGACCAAATATTTTTATCTTTGTATATATGCATTAACAAGATGACCTTTCAACGCATTTCTGGATTGTCTTACGCTCCAGTCTGTAATTCGGATATAACATGACCTCTCCTTTTGATAAATCACTTTTAATTATAGCTTGTAAACCTAGCTTTTTAATTTTATAACTTGTTACTTGTTGAAATCCCACTGATTGCTGATTGGTTAGGATTTACCTTCGGAGTGGCAAACCGTAAAAGAGAAGGATTTTTTCAAGAAAGTAATATCAAAAACTTAAATAGGAAATAAGAAATCTATGGACAAGACAATACAAACGTGATGTTTTTGCGACCTTACGCTTGTAATGTTTGTTTTTCTTGTGTCTTTATTGATGCCCAAGCTGATTAACGTGTCAAGTGCGTGTACGCTTAAACATGTTTCAAAACAAAACAATTAAATCACGACCTGAGAGGATTATCACATAAAAATACGCTATATTTCGGTCAGTGTACGGTACAATTGAAAACGAGCTCTGTCTGGTATCAAAAGTGCAGTCAGAATTTTTGCTGCATTGTGACCCAGACGCTAGAATTGATTTGTCACTGAAATGTATTTTTAAAACGTTAGGCTTTAGTAGGTAATCTGCGCCCAATTTTAATTAACGTTTTAATAGTTGGAATCACTACCGTAAAAGTACTTTCCTTCAGCGCACATTTAAGTGGACTTTCCTGTCGTATTCCAAGAAACCGTCTTGGGAATCAGTTGACGCAACAGAGAGCATTTATACTTGAATGAATGCTTCTTTGAAAACGGAGCTACATTTGCCAGTAGTGTTTTCGTCTCGAGTCTAAAAATAGATACTAAATAGTCCGATATAACAGGAGCACTCATTCTCATAAATTTGTTTTAATTCCAGGTTTTGCAAACAAGCTTTCTCACTTGAGACCCCAGCGTTACTGGTTGAGGTGATTATTATCGAGAAGTATTTGGTACGCTCTTAAATTCTGCACGTACAGATGTAAGTGACATTGTTGTAATTGAGCTATTTTTTAGCAGGGTTTAACTCAGTAATCACGACAGACAGTGCAAGTAATGTACGGCAGAATTTTTTTTTCAGGTAACAACGGCAAAAAACTGCAGAAACTTTAAATTGTTCCACAAAAAAGTAAAAGGAGTTCTACGTGTGTTTATATGTTTTAATTCTTGCCCAAACAAAACACGACCGTTAATTTACCCCGAGCTGAGAGGATTATATCTTAAAATAAATATTCCATTAGCCAAATTGCCTGACAAGTGAAAACAAGCTATACTGCAGCAAAAGGTTTTATTTTATCACTCTTTTGCTACAAATTCACACGACTGCTTGAAGCGCTGAAATTTAATTTTATTGTTTAGCTCCACTGAATTTTCTTCAGGGCAGCAGCGATATTTTTCACCAGATTTTTAACGCAATTTTTAAACGCTTGAAACATGACATTATTCCAACAAATTGATTGAAAAACCGAAAGATAAGCAACAGGGGGCAATCCAACGTGACTGGACGAATGCGTCACAATGTACGAAAGTGATCTGTTTAGCTTATAAAAAGATTAATTAATTCAGCAATCATGTCAACTTTAATTAGGTAAAAGAGATGTCCTTTGAACATGTAGAGATGATTTTTCGTACGCTTTCGCTTGTTTTGCAAGACAATTCATTTTTTTTTTCATCGCGTAATATAGAAATGGCAAAATTGATAATGAAAATAAAAAAAAGGGGCTGGCTGCAGAAACAACGCGGACCGCGTGATACGTTTGTGAAAAATATCAGATCTGTGCACACCAAGGTCTACGAAATTGAATGAAATAAAATTTGAAAAAAAAAAAATATTGGAATGGTGTAACGCTGTTGGTGTATTTTTAACATTTCTAAGATCTTAAACTTGTAAGAAAATGTTAGAATTTAAAAGTCATTTGCGCGCATAAATTATTTTTAAAATGAAACCACCGGCGTTCACTGTGAAATGGACGTGCCAGGAACAGCGTTTAGTTGTTTAACAGAGAGCAAAAATTGTAAAAACAAGACGACTTCAAATGTATGTACTTGTAGCATCCATGTAAAAATTACCACGCCCCTAAAACAAGTGCAAGATCTTACCTTTAACTGAAGAAGCGAGACTTCCAAGGAAGAACAGAATCATCAAAGATGATAGCGAAGGTTTGGGATTCATCTTGCAGCGCATCTTGCCACTATCTTGTATTTGGTATATTCTCCGAAAATATCACGTTCTTATAATGGTGCAGCAAACTCTGATTGGTTTGAATTGGTGTGTACGTCAGCAACTGTATCATGTTTGCCGGAGAACAATAACTTAAAGTGGACTTATCTCGTAAACAATACACCCAAATGAGTTGTCTTTGCATGTAGTATTATCGAGAAGCACATGTTTAAACCTGATGTAATGCCTAATGCGATTTTCCCTATTATGGTAGTCGTGAACACCGGTGACGAGGGTGTTAAAATTAGCGCGCCGTGACTAAAAGACACCAGGAAGCTACGGCTGTTCTACCGCCAAATGACGCGGCAAAGGACATTTTTGCTCTTGCTTTCCTTCTTTTTTGTTATGCATCCTCTTTTTTCCCGTTAAAACCCCATAATTCAACCATATGCCTTAATTTAGAAACAAAAAGGTAATTTGCATTGTCAATATGTCGATGGTATATGACCCCTGGGGTTATTCTAGTGAAGCTTTTCTGGGAATCTTAAGTCCGGATATAGAATGAAATTGAACAAAGGGTTTATCAAAACACGTGAAAGACACAACTACATGCAAGCCCTTGCTCATCCAAGATACTAAACAATGGAAAAAGAAAGCACACAACGTCAAGTAAACTGACATGATAATTCAACATCAGTTAATGTGGTGCCAGAATTACCTGTAGTAGAAAGTTGAGGAAGCCTTTTGCCACCTCTACATCTGTATTAAAAACTGTGCGATTGTACAAATTGCTTCATAGAAGTCACAAAAAATTCTGGCGAAATTTAATTCATAAAATAGATAAGTCCGGATATAGAATGAAATTGAACAAAGGTTTTATCAAAACAAGTGAAAGACACAACTACATGCAAGCCCTTGCTCATCCAAGATACTAAACAATGGAACAAGAAAGCACACAACGTTTGGAAATGTTGGACCGCAAGCAATTAAAACAAAAAAAGCAATTATTCCATCACTGCGCGAATTTGGAATCGCACGAAATTTTGTTGATTGAAATCACGATCGGCAATGCTACAGAACACGAATTTAAATGAAACAATAACCTACTTTATGTTACTAACTGGCCGGAAATTAACTTCATGCAGGAATAAAATGCTTTTGATATCTCCTGACCATTTTTTTTCTTTTGTTCATCGACGTCTTGAATTCGAAACTTTAAAACGATCAAGTAAACTGACATGAGGATTCTACAACAGTTGATCTGGTGCCAGAATTGCCTGTAGTAGAACGTTAAGGTAGCCTTTTGTAGCATCTGTACTACAAACTATACGATTGTATAAACTGCTTCATAGAAGTCACAGAAATCTCTGGCAAAAGTGAATACAGAAAATAAAACAGTCATGGAATTAAGCGGCACATGATGTAACGCGTTTCATCGACACAACAAACATTCTTATGTTAGAACCACCTTACATTTATGAGCTGAACCTTCCCTTTAGTTTTTTTAAAGTTTGTCTAAATATTTCTTTTGCTGGTTAGACAAAATAATATCAATAAGAAAAATTATTACCGAGTAATTTTTAAATTATCCTGGAAAGGTCACAAATATGGCATCTTGACCTCTTTTAACGTTGCCACGAAATTTATAATTAACGTCACGGCGTGCTCTTTTTCAATTTGCCTTTGAAGAAACCTATACCAATTGCAACCTATATCAATTTGATTAGTATTGGTATTGCTGCGATAGAAATACCAGTCTAAACCAGTACTAGCCTAGCCACCTTAAACCAGACTGAAAAGCAATTTTATTAGTAAATTCATTAACGCAAACTTCTGAATTATTAGCGTTGTACATCCTGACAATTTAGCATTCTCGGTAGCCATAAAAATAAAATATAAGCAGGTCGCCTTACAGCGAGAAAATCAATGAAAGTTACACCATTGAATGGGCCGATGTCACGGCATAAGCCATGGAGTTGTCACCCCCTACTTATCACCCCTTAGTCAGCAAGACGGCAGGATCCAAATACATTCATACCATTACCGTTCAGAATTTGGGCAAATTCATCTTTAGAAACATTTCTGCTTTTTTACACAGTTTTCAAAACAGTTCAAGGTTATTTTATAAACACAAGTGAAAAAAGCATAGAAGGTTAACGTTTTGTTAATATACTTTCCAGCTGAGATCTTTTATAAAAAGAATATACGAAAATTCATATATTTCTACTGCGAATATAAATTTTAAGCAAATGAAAATGATGGAGTTACGCGATTGTCCGCAGTACGTATTCCAGGGCTGTTTTTTCTGAAAAGTGAAACAAGTAACGCGAATAAAAAAAATCATAAGCCCTGAAATTTGCATAATAGATAAACTCGGAGTTACATAAAAGGCCATTTAGGTTTCGAGGTAGCTGAGTTAAAATCCGGGGTACTCAAAAAAGTTTCGTACGGGGAGGCTCCGCCCCGAGCTCTTACCCCTTATTCTTTTATATAACATTTGCCAAAAATTGTACCCCTTTCGTATACCTTTGAAAAAGGGTACCCCTTTGATATACCTGAAAGTCATGGTATAGACCCCCGTAAGGTTTTTTCCAAATTTTGAAAAAAGCATTTACCTTACAATGCTGAAACTTTCGGTAGCTGTTCATACATCCTTTGCGAAAATTTTTATATGTCAACCATATGTCCATGGTTTATGACGTTGCCATGGCAACGTTATAAATACAAGCAGGTCTTGCCAAAATCGTCATTTTTAACATTTTTCTTGATTTTTTCCAGTTTTTCATAAGCCCTGAAATTTGCATAATAGATAAATTCGGAGTTACATAAAAGGCCATTTACGTTTCGTGGTAGCTGAGTTAAAATCCGGGGTACTCAAAAAAGTTTCGTACGGGGAGGCTCCGCCCCGAGCTCTTACCCCTTACTCTTTTATATACCATTTGCCAGAAATTGTACCCCTTTCGTATACCTTTGAAAAAGGGTACACCTTTGATATACCTGAAAGTCATGGTATAGACCCCCGTAAGGTTTTTTCCAAATTTTGAAAAAAGCATTTACCCTTCAATGCTGAAACTTTCGGTAGCTGTTCATACATCCTTTGCGAAAATTTTTATATGTCAACCATATGTCCATGGTTTATGACGTTGCCATGGCAACGTTATAAATACAAGCAGGTCTTGCCAAAATCGTCATTTTTAACATTTTTCTTGATTTTTTCCAGTTTTTCATAAGCCCTGAAATTTGCATAATAGATAAATTCGGAGTTACATAAAAGGCCATTTACGTTTCGTGGTAGCTGAGTTAAAATCCGGGGTACTCAAAAAAGTTTCGTACGGGGAGGCTCCGCCCCGAGCTCTTACCCCTTATTCTTTTATATACCATTTGCCAGAAATTGTACCCCTTTCGTATACCTTTGAAAAAGGGTACACCTTTGATATACCTGAAAGTCATGGTATAGACCCCCGTAAGGTTTTTTCCAAATTTTGAAAAACGCATTTACCCTTCAATGCTGAAACTTTCGGTAGCTGTTCATACATCCTTTGCGAAAAGTTTGATATGTCAACCATGTGTCCATGGTTTATGACGTTGCCATGGCAACGTTATAAATACAAGCAGGTCTTGCCAAAATCGTCATTTTTAACATTTTTCTTGATTTTTTCCAGTTTTTCATAAGCCCTGAAATTTGCATAATAGATAAATTCGGAGTTACATAAAAGGCCATTTACGTTTCGAGGTAGCTGAGTTAAAATCCGGGGTACTCAAAAAAGTTTCGTACGGGGAGGCTCCGCCCCGAGCTCTTACCCCTTATTCTTTTATATACCATTTGCCAGAAATTGTACTCCTTTCGTATACCTTTGAAAAAGGGTACCCCTTTGATATACCTGAAAGTCATGGTTTAGACCCCCGTAAGGTTTTTTCCAAATTTTGAAAAAAGCATTTACCTTACAATGCTGAAACTTTCGGTAGCTGTTCATACATCCTTTGCGAAAATTTTTATATGTCAACCATATGTCCATGGTTTATGACGTTGCCATGGCAACGTTATAAATACAAGCAGGTCTTGCCAAAATCGTCATTTTTAACAGTTTTCTTGATTTTTTCCAGTTTTTCATAAGCCCTGAAATTTGCATAATAGATAAATTCGGAGTTACATAAAAGGCCATTTACGTTTCGTGGTAGCTGAGTTAAAATCCGGGGTACTCAAAAAAGTTTCGTACGGGGAGGCTCCGCCCCGAGCTCTTACCCCTTACTCTTTTATATACCATTTGCCAGAATTAATTGTACCCCTTTCGTATACCTTTGAAAAAGGGTACCCCTTTGATATACCTGAAAGTCATGGTATAGACCCCCGTAAGGTTTTTTCCAAATTTTGAAAAACGCATTTACCCTACAATGCTGAAACTTTCGGTAGCTGTTCATACATCCTTTGCGAAAATTTTGATATGTCAACCATGTGTCCATGGTTTATGACGTTGCCATGGCAACGTTATAAATACAAGCAGGTCTTGCCAAAATCGTCATTTTTAACATTTTTCTTGATTTTTTCCAGTTTTTTTAAAACGGAAGTGCAAGATTTGTTTATTTTTACATTCCATAAGCATTCTAGCTTGATTTTGCATCAATTTCCGTTATTTTGTGACTTTCTAAGAAAATGTTGAAATCCAAGATGGCGGATCCAAGATGACGGCTCTTATGACGTCACAGCCAATTAAAATTATGTCATCTTGTAGAGTAAGCTAAGGGCTTTCTTCTCAGAACAAAATAATCTCGCTACGCCTTAAAAAACTCCGGGGAGGACACACATGTAAATTAGGAGTTGTGGCACAAACCGTGACAACTCGCTCGGCTCGCCCTGGCTCGCCTCGCTCCTTGTCACAATTTGTGTCCACAACTCCTAATTTACATGTGTGCGCGGAACGCAAGACGCCTTTCTTACCCCTCTCGCGAAACGAGTTGCAAAAAAGGCGTTGGCGGCACCTCTAACGGCCCGCAGCAACAGAGAGCGCCACCTGTGTGCTATATTTATTTTTCAATTGAACAAATAACACCTCAGGGTAAATGGAGCCAACGAGAGATGTTTTTCAACCAAAAGGACCGAGAACGAGAAAGTTTTACATCCAAAACGAAAAAATTTTTGATCGATATTTACAACAATATGTAAGTGTTGACATGACAAAATTTATACACGGCTTGGTTGTAGCAATTTCAAAACTGAAAACTAAAGAGCTTAGCAAAGAAATTTTTGAAGAATTGTTGGAAAGAGACTTTACTTTAAAAAAAAGTATGAAACTGAAAAAACCAGAACTTTTTGGAAAAAGTGAAGACTTACCCAACAGTGAAAAAAACGAAGAATTTGTTCCAATAACGACAGTTTTACCAAAAAAATCGTTGGATTATCTTACTTTAACAAAATATCATGAAGCTTTTTTGAGGTTAGGAGAAGTGTACGACTATGTCTATGATTTTGAAAAAATTCCGGAAAATTTAAGGCAAAAAAAACTGAAATCGCTAAGCAAATCTTGGCTAAAGCTAACAAAAAAATCTGGAAAGCAGTCGTGGAAATGGAACTAAAGAAAAAGCAAAAAAAATGGGTAAACAAATTAATTAACTGCCGGAAGAAGAGCCGACAGACTGAACTTCGTACCAATCATTTAAACCAACCATTGTACTTTAGGGCGACGAACCTTTAATTGACAAAAAAGGTTTAAGCTTGCGACTTTTTTTTATAAAAGAAAACAACATTAAAAAAACCTTCGCTAACGTTAAACGCGCTAAAACCATTTTTTCTGACCGTTTACAGACACAAAAAAATGGTTGCCCTGCTAGCGGCACGCAAAATCGCGAGCGACTTACGTGAGTTGCGTGACATTTTCAGAGAGAGCCTGGAAACCATATTTCTAGTTCTCAGGCCCTTGGACGAGCAGAAAGAAACATGGCGGCCTAATCAGGATTTAGTGTTTGGGCCGATAAAAAACGAAACAGAACAGATATTACAAAAAAAATACGCTCAGTTAACGCGCTGTAATTTTTTGTGCCCCCACAGAAGCTGGCGAAGTGAAGCGAAGAGAAGAAATCGAGAAATAACAGGATTTGATCACAGAAGTTTAACGATCGATCGAAAGAACTTTCCCGAAACATCGGACTCAATCGGGCCTGTTTATTTTTTTTCTGCTTCAAGCATTGCTTCCACGACTTGATATGTTATCTGTCTGACCTCATTTTGCCAAACGGGAGTAGAAAGTTCGGTTAAAATAAAGCAAATCGCTTGGAAAAGCACCAACATTTTAGCCTATTTACCAAACTTTACCAAGTGTCTAATTAATGATGACATCATCCTGATGCCCAAAAGCGCATGCGTACTTGCTCAAAATAGGTGAAAGGGTACCACAAGTGAAAAACGTGACAAAGTGAACTATATATAAGTAAACGCGGCCGTAACTTTTTGTTAGTTCACAAATTCTGGTGAAGTCAAGGGAGGTAGTGGATGGCCAACCACTTGAATCCTGTTATAATGGCTTGTGCGGATGGTGAATTACGGGGTATAGGGGGACTCCTTTCAGTGGGAGATACCCCTGGGTGAACCCGCCTCGGCCCTACTGATAACGTGGGGGTGCTCAGAAATTCCTCGGGATTTCAAACCTCGGCAGAGGTAAAAATGTGGGACAGCCGCCTTGTCAGCGGCGGGGAAAAAGTCCTAGCCGGGGCTAGGCAAGAAACAGCCAACGAGCACCCCCCGACCAGGGTTTTGCCCTTTCGTTTGACCTGTCACGCAACGTCACGCGTGACTGTCACGCTCTGTGTCACACAATGTCACGCTGTGTGTAACACAATGTCACGATTTGTGTCATGCGTTAATTTTATTTTTCTGAACACTCAGATTAAATCCAGTGTTTATTTTCTCAAATCTGATTTCGACTCTGCTGATATTCTTTTTTTTAACCTATCTAATTCTTCTTGTCGAATTTCCTGTCTCAGTTTCTCAATGTCAGGCTGTGGGGATGACTTTTTTTAGCTTAAATTTTTTGTAAGGTGCATGCGAACAGTCTCTTTGAGGGCCATGTAACGAGAATATTCATCCAAAATAATTTGAAACTCTTTGTCATCAACTTTATTGTCAATGAGAGCGGCAGAAACAAGTCTATTGACAGTTTCACGTTTGGCAACAGCAAGAGAAGTAATTTCATTATTTTTCATAATTTTTGGTTCAAGTTTTTTGCTCGCTCCAGTGAAAGCGGCTGACAAAACGCCTGTAATTGCAGCACATGCTGCGAGAGGAACGCTTACCGGCAAACCAACGACTGTTACCGCTGTTCCAAGGCTGGAAGCAGAGAGAACACTGGACAAACCACCCATTGAAATTGCGGAATAATGAAAAAAAGACTTCACCTTTTTATACTTTTTCAAAACAGCTCGGTATTTTGCAACTTCTTTGTCAAATTCTGAACAAATTTGATTGATTTTTGTTAACCTAAAGTTTTCTGGTTGATTTGGCAAAGCGGGATACAGTGTTTGTTTTACGCTGTTTTCTTCGCGATCACCATAAGCAGGGGCACTCGGGAGCACATTAGCAGATGACATGGCCTCGTATACATAAAAGTTATTTTTGTATTTAATTTAATTCAATTCCAACTCATATGTAAGATTTGTGCCGTTAAAATCGAATGGCTTTCCATTCTCATCTCTAATCGAAAGAGTCAGAGATGATACATTTTCTTCAGCAGAAACGTCGCGCAAGACGTTAAAATGTGTATTTTGGTAATAAACTTTTTCATACGGTTTTCCACGTATGTCAAAAAACGCTAAAAGGCTTGATGGCTTACCATTTAGCAAGCTTTGTTGCTTGTCGATAAGGTCACAGTTGATGAAGTAATTTTTAGGATTTGAAACATTATTTACCTCAATTGTTTCAAAAAATTCCCTTTCAATACTTGCGTAATTCTCAAACCCAGGCAAATTAAAGAACTTAATAAGACTTTCGTTCAGTCCAAAAGCTTTTAAATTGGGCTCTTTTGCTTTTATTATCAATGAACGACCTGCAATGCCTTTTGTTACAGAAAACATGTTTTTCTCTGGAAATCCTTTTTCAAAAATACTCCCAATGTCATCGAGTGAGAAGTTTCCTTGCCGTATATAACGCGCCTTCTCTTCCTTGTTCACTTGTTTATAAAAAACTATTCCATCCTTTTCCAAACTATTCCAGCTGTTGTAAAGAGAACAACTTAAAAGCCGGATATAGCTTGGTTTTGGAATAGGCTGGTCAAAATAAACAGTGTTCGGATTTTCTTTTGTGGTAACAGTCAGCACAACCATTTTTATATTAAATAAAAATAAAAAATGTTTAATATAAAAGAGGACCATGGATGCAAAAACAAGAGGTTTTATGAAGTGGATGAAAACCCCAGAAGCAACTACAATTTCTAAAGCGGCAAAAGACAATGCATGGAAACCTTTTCTTGCAAAATATCCAAACGCTGACCGAACAAAATTTGTTGCACAGGTTGAGTTCGCGTACAACCACACAGCAACGGCAGACATTTATTACAAGGCAGGGCAAGGCCATTTGATAAATGTTTTTGGCTCTGACAGCAAATATTGGAGCCCAGAGATGAAAAAAGCACTGGGGGTGAATCAAATTTCAGGCGGTTTTCCACAACAGCTGTCACCAAGCGGCGCAAAAGGCTCATCTTTGCCAATTCCAGCTGTTGGATTTCACGAAGCCGCACCAAGTTTGAAAAAAATATTTAACAGCCAAATAAACATCTACGTCACACCAGACCAATATTTCACAACGAAATTAAGAGAGATTTTTCAAAAAACAAAACTGAAGCATACATCAGGAAAAGAGTCAAAAAGGTGGCTTGCTAGCCAAAATATGGCCTATTGGCCACAGCAACTTAACTTTGCGGTATGGTGCGCGACAACAGGCTGCGGTATAAGTCGAGATATTTTCGATGAAGAGCACTCATCTCTTAGCTTGCCACCGATTGTGCGAAATTTTTACCTTTTTCACGTTTATTTCACGATAAGGCGAATATTGTTTCAGATGGGGGGGATTCAGAGCGTAAGTGCCTTGCCTGGCGACCCAACGTTTAGCCAGTTTGACAACAAGTACGACGTGGCTTCTTACAAAAGAATATGCGCTGAGTTCGGTGTCGACCCGTCAAGCGATTTCCGTTTCACAACAGGCGCAAACCACGGACTTGGTAACGTTTATATCTGGATCTCAAATATTGGTCCGAAAAATTCTGGGGCAAAATACCCCGATTACGATAAATTTTCGGATGAAGGTGGAACTGCAAGCAAAGGTAACTTGATTCAATACATCGAGCCAGACGACGCTGCATATGCACAGGCAGACTGGTTTTGTCCTAACGGCACTGAAGGGCTTACTCAGGCAGGTTTGTCGAGAGTAAACCAGTCGATAGAGGCTTTTGTCTACTGTATTCTCGGTTCGCAGGTGAACGTTCGAAGTAGCATACTTGGAACAGGCGGCCGTGCAAAGGAAGCGCAAAGTGAGTTCCTCGTGTTGGTTGAAGACGCTATAAGGCAACCTGATCTGGCAAAGTCGGTCCAAAGATACCAACTAGCCATCGACGAAGCTAAGGTTCGGCTTAACCTTGCAGTCTGCCCAGGTGCCTGGCTGATGCCCGCTCGTATGGTGATAAACACAGAAAGCGTTGTTGGTTACAATAACCAGCTTAAGCAGGCTGTTGTTGGGATGAAATTAGGAGTGAATGATGAGGTTAATAAAGCTACAAAAAAAGCAGCTCTTAAACTGATGGCGGGAGGAAAATCAAAAATCAACCCACCAAACAGCCACCCTTCAAATCCAATACACAAGAGCGCCACAGCAAAAAAAAATCAGGCACCCGCCGCAAGCGCTGCTGAAACACCAGCTAGCAACGCGCAAAGCGCTAAAGCTACGAAGGCCGTAGCCAATGATTCACACGAAATAAACAAAGCAACTGTCGCTGTTGGCGCGGTTGGAGCAGCAGCTTTGCTCTACACCCTTATGCGTTAACGTCTCTTTTTGATGTATTTTTCAACAAGAAAAGCAACCACAGCAAGGATAAGCAGCCAGGTGTGCTCTGCAAGAAATCCAATTACTTGACCAGCGGTTTTGAAAAGAAATTTCGCAATCGAGCCAATGAGACCAGGCAGAGCTGATGCTACCTTTGAGCCAATATCACTTAGGCCTTTCCCCAACGCTTTGCCGGTGGCCTTCAAAGAGTTTGTAATGGCTCCAATAACAGAACCAATCGTGACACCAGCAGCAAGAAGTATTGCTGTTAATGTCACGCCATGTTTTTTGAAGATCTCTTTGATCCTCTCACGAAGTGGAAGCGCTCTTTCTCTTTCTGCAATCTGCGTTTGCAAACGCCCCAGCTCTTCGGTTCTTTCTGCGACTCTGTCTTCCGCTGCTTGTTTTTCAGATGGCGAGGCATTATCATCTTCAATAATTTTTTTGTCTTCCTCGTTTTGTTGTTTTATCTCGGCTTCTTTTTCTTTTAAATCATCCAACCCTTTTGTGTTGTTGAGATTTTCTTCCAAAGTGTTTCTTTTGCTCTTTTGGGCAGCGAGGACTGCCCTTAGTTGGTCGGCTTTTTTTTGTTCTTTTGCCTTATCTTTTGCCAGTTTTTCAAGAGCAGCAACTTCTTTTTCTGAGTTTTTTACATCAGCTTCAAGATTTTTATTTAATAGCTTAAGTCTTTCTACTTCTGATTTATTTTCAACAGCTGACCCAAGTTGATCAATAATGGCGTTATTTCGCTCGATTTTTTTTTTTTTTTTCTACTTCTTCGATGGCTTTTTCTTTTTCTGATGCGATTTTTTGGCCCTCTTGAACTTGGATTTCAGATTCTCTTAATCTTCTATTGGTTTCTCGTATTTCTTCATTTTCTTGAGCAATCAGAGATTCCGCTTCTGGCCCAAGGGGGCTTTAAACTTGTTTGTGAATTTTTTGAGAAGGCCAGTTCCGTCTTTTTTGAAAATTTCGGTCTCGCCACCTTTTGATCCAAAGGATACAATTGTAGTTTCATTGCCACTCTTTTTGCTAAAACCTATTGGGTCTAATTTTGCGAAGTTCACTTTGGGGAATTTTCTTTTGATAAAATCTTTAGCTCTGTCAATCATTGCCGGTTTGTCATCTTGATGAATAAAGCTTCCCAAAAAAGGTGTTTCTTCGTAGGATGTGTCTGGCAGCCCGCTCTGTTCGTGCTGCATCGTTTGCATTTCATGTTGTTCACCCCCATGGTAGGGTGTGGATGCCTCCCCGGGCTGAAATGGTCGGGTTGTGTCGACCTCTTGTTCCTCTTCATCATCGTTATCACTGTTGTGGTCAAGATCTCGGTCCAAATCATGGTCCTCGTATCCAAACTCACCACCACCTTCCGCCATCACGTAATTTATATATATTTTCAAATTAAACTTTTCAATTTAACAATAAAACCAATCGAGAGATGGCTGCTGTTCAAGAAAACCTTCGACCGGGACGCACAGAGAAAATACTCGGCGCACTGAAAGCCGAGCGCGCGGTAAAACGAATCACTTTTGACCGCACAGAAGCCAATCCAGAGGAAACGTTGTATGTTTCAGTGCCCAAGCTGAACGAAAACGAGGTCATTGTGCCCGGCTCGCTGGCGCTGCGCTTCAACATCGACTTGAGCGGAGGCCATGCCAACAACTTTCTGGTTGACAACGTCAGCCGAGCTCTGGTCGACGATTTTGTTGTAAAGTACGAAGGCACCGTCGTGCAGGACACGGTTGGCTATGACATCTACAAAATATTTGAGGATTTTTTCCTTTCGCAGGAGGAGCGCGACGACAGGGTGCCAGAGGGCATTCAGAGCGAGGACCTTAACAAAATTCGCTCAAATGCTGGCGATAAGAAAACTTCAGGTGTGGACGCAGAAAAAAAGCTGAATGAGATATATGGAAATAAATACCGCATCCGCCTGGATCACCAGATTTTAACTGACCATGGGGCATTTTATCCTCAGGCACTATACAACGATCTTGTGTTCGAACTGAAGCTCGCGGCAGCCGAACATGTGGTCAGAGGCTCAGATACAACAAAACTAAAATACAAGTTGACAAACATCCAGCTGGAGTACGAGATGATAAGAAGCGAGGAAATTGCAGATGAAGCGTTCAGCGCTTATTCGGGCGGCAAAGAGTTCGCTTACGACCACATCCAGCGTGTTAAAGTGGTGACTTTTGCAAAAGGCTCCGACACACGTCTGAATCTAAGGGTCAACCCGCAGAGGAGGTCCATGAAAGGTATCTTGCTCCTATTTATTGAGCAATATAACAAAGGTGCAAGGAGCTCGGAAAAGTACATTAACCCGGACCTTACAAAAGTAAGCATCACTGTCAACGGCTCGCCAAACATGCTGTACAACAACGGCATCGAAGGAATGGACATTTGGGGAGAAGTTAAAAGATTCTACATGAAAGAAAAAAATAAAACGCAGCACATGACTCTGCAAAAGTTTTACACAGAAGACAAGTTTGGCCTTCTTATTGATCTGCGTTCCATGGCTGACCACTCGATGCACGGAAGCGGCACGCGCCTTGTGAACACAAAGGACGGTGTCCAGCTTGAGCTAGAGAGGAAAGCAAGCGGCTCAGGTAATTTGAACTGCCACATTTACGTAATCAGCGACGCCCAAATGAATATACTTGGCAGGCAGTTAGAATCTGTGCTTTTATAATTTTTTCTTTGAAAAAGTGTACCTTAGGTACATATACGAACGAAGATGGATCCTGCCAATATACCCTTCAACGCCCTCATTGTGGGACCAACGAACTCAGGAAAAACAAGATACGTGGTCAATCAGCTTTGTGGCCCTTTCCGAGGCAAGTTTGACTACATCGTGCTCATCTGCCCGACTTTCGAGCACAACAAGACTTATTATCGCTTTGCTGAGGAAGATATTCGATTTTTTGTTTTCATTTGCGAGCAGCACGAGGTGGAATCTTGGTTAAGGCTTTCAAGATTTCTTTTTGAGGGTACGAACACGCTTATCATCCTCGACGACTGTGCTGCTTCGAAAGATGTAAAAGGAAGAACAGGGGAGTTGGTGAATCTTGCTTTCTCTGCTCGCCACGCAGGCTTGAGCATATGGGTGTTAACTCAAAAATTGACAAGCATAACATCCTCATTCCGCGAAAATGTTGCGGCAATCGTTTTCTTTTACACCCCTTCTGCCAAGACCACGAAGGCAATCTTTGAGGATTACGCTGGCGAACTTGCCAATGAGGATTACAAAGAAATCATTTTAAAGCTAAAAAAAAATAAGTTTTCGCATCTTGTCATTTCTCATCGCCACCCTTACGGCACAAAATTTTCTTATTGAACATATTTTTTAGAGTAATAAATGGCTGACCCGTTCGCAACTTCTCCTCCCGAGAGCGTCAAGGGCGCTGCATGTGAACAAGAATTAGCTTCCGTAATGGAACTGCTAGGAGCTGAACCAGAAAGTACAGAAAGCGCTATGGCACTCATTCAAGGCCCTGACATTCCTGCTTTGCGTGAACAGCTTGCAATCCTTGTTTCAACAGGAAAAGCCAAAGAAGCAATCGGTGTGCAACTGACACACGAGCAGGTGAAGCGCCTGACAGATAAAGAAGTTGAAAAGTACTTAAAGAGATATGAGGCATACGTTGGATCCAAAACAACCGACAGCTTGATTGACAGCTTTATTTTTCTTGTTACTAAAGTCGTTGGTATGGCCGTAAATATCAAGGACGTCAATGATTATCAGAAGGAACTCAAAAACGACTACATCATCAGCAAAGAGCTGTCCACTTTGGCAGGCGGTCTGGCTTTGAAATGCGGCCGCTTTCTTGCCGTTGCAAATGCTGCGCTCATCACAACAAAGCACATTGATTTAAACGAAGCCGCGCCAGGCGCGGGGACGTGCGCAGCACGCGTCAAAGACGCCCAAGGGGTCCCGACAAAGTTGCAAACCAAAGGGACTCTTGAGTCCCAGCGCCATGGCGCTGAAACACCAACTACTGAAGATTTTTCTGAGCAATGCTAAGAAAATGCTAAGTAATTACTGAACAATGCTTAGCAATTGCTTAGCAAAAAAGTTTGCTGAGCATTGTTCATTTAAATATTATTTTTTTCTCATTATATTATGGCCGAGCTCGAACAAACTCCGATCGCTCAAGAAGAACAGAAACAAGTTACTTCAACAACTCCAGCAACAAAGCCTGCCAAAAATCCAAAGCGAGTTGCTGCTGGCAAGCTTGCAGCTGAAAAAACAAAACAGGCTCGTGAAGCACAGAAAAAAGCTGCTGTTGAGGCTGCTGCAATAATTGCAAAAGAAAAGGAAAAGAAATCTGCGGCTGCAAAGCGAAATGTAACACCACCGGCCGTAACGGAACCAGCTCCGCCCGAGGCTCAGCCGCAATCAAGCGGTCTCACCACAAATCAATGGATATCTTTGCTTGGTATCGGCGTTGCAATCGTTACAACTTATGTGAAACGCGAAGACATAAAAGCCTTTATAAACGAAAAAAGAAGTCCAACATTTAAAGCTCCGCCAACTCTTATAACTGATGACACACCAGTTACAGCAGAAAGTATTGGAAGGGTTGCAACGCGTTCTTCAGACACGCCTTCGACAATCCAAAATGCCATTAGACCTCGCAAACAAAGAGGAATCCGTCCGATGGATTAAAAAATTTCTTTTGAACATTTATTTTTCATTTATTATACCGACAATGTCCCTTGGTTTTATTCTTGACAGCCTTGTTAAAGGTGCAGCTATGGCTGGTATTGCATTACTTTGGTTTGAATTTTCCAAAACTTGCGTTAAAACCGCTATTCGGGTGCAAAAGGATGAGGATACAATTTTTAAAAGAGGTATAAAAAAACAAAAGAAGTTGAATCTGGTGAAGAAGTTGCAAACTTTGCTTCGCAAAACGGTGAAGAATAAACAAAAAAATTTTTCAATTGAATATTTTTTATTATTTTATACTGAACCGCCATGTCCGACAACAAGCTCGTGAAAACGCTCATGGATGCCGCCACCATTACAGGTCTCGCCGCCGGAATCGGCTGGGCTGCAAAAAAAGTTGTAAAAGAAAACTTCACATCCGACCCAAGCAGCAGTTTTATGAACTATGTAAAGTTCACAAAGTTCACAGCCGTCATGGCTGGCAGCGTTGCACTTAAACAGTATCTCGAGGACCAGAAAATTCTCCCAACCAATTAAAAAAAAATTAGAATAGTATAATAACAAAATGGCAAGCGTCGCGATTATGGCTGGCGGAGCTATCTTGAACGCTGCTGCTTTCATTGGCGGCAACTACCTTGCTCGAGCTTTGGGTGGCGGAGATGACGCCGCTTTAAAAGAAAAAGAAAGACACGACAAAGCTCTCGAGGCTTACCAGGCAGCTTACGCGAAATACTCTCGCGACCGCACGAAGCTTCTCGACTGGATCGAAACCAACAATGAGATCAAACAGCAAGCGAAACAAAACTTTACGAACACAGACTACGCTTTCAAACTCTACAACCAGGCACATCCTGACAGCAGGAGGGCATTTTGCGTGCGCATGCGTGCAACCGCTGTACAAAGACCGCGTGATCTTGGGAATAAAAATGGCGCGGAAGATTCAAACTTTGTTTTTTGTACTGTTTATCGTCACATAATTTAATATAGGCCTAAATTTCGCTAAGAAAAAGTGTTTTGTGTGTGGCAAGGCTCTTATAAAGCAGATTTTCTGGCCAGCTTCGGGATCGTTGTTGCAAATAATGGGAAAATATGTGGGACAGGTAGGAAAGCCTTCACCGACAAAAATTAAACAGGCCGTAAAAAGAGGAAAACATTTATCCGTGTGCTGGAGTGTGATATATTAGGATCAAAACTTCACATCAAATCAATTGCTGTAATACAGGCAGAGTGCGAGCAATATTATAGCTTGTCGGGAGATTTTTTGCCTAAAGGGACGGCCACCAAAGAAAAGGGTTTTCCCTGAGGGGAACGACATGTTTGGGTGTTCTGCACATGATAATGCAGCTCACTGATGGCTCCAAAGCAAAGCCAACTTGCCCTCGACTGGCAAACAGGGTTTCCTGGAACAAGAACTGCAGTTCTTTAAAACACATTTAGGCGACACAGAAGTAAAACAGCCTTTATAACAGAATGAACATCAAACTTAATGAAATAAACGTTGAATGAAAAATTGAAAATAACATTGTTTATAGTTAAAAATTATTTCTTAAGACATTTTATACAGCAGTTATTAGAACGTTTCTGAAAAATATATATATAGCTTGTTCGTTTCATGCTATTTTTTGACTGGTGATCAAGGCTAGATTTTGATAAAGGAGCCAAAAATGTACTAATTAACATAGTAAAATGTAAACAAATAGTCTACCAGCAAAGAATTACCATAACACTTTAAAATTAAGACCGATCGCAGTAATTATTTTCTTGTTCAACAGAATAATTGTGGTATCATCGAAATGTGAAGTTATTTTGACCAATGCTCACGTTTAAGGAAATAATCACAAACGATAGTTTCTCTGTTAGGATAAACCAGCGAGAACGTACGTTAAAGAAAGCTAAAAATTTCCACAATTGACCATTTTTTAACGCTACCTTCGCAGCATTAGACGATAGTTTAAGTACTTCAGGCTCCATATATCATCGGTAGACGCTGGAGATCAAGGCTAGATTTTGAGATATTTGCATTGTGAGAACGACTAAATTGTAGTTTTATGACAAATCTGAACAAAATCATGACCACTCGCTCAAACCCGGGATACTTGATTATAACATCGTATAGTTAAAATTGCTGTTTTATACTTTAGTACTAAGTAGCCGTAGCGCTTTGTCCGTTTAGATCTTCCGGCTATTAAAAACATGGGCAAGGTATTTAGGTTCTCGACATTCGGTCGCCATTTTGTCCACGTGCAATGTTTAATACACATCGCCAAAGTCGATCAGATAAACAGCACGCCGACACCAAACTTTGCTTGTTGTTGTCAGAAGATAAAGCAAGGACTCTTAGTATTGTATACAGCAAGTAAAACTTAAAACACGTTTCATTTTGAGCTAGAAATTAGGCCATAAATTGTGGAAAATATGTAAACAATCGATAGCAGAACTTCTCTGTCGTGCGCACTAGTCCATATCGACGCATGCGCACGCAAAATGCCCTCCTGCTCATCCTGACAAACAAATGATTCCTCCGAAAGAACCCAAGTTCTCTGATTTCTATCAGCCAAGTGAGCAGCAGAAACAAGGTGAACTTATGTTCGTTGGCGCTGGCGCGCTTGCACTTGGGTACGCTGCCTTTCGGTTTCTTTAAACTTTTCTTTTTTTCTTGTATACACATGGATGCAAAGATCTCGAAAGTCTACTATAGCCCCCAGGGCTACTGGAAGGGAATTGCAGCGATAAAAAAATTAGCCGAGGCGGCCAAGGTTTCCGAAGATGCTGCTAAAAAGTGGCTCGTTAAGCAGGCCCTTTGGCAGATCTACCTTCCGGCACCACGATACGTTCCTCGCCCAAAATTCGATGTTTCTTCTCCTAACGCGGTCCACCAGGCGGACCTTCTTTTTCTGCCACACGACAAACTGCCGCGAGGGCGAAAAGTTTACAAATACGCTCTGACTGTTGTTGACGTTGCCAGCCGTTTCAAAGAGGCCAAGCCTTTGACCTCCAAAGATTCAACTGAGGTTGCAAAAGGTTTTCAGACAATTTACAGGCGAAGTGCACTAAAATGGCCACAGATGCTGCAAGTTGACCCTGGTCGCGAATTCATGGGAGCTGTTACCAAAGAAATGGAAAATCACAAAACCTATATTAGACGCGGGCGTGTTAACATTCACAGAGATCAAGCTATTGTTGAACGTTTTAATCAAACACTGGCAGGGCGCCTGTTTGGTTATCAGTACGGTGTCGAGATGAACCTGCCATCTGGCCAGCGGTCGACAGCGTGGGTAAAAAGGCTACCCGAAGTTGTTGCCGCTCTGAACAACGAAGTAACCAGTCTTACTGGTAAGAAACCTGCTGCTGCAATCAAAGAAAAGGCTGTTTCGTCAAAACCGTCCTCAAAATATACAAGACCTGTTGGCAAGAAAGAAAAAAAACTCCCCTCTCTCGTTAATGTGCGCTTCCTCTACCAACCTGGCGAGCTGGAAGGCGGCGTAAAAAGGGCTACAGATCCGATTTGGTCATTAAAAGTCTACAGCATTGAAAGGTCTGTTACTAAACCTAATCAGCCAGTGCTTTATTACTTGCACGATGGTCCAAAGCGCGGCTTCGTGCGTGAAGAATTGCTTGTTATTCCTCCAAATACACAGTTACCACCAAGCACTTAGTGCTTGAGCCCCTTGGGCTCAGAAAAGCTCTAAAAGTTATGTTTATGTAGGCTTTGTTTCGCAAAACTTATACCCGTAAGCATTTGTATGTATCCCATCATCCGCTATCCATCGCTTTGAGTCAAAAGGCGACAGCGATTTTTTGTTTACCACTATTGAATACATCTCGTGGGCATAGCTTCTTAGCATGTGCATTTCGTGAAAGCTTTCCTTGTTTTGAAAAAGTGTATCTTTGAAGTTTTCATGATCTATCTTTTTCTTTGTCACACACTCTTTTACCCCCTTTGCTTTTTTTATATTTTTTTTGTCTTCTGTCATTATTGAATACATTTTTGGCCTCAAACAAACACACTCTGAAATTAGTTTTCCTGCGCATTCGTCTTTCATTTTTCCCAACACCTTTTTGTTTTCGTTTGAATGAAGTGAATGCTCTTTTGGGTAGTCGCTTGTGTCGTACTTGTCAATGTTTTTTGCCATGTCCGCGTAAACGTCTTCTGTTTCTATCTCAAGCAAAAGGCTGTCTGTGTCTGTATACAAAAGCTCGCAACGCTCTCCGTACTCCTTTTTCAGATGGTTGTAAAAGAAGTCATACATGCATAGCTTGCTTACGTCAAGGATGGTCATGCCTGTGTAGACCGGTTTATTAAGAAAAAGCCTGCTTTTTCGCATGTCTATTCCAACTAGATCGTTTGAAAACATTACATGCCTTGAATACAATGGGCTTGCAACTAATTTTCTTATTTTCTTTGTTTCGTCGCTTCGCGCTATTCTTATGTCTACACGGTTTCTCAGGTTTTCCATTGTTTTTCCAAAAACCGAGTTATTCATTAGCTTGTAAAAGTTCTTTTCAAAGTCGTTCTTTGCTTTTTTTCTGAATTCTGTGTTCATCCGGATGTAGGGCTCCATCCAGCATTCCTGTTCAAACTCTAAGACCCTGTGCACTTTTTTAAGTTTCATTCCTTGTTTTAAATAAAACTGCAAGTTTCGGTAATGCACGACGTAATTAGTTTTGTCTTCGAGAGTCAATACAAGCTTTTCGCTTTCTGGCAGTTTTAAATCAAGATTTTTTATTATTTTCTTTTGGTAAGGTGAAAACATTTCTTTGTTTATTTTCTTTTTCTCTGGCGCTAATGGATAGCTGTTTTGGGCGTCATGCAGCTCTTTCGGGTATTCTAAGTCCACCTCTAAAATCCATCCAGCTTTTGCAAACTCTTTTTTTGTCATTATTTCTTTTTCTGTCGGCATAACCTTTTTCCATCTAAAACCACTTTTTGGGAGCGGCTTGCTCATTGCCCACCCGTAAAGGTTATTCGCATCGAGGTACATTATGTATTTTTTTGGCTGGCTCGGGTCAAATCCCTCAACATAAGGGTTGTTCGCCTTTGCATATCTTTTGCTTACCATCGAAATTCCGCCTCTTAATCCCCTTTCAACAAAAAGATGCATTTCATAGTCCGTAAGTAACTCAAGCTCCACGCCTGTCTTTTTCAAAAGTGCGTCCCAAGAAAGGCCTGGCGTCGTGTAATAATTCGCGGGATCTAACCCGTACTTCTCAAGACAGATTTTTCGGAAGTTTTCAAAAACGTCAGCCAACAGAGAAACGTCTGTCTTAACGTACAAATCGTGGTAGTCGCCCAGGGTCTGGCAGCCAAAGGTTTCCCACACGTTTTGCGCGTGTTTGTACTCTTCATCCGTTATGTTCTCATCATTAAGTTTGCTGTAAAACTTTTCTTTTTCAGGCAAACTTGTTTCGCTAAATCTTTCCCATGAGTCCATGTATTCGTAAGGATAGATTCCCTTTTTGCAAAGAAGTTCAAAACTTTCATCAGACTGTGTTGAAATAGATTTTGTTATATTTAATGACTCCTTCGGTGTCGCTGTTACAAGTGAATCAAGACTTCCTTGAAGAAAGTTTAAGCTGTCAATAAAACGCAGTCCGCCAAATGAAAATGTGATGTATTTTTCCATGTTGTTTGCGACACATTTTACCTCTTTCTGTGCCTCTTTTGAAATCTTTGACATTGCCTGCATTAAATGGTGCGCATCATAGCCCCTTAGGTTGTGAAATACAACTGGTATTTGGACATTTTTTGGATTTATTCTCATCATCAAGTTACAAATGTTGTGCGCGGCTCCTCGAAACTTCCCTGTTATGTGGCAGTGGTCCTTTACCACATCTTTGTAGTTCGGCTGGATAAGCGGCTTGTGGCACTTCAAACATTTTTTTTGGTTTTTTGCGGCCACTATGTGTGTGTTTTGTGTCAGCTTTTTTAGCTCATAGTGGTGTTCGGTACCAAGGCTTTGCTCCGCTTTTTTCGTGCTGTAATAACATTTTTTGTGAAGCTGCCCAAAGTAATTAAGTTCACCATAATACCCAATCCAAACCGGCAACGAGTCTAAAAAGTTTTGTTTCATCAGCGTTTTTTCGCAAATGTGGCAATCGGTTGCATTTTTGAATTTTTCCCAGTCTTCCGAAGTCATCACAAGGGGTTTTTGCTTTGACAATTCAAATCTTATTTTTTTCTCTTCACTTAAAAGGCAGTTCAAAAACACTTCAACGGCGTTTTCACCCCTGTAAACGTAAGGTTTTTCGTGTTTGCCGTCGCTCCTTACAACTGTGTAAGCAAATCCACATGCTTCGTGCTGTTCTGTCTTTTCTGTGTAGCTTTTTTTCTTCAAGTCTTCTAGTTCTTCTCCTTGTTCTTTTCTCTTCTGGCTGTCCTCGGGCGTTTCGCGTTTACATCCTTGCATCTTTCTTAACAATGCCTCAAAGTCGGCGTAAATTACAAAAGGCGCTTTCATTTGTTTGTGGTAGTTTTTAAAAGAAATAGTGTTTTTCCCCTCTTCCGGCATTTCGATTCTTGTTGGCCTGCCGTTAACTCCATTGCAATATTTTTCGTGCTTTTCGAGCAAGTCTGCTCTTGTAAAACCGGTCAAGCACATCATGCAAAAGTGTTTTTTGTTGTGTGATTTAGTCTGATCGTAAAGCAGAGCGCATACTCTTTTTACAAAACAGTAGTGCTGAATTAATCCTGACTCAATTAACATAAGGTTTATACGGGAAATGCTATTTTCTTTTTTGCTTGTTCTGAGAGGTATCACACAGTCGTCTTCCCATCCAAACACATTTATTGC
Source organism: Oculina patagonica (assembly GCF_052425735.1). NCBI lineage: Eukaryota > Metazoa > Cnidaria > Anthozoa > Scleractinia > Oculinidae > Oculina > Oculina patagonica. The sequence goes on from NC_135766.1 coordinate 17,938,835, forward strand.
AAGGTTGTTGTTTTGCGCCTCAAGCCTGTCAATCTGCTTTAGAGGCGTTGGAAAATCGATTCCATTGTAGTTTATTCCGTCGTCAACTGGGTATCTGCTTGTTCTTTGCGGATTTTTCCCATCTCTTGGCGGAAATAATGCAGCTCTCAAAGCCCATTTCAAACATTCGTTATCCCTGTTTTGCACGTTAATAACTGCTTTTTTGTTTGCCAATTTTGGTGGTAAAGGCAGATAACTCCCCCCTCTCAATGGCTGATAACGCGCGACATTGATATACGCCATTTCTATTCTTTCAATTTTCCACCCCGAGCCCTTCTCTGACCAAGCCTCAATTTCTCCCTTTGCTTTTTCGATAAATCTGACAAACTCTTTTTCGATTTCTTCTTTGGTGTTTTTTGAAAACACGTGCGGTTCTCTTTCACTGAAATAGTGGTTCATGTGTTGCGTAACTCCGTCTCTTTGTATCGAAAATTTAACTTCAAGTCCAAAGCTTGCTTTTAAGCTTCGTAAGTCATCAATTTCGCTTTCCAAAAGATCATAAAACTTTTTTTTGTGTTTTTTTGCAAAAATTAAAAGATCTTTGTTGTTTTCGTTAGCTTCCGGTATGTTCATTTTCCATACACGGAGCCATTCGTTAAAATCGTTGTGTTCCAATAAAAAAGACAAATTTCTTTGGGGGTTTCTTTGAAATTCACGGAGGTTTTCCTCCATCTTAGCTTGCAAAACTTCTGACGAATATCTTGCGGCAGCCATCTGTTGCATATACTAAAGAAAAATATTTGTTCAATTGAAAAATAAATATAGCACACAGGTGGCGCTCTCTGTTGCTGCGGGCCGTTAGAGGTGCCGCCAACGCCTTTTTTGCAACTCGTTTCGCGAGAGGGGTAAGAAAGGCGTCTTGCGTTCCGCGCACACATGTAAATTAGGAGTTGTGGACACAAATTGTGACAAGGAGCGAGGCGAGCCAGGGCGAGCCGAGCGAGTTGTCACGGTTTGTGCCACAACTCCTAATTTACATGTGTGTGGAGGGGTTCCTTCAACCCCCCCCCCCCCTTGTATGATGATGGGGGTATGAGTTTGCTTGTACGTCCGAGGGTTAATTAAAGGCCCTTTCAAAAAAACCTAAAGGACAGATTTTCATACCCTTTCGTAAACCTAAACTTGTGAAATCCCTACCCTTTTATACACCTGAAGCTTGAAAAAGGTACCCCGTTCGGGCGGAGCCTCCCCGTATAGGCCATTATAGGTAGTACCCCCCCCCCCCCCCCCCCCCGAGTTAAAACTGGTTTTGGTTGGGATGTGAAATTTGATGTGAATTTTATTCCGAAAACTTTCAGGTACATGTATGTATATTGCAATTTACTATGCCTCCAGTATGAATCATGAACCAAATAAGACGCAAAACAAGTTATGCAGCTGTTATCGCGTTATGTTTTTTTTTTTTTAGCGGGACTCAATACCAAAGTGTGGGAGGCGCGGTGGCCTAATGGTTAGCGCGCTCGACTCCGAGTCGAACGGCCCGGGTCCGTGGCCTGGTCGGGGCGCTGCGTTGTGTTCTTGGGCAAGACACTTTACTCTCACAGTGCCTCTCTCCACCAAGGTGTATAAATGGGTACTGGCGAATTATGCTGCTAGGGGGTAACCCTGCGATGGACTAGCATCCCATCCTGGGGGGAGTAGCAATACTCTCAGTCACTTAATGCTACGGAAACTGGGATAAGATCCGGATGTAGGGCCACTTGGCTCGGACACAGACTTTACCTTTTTATTAGCAATACCAAAGTAAACAACAATTGGAGAGCTTCTTTAGAAGATTCTCAGGTCGGGGTTTATTTTTGTTTGGAGAGTTAAGGCTCATTTTAAGGGACTCGTATCTTACAAAGGTGCTTTGATTTCTGGAAAGGCCTGTTGTAGAAGGTTGTGTTGTCTTTTGCTGTTTATAGTGTGTATCTATATCATAAAGCGTCAAAAGCGTAAAGGGGCATTCTTTTTACTAGCCATTCTTGTTATTTCTGAAAACGGTTTAGGTAATTCAACCTAGAGCCCAGGTTTTCAATTGGAAGGCGCTTCTCCCAATTTAGAATATTAACGCCATAGGATCGCGGTAGGAAGTATCTCAGTTACACTGTACACAATCAGTTATTTTCCATATTATTTATTTTCCCTCATTAGTCACTTTCCAAACATCGATTACAAGTTTACACCAATAATAGTAAATGATACAGCATCTTTTTTTTCTCCCTTAAATTGTCTTCCCCTCTTTCGTCCCCTGTTCTCCTATAATCTCTATCGAATCACTTTCAGCTTCGTTCCCGGTGTGTGGTTCCCTGGCTTCTTAGCGCGAGCCTCGTGTGGTGGACTGGGTATTGGTATGCCCCAGCCTTCCAACAGAGCATTATTGGCGGACACAAGAGCGCCCTCTGAGTAGGCTCTGTAGGGATGATATGCACTGCCAACCATGTAGAGATCTTCCCCTTCAAATGGTCTTTTTGCCCACTCTTCAACTTGTTGCATGGAGGTATTACTTCCAGGCCCTTGTAAGTACCTGCGTAAACAGATATTTGAACGGAAAAAATGAACTGTCAAAGCCAGCACAAACTATGCATGCATATGTTCATATAATTATGTGACATCCTTCTCGTGAATAATGGCTAATGAATGAGGCAAGCTAAAGTACAAAATGCAATGGGGCCCTGGAGACGTCCATTAAACTTAACGGTAATGCTGGACGAAAGTTTTGTTGGAGATCCGTAAGAGATATCAGAACCCATTTTAGTGGGTTTAGCTTAAGTTCGTCTTCCAATTCATAAGAGGTGCCGGCGATTTTGAACCTTTCTATTGATGAGTGATAATGATACCGCCTGCCAAAAACTACGCACCAGTTTGACATTACTTTAACAAACTTACTCCGGTTTATTTGCAGCTTACTTTGAAAACAAATCCAAACAGATACCATAATATGAAGAAACTGTGAAACGTTGCGGAGTGTTTTGTTACCCTACATACTCTATAAGTAATTGCCTGGCTACTGTACAATCAAGAGAAGCTTCTTACCATGCTCCCTCGTCCCAGTACTGATATACCGTATCTAGGGGCTTGGGAATCGTCATGTTAAACTTGTACTCGAGTGCGCGGTGAATTTCCTGATCAACCATTTCCTTCGGTACTGAATTCAGGATTATCCCCCACTTAGCGCCACATTCGCCATCTTTGTACGACAAATGAAGGACAGCTTCGCCATTTTCACCACGCCCACTGAAAGGATAAGCAGCAAACAGACAAAGAAATATTGGGACTGTGTCACGATTGAGTTGAATCTATTTTATTACGTTTTGCCAAATGCGGCTAAGAAACTTGATGTTTGCAAATAAATTACTTCCATGGATCTAAATTTTAAAGCCATAGCTTCATGGCAACCAAATGTGTCCCCGGGCATTATAATGAAAATTTACAAGCAAACAAGGTTAACTTTGAAATTTGTTCAGCCCAACAATATTTCAAAACCCAGTACCCGATGACAGTTTCAGGACATAAAGGACGAAGGATAACCCGAATAAGTTCATTGTGTCCAACAATTCAGACAACAAATGAGGATCTCGATAAATAGATTGTTATATTTCGGTATAAGCTATACCATCATCAGACTAATAAAATTAACATACAAGCTAGATCTTAATATACTGTGAGTGAGGAGACGGAAACAATAAGTTTACTCAGGAGAATAGATAGAGTTCTCTGCTGGATTTTAGTCCATTGTTCAGGGAAGTTGCTAGGCGTTTGATATAATAAGCCTCTTTGTATAGAAGAAGATTCCAGTTGTGATCACAGTCTAATACCGTTGTATTATCACGGACAACATGGGTGAAATATTCTTTGTCATTACTGATAGAAGGTGGAGCAATCTCAGTGTTTAAATTATCCGTTAAATTACACAAATCACGAATGAAAAGTAAATGGTTACACGTTCGTAGGTGTTTGTAAATTGCGCTCTCTTTGTCAGAGATTGCGTGTTCATGTGTTCGGACGAAAAGAGTTCTGTCCGTTAAGTTTAGTCGATGTACGCTGATTGTCAGCCAGGGCATTTAAATTTGTAAACAACATGTGATTTATTCAGAAGTGGAACTCGATCTTTATTGTTCGTATAGAAACATAGTTTCGTTGTTTTCTCGCGTACTTTTATCTCGATGTTAGAGTTTGTAAGACATCTGCGAAGCTTTCTTTTGAAGGATCTTAAGAGTTGGGATCATGGGATGTTTTGTCTCCGATGTACGGGACAGAAAGCCAGATGGTTATGGAATCTTCCTTGTCTTTGTTCGCTGCTGTACGGATCTTATTCAGGGCATCGTAAGAGAACCGTCGAATTAGCGCGTTTGCAATGCGCGAGGGGAAATTGTTCCAAGATATGATCGTTTTGAGCCGTTTTAGTTCAGATTTAAGCATTTTAGGTGAACAGATACTGTGGATGCGGTTGACTAGGGCTTTAATCCAAGAAATTTTCTGGCGCCATGGAACGAAACTATCAAAGTTCGTGTATTGGCCTGTAAAGGTGTCCTTACGGTAGATTCCGATGCCGTTGGTTAAAATGTTGATATCCAGAAAGTGCGGAGTGGTATTTTCCAAGAGGTCATAAGTAAAGCGGATGTTCTTGTCAAACTTGTGGAAAAGTTCTAGAATGATGTCGATTGTGTCAGGTTTTATCTCATTGTTTCCGTCTCCTCACTCACAGTATTTAAGATCTAGCTTGTATGTTAATTTTATTAGTCTGATGATAGTATAGCTTATACCGAAATATAACAATCTATTTATCAAGATCCTCATTTGTTGTCTGAATTGTTGGACACAATGAACTTAGTCCTAGTATATATATACTTATACTTAGTCCTTTATGTTCAACAATATTTCAAAAACCGATATCGCAATCCGTTTCAATCTGCGTCGCTTTTGGCCATCCGTACCTCATTTTGAATTTGATGTGTTATTGAAATGTTTCTTCACAGTTTTAAGAGGTTATTTTTTTATATATTTCATCGAATTTGATAGTCATTTCCCATGCCTAAATTTAGTTAAAATCCGTGGCACAGTTCAGCTAATACGTCATCTGTTCAACTTGTACAGGCTGTGTTAACGTGAAGGCTGTGCTAACCTCTACGCTAACAAAACATGCATTCAACAATGAATACAGGATGGGCTAACTTATTAGAACATGTGCTAAGCAGATGTGTGATACGCAAACCGAATGCGTGACGTGATGACCTATTTTTAAAATTTGCTCAACTTATATTTGATGTGCAAGCTTACTGCGTGATGTTCATTTCTGTTACTGTTATAATCTAAGTATCTAAAAACTTCATATCATATAATCAGTAATATCAATACCAATAATATCAAACCTGAAACAATGACTCCGTCTATTTGGGTAACTCGAAGAGTGAGTGAGTCAGGTATAATATGATTTTTTGACACTTTTAACTTTCATCTAGGGCTTCTGCGAAGTTTTCTTCCTATAACAATTTAATTAAGGTTTTCTTTTTCAAACTCTAATTTCAATCTACCCACAGTAACTCTTCATTCAATTATCTATTGCATGTGCGTATAACTATATAGTTATATTAATCTTGTTGATGAGTATTCCTGCTCTTATTACTCACAGATCAGTGATACATGAAAACATTACAAGGAAAATAGCTTTTCGTCCCTTACCTATGCGGAAGAGTCCATCCCAGACAGTCACTGTTGGACAAGAACCTCTCCATGGGATACAACATTTCGCTTTCATCTGCTATATCTTCCCACCATGCTCTTGGATAAACGGCCGCCGCTTTGAATGCCGGGAACCCCTTTACGGACTGAAAAGCTGGTTCGCGCTGAATTTTCTGTGCCAGAGCGCCGCCAATTTTCTTAAACGGGCCGGGTGGCACTGCAATCACAAGCTTGGTCGCGGTTATCCTCTTCTTCTTCAAAGTTTTCAAAATGAATTTGTCAAAGCCCTGACTTATCGACGCTATCTCGAACTTTCTGCCTGCGTAGATTTTTCCTCCCAGCTTCACGGCAGATTTTGCTAGGGCGCGAATAAGTGCAGACATTCCTTTCTTTGGACGGATTTCCTCTCCTGTGAATTCTGCATCCAACAGGGAATAATATTCTACTACGCCCTCTGCTCCTCCCCCTACGTCGCCTTCATACCCAAAAACATCGAAATAAAATTTCGATCCTTCGGGTGTCAGGTAATATTGTTGGAAAGTCTCAAAAGTCGCGAACTTCGAAGCTTCGCTCTTGTGTTCTTCCTGTAAAAGATACTCGTGCATTTCACCGAAAGACATGTCCCTGAATTTCGTTTGGAGAAGTGATGGGAACGACTGTTCCTTGATCTCTTGCTCGGAACGAGAAGAGTTGCCCCTGGTTTCTGTTCGAGATTCCTCGTAGAAAGTCCAGTCCTCGAATGGAATATCCAATCTGGCGAGAATGTCTCTGCGAAAAAAAAATGGCGTTGAAATAAAAATTGTTAACAAAAGAACTATTCTCCTCCGGAGTCGTTATTTGGGTCCATTTAAAACCTTTTTCTCCATTAAGTTACAAAACGAGTATGGTAATTAAGGTTAAACTTTATAATCCATCAACTGTGTCCTGCCTGGTAGTTCTATAAGGTTTTGAGGTTTAGCTTGTAATTGAAGCAAAAAGAAACTTGTTTTGCGGGTTAGTAAGGTTAACCCTTGGCTTACTATAAGTTTGTTTGTTTATTTGTTTGTCTGCTTGTTATTACCTGAGGTTGTAATTAGCCATGTCTATTCTCCAAGCTCCCAAACCTGCGAAAGCAGAACAATGATTATCAGAACGTTAGCGAGCTATCTTTGCAGTCAGTAACATTCTAACAGTTGTTGCCTAACAAGTTGACAATCCTCTGCCCTCCATCCTGTCTGAATAACTCACCAGCATATACATCTGGCACCTGAGGGAATACATGATCATAGATTCTTCCACCAAGGCGTGTATCTCTTTCAAACACGCACACGTTGTTTTCCTTCTCGTGCCTCAGCAGTGATTCTGCCATGTACAGTCCACCAATGCCAGCTCCGACAATCGCCACATCACAGTGCTCTGGAATTTGCCTTCCTTTGCGTTTGCTCTCTTTTAAAACGAACAATAATAAAGTCAATGTTAATACTAGAAGGCCATTTTGTATTTCAGGAGGGTTAACAAGTGATTTGTTCTGGAAACCAAAATGAATCGAAAAGAACGAGGTTGATCGCATACGTTCGTTTGCTTGATCTTCGTGCGCTATTATCGAATTTAGACAAACTAAAATTCTCACTCATCGATAGCAGTTGTGTTCGTCTGACACCCATTTTTAATTATGATAATATTTTGCGCACTCTACTCTTTTTCAGCTTAACTGAGCGCTGATCGATGATGATGGATAAGAGCTGAAAATTAAAAACAAAACAAAAAACAAAACAAAACAAAACAAAACAAAAACTAAAAAACAAGGATTCTGTATCATTCGTCTAATAAAGTTGAATGTCATTACTGCTTTATCGATAAAGTAAGTTATATACTGTGTATAAATTTTTGCAGTAAGTTTTAAACCGAAAAAATCAGCAAGTACACAAAATATTGTCTTGATATACCATTAAATAAATTTATTGTTATAGTAAAAGGAGAATTTATATTTTAAAACAAAGCAAACATGATATCTCAGGTCAAAATCGCACTCAAGAACTTTATTATACCTGTAGGTTGTGTGGAGAAGGCAAGAAAGATAAACAGCAGACATACAGAGATGCCCATTCTCATGCCAGAAGATGTGTTCAACTCCCTGCAGGAATCGCTCTGAAAACAGTTAATTACAGAATTAAACATGTGTTCTGATTAATTTTCTAAACCTAACAAAAGGTGAATCAGTGGAGCTTGGAGATGACAACATGCTATTTACTGCATAAATTTCTCAATAAATGGGCTAAACGATTTGAGTCTAGTTTGCAAGGATGATGTCGACTAAAACGGTTTAAAATAATCATGGAACAGCTTGAGGTATAAAGGGTAGTTTTGGTGTCATTATTATCGCACTGGATAGGAGCTGTTTGGTGTACCACACAGAAAATTCGCACATGTTCTTTGCGAGAGACATTGATTTGAAGGTATAAAATGTTCAAAAAGATTTATAAGACAAATAACACCGAAAATTCCATTTCTATATGTTTTTTTGTCCTTTTAATCAGCTTCCTAGCCCCATTAGGTACTGTTTTCCAGTTCAAAGAAAAAGACCTCAAATTAAAAATGATATCTATTTCACAAAGCGCCTAAAACATGGGCCATAACGAAAATGCTCTATTCAGCCTCCTCAAATAAGAGCTCCCGATAAACTCCCTCCCTCCAATAAGCCTTTCCTATTTGGAGCAAGAAATTGTTTGTGAACGACATTGGTTGCGTAGGCCACGTTACAGAAATGATACTGATCTTATCAGCAGGTTTTTTCCTACGCCTATACGCTGTTGTCCTTATCTTCAAAATATCTATTTAACTTGCTTATAATATTATTTGGTTTTTGCTTGCAGTTCGCGCGCAAGGTACCAGCACTTTTCGAACTAAGACTTATGTCAATTTCGAAATAATTCTCACATTGAATAAAAGAGAGAGAAATGATAGTAGTTAACAAAGCAATCATCACACTGTGTTTGAGAACATCTATCACTACGAGTCCAACCCAAGCAAAAAAATTCAGACTCAGTGGATGTAGATTTTCCTTTCGACAATTAAAAGAAAAATCAAAAAGAAGGCGAATATACAGTTGGTCAGTAAACCTCAGTTTGTACTCGGAACCCATTTTTTAAAAAATATAATAAGATTAGAGAGCATGACTTTCCTTTTAAAAAACTTCTTGCATCAATTTGAAGTGAACTTCAAACAATGTAAGCAGAGTCTTTGTTTAACCATTGCGCTAGCTGGTCGTCATAGTACGGAAATACCCTCCTGCGAAATTTGTAATTTAAACATGTCGCAGAGCCGTCCACATGAAACAAGCAAGGACCTGTGTTATGTATATTCGTTATTTAACCAATTGACGCCAAAATGGACGCCAAAATGACACACAAGTTCGAATATAGAAAACTACATCAATCAGGCACCATTTTGATTAATTTAAAAGATATATAGCCCAACCTTAGCCTGAATTCATCGAAGTTTGATCATCAAATATAAGTGTTCAGTTGAAATAAAATCGATCCTAAGCCTTGATGCTCGCGAGTTTTGGAAAAAAAAAATAAAAAAAAGAACACACTCCGACGAGAGGAGCGAGCAACTAAAACAATGCATTATTCAATCGAGCAGTTTTGATGATGAGTTTTTTTACAATTGCTTTACGAATCGAATAAAAATGCATATGTCGTATTAATTTCAATAACAAGGGAAATTCCCTTGGGAAGGTGCCTCAGTGCGATGGTTACATGTTACCACCTTTGGTATACCTATATACCTAGTGATGTTCTTTTTATTTTTCATAAGAAAGTTCAGCAACTTCAAGTTAAAATTGATTTCAAAAGTTTTACCACTTACGAGTATAAAAATTGAAGTACGTATGCAAGATTTTGGCGGACTAACCGCCCTTTCTGTAAAATACCAATACAACGGAATTGTCTACATCCTCTATGCTTTCAGATCTCAATACAACTGGCAGACTCCAGAATTAATTTTAATAACTTCTTCTGTGAGTTTCCTATTCTCAAAAGTTACTTGACATTTATAGGAGTAGTACCTTTGAAGTGTTTCAACAATTTACTAAGACGGAAGTCTACGCTGTGACATTGATTACTACTCCAAAACGATCCCTGATCTTATCTTCTGGCCAAATTCAACTCGAAAATGAAATAATTCAAAATCGATCTGCTTAATGCAACAGAAAAAAAAAACGCTAATTCTAAAATGGCATCACATTGTTGAAGAAAGGTTTGAATGTACGGGCATGAGGGTTGAGTGTATCGAACTGTTGATGACGTGTGGACTGTATTGTTGTTCTAACTGTGAAGGTTTGGGGATGTTATAAGAGAAAAAAAGGATAGCCCACATGAAACAGCAATTATGAAATGGTACTTTAGAATCACGTTACCAACCAAAATGAATACAATGACATGACATGAAACTTACCAAGTAAGTTACGGGATTAGGCTAATTCTGTAGAGAGTGGAACGACAGAAGCCTGCAGTGGGTGTAGCGTCGACTTGCATATGATAAAACGTTTTAAAGCATGATCGATATGCTGGGTGTACGAACAAAGCTGACATATGCATGAAGTTGTGCTATTGGTTGCTTTATCTTAAAGACTTGTTCTATTGGTTAATACTCAATAACGGTGTTCATGATTGGCATTTAAGCAGTTTTGAATTGAATGCAACGTAAAACAACAAATTGGCAAACAAGAGTATTGCAGTATTTTTCCCCTAAACTCTATCAGAAAACACAGACAATTTTAAACCGTTTAGTCCATTGGCAAAAGCGTGATGTACTTGATATGAAATATTTGAAATAATGTAGCTTAATAGACATTAATCGTGTTGAAAATCGGCAGTTTAAGTCCTTCATTAGACTACTAATAGACGCGCACGTTGCTCTTAAAAGAAAAAAAAATGATTTCGATTTTTGGCTAAAAAATGGCTAAACTGAAAGTTGCTGAATTTTTACTCGTTCACGGTTTTTATATGTCATGATAAATATTCAAACAATACACTTTTGAGGTCGAGAAAAGCAGCTGAATGCCCTAGCCTAACGGCGCGGCATCCACTGCCAGCTTTTCTAGTGACCTCAAACGGCGTGCATCATTTTCTTTATGAACATGGAAAACTGTCTTCCATTGGGTAAATGGTGCACGATTACGTTTACTGAGTTTGATTGCGCGGCTCTGCTAGCTATTTTATAACAGTAATTCTTGCATCAATTTGAGGTGAACTTCAAATAATTTAAGCAGAGTCTTTGTTAAACCACTGTACTAGCTGGTCGCCATAGTACGAAAAACCCCTTTTACGTAATTTCTAATTTAAACAAGTCGCAGAACAGTCTACATGCAAAAAGCAAAGCCTTGTGTTATGTATATTCGTTATTTAACCAATTTCATTCGATGAACGCAAAACTGACACACAAGTTCGACTACAAAACCCCATCAATCAGGCACCATTTTGATCAATTCAAGAATTTAAATTGCTCAACCTTAGGCTGAGTTCATCGAATTTTGATCATCAAGTTGAAGTGTTCAGTTCAGTTCAGTATTCAGTCCTCGGCCTTGATTCCCGTGCGTGAGTTTTCAAGAAAACAACAAGAACAACAACAAAACACACAGACCAAAGGAAGGAGCAACGGAAACAATCTTCAAGTGAGCAGTTTTGATGATTTTTGAAAATTGCTTCACGAATAATGTAAGATGCATATGTCTTATTAATTTCCATAACAAGAAAGATTCCCTTAAGGAGGTGTTTCAGTGCGGTGGTAACCTGTTAGCACGTTTTGTTATATTCACAACACTGTGCTTTTCATTTCAGTGGGCAGGATCTGCTTGGTTTTATCGCACATGTTATACGTGTTATGTCCGTTAGTTGGGGGTAAGATGTATTTAAATATTTACGATAGACCCCCCACTCCACGATTCAGTGCCTTTACTCGTTTTTAGCTTTCTCGCACCATTGGTACTGTGTTTTACAGTTCAATTTCAAAACATCAAATTAAACATGATATTTATTTCACAAAGATGGGCCATAACGTAAACCTTCTATTGCGCTCCCTTCTCTAATAAGAGCTCCCCCACCTATGTTTTGCCTCTCTCTAATACGCCTTTGCCTTTTTGGAGCAATAAATTACTTGTTACGACATTGTCAGGGTGGGCCACATAATTTCAGAAATTCTGAGAGAGGTTTTCTAACGCTTCTCTGCTGTTGTTCTGAACTTCAAAATTTATATTAATTGCTAATAATATTACTTGATTTTGCTGCTTTTTTCAAAAAAATTCAAGTGTGCGGTAAAGTGGAGGATTTCGAAATGATAGGTAAATTTCGAAATAAGTTTTAGACTAGACAAAAGAGAGAGGTGAATGGTGGTATTTAACAAAGCAATTATTCCACTCAGTATAAGTTTATTAATCACTTTGGATCAAAAATCAGTAGATCTTCTATGTTGAAAATTTGAAAAATATTCTGAAAAAAAATAAAGAAATGAAACGGAACAGTTGGCTACAAACTTTTGCTTTCAAACCTAATTTTTTTTCTCCTTTTTAATAAAACTAAAATTTATTTGCACTTTACTTTCCTTTAAAAGTTATTCATGCATCAGTTTGAAGTGAGCCTGTAAAGAATTTCAGCAGAGTCTTTGTTAAACCTCTGTACAAGCTGGTTGCATCATTTTCTTTTTGAACATGAAATGTCATCTCTTCAAGTGGGTAAATGGTGCACGCTTACGTTTTCTGAGTTTGATTGCGCGGCTCTGCTAGCTATGTTATAACAGTAATTCTTGCATCAATTTAAATTAAACCTTTAAATAATTTAAGCAGAGTCTTTGTTAAACCACTGTACTAGCTGGTCGCCATAGTACGAAAAACACTCCTTACGAAATGTCAAATTTAAACAAGTCGCAGAACCGTCGACATGAAACAAGCAAAGCCTTGTGTTATGTATATTCGTTATTTAACCAGTTTCATTCGATGGACGCCAAAGAGACACACAAGTTCGACTAGAAAACTCCATCAATCAGGCACCATTTTGATTAATTCAAGAATTTAAATTGCTCAACCTTAGTCTGAGTTCATCAAATTTTGATCATCAAGTTCAATTGTTCCGTTAAGGTAAACTGAGGGTGCGTTTCTTTGGGAAAAATCCAAATCCGGATTCTTGATCCAAAAACGGATTTTGCGTTTCTTTACCTATATCCGAAAATGGATTAATCTTGGATCAATGATCTGAAGAATCCACACTTCGAGTGGATACATCAGATCATATCTGAATCCGGATTTTTAGGATTCATGATCCGTGCGTTTCTTTGGGAAAGGATTCGAAAAAAGTACCTTGGCCCAGCGGTCTTTGCTGTGAAAATACAGGTTCGCTCTTTGTAAACACTGTCATACGGAAAGTTTTAGGTGGTTATTTCGATCAAAATACAAAAATTTTTCACGATAAAAGGAAACGGTAGCTTCAGATAGGTATGTAGTATCATTTTAAACGGGATACAGGTTTTCTAGAACAGCCACTGTGTGCCTACGGAAGTTGTATCCTTTTGAAATTGTCACGAGTGAAATTTGCACTGATCATTTCGCACTCATTCTTCGCGCTCAGATGCTTTCTCGCCACATTGTGCTTAACGCTAAAGAAGATCTACTTCGACGTGTGGTTTTTGTAAAAGATTTTGTATGCTTAAATTATTTTAGCTAGGATACAGTCGACGAAAAATAAATTTGTGCTGATATTTTATGTTCTGTGTCGATTCTGTGCGAAATGTGTTTACGGGGTTGTCATGGCAAATAATCCGTTTTCGGATTCTTCGTTTCTTTGGGAGCAAAGTATCCGTGTGATCTAAGATCAATGATCCAATTTTGGATTTTCCCAAAGAAACGCACCCTCAGTCCTCATCCTCGATTCCCATGAGTGAGTTTTCACGAAAACAACAAGAACAACAACAAAACACGCAGACCAGAGGAAGGAGCAACGGAAACAATCTTCAAGTGAGCAGTTTGGATGATTTTTGAAAATTGCTTCACGTATCAAGTGAAGATGCATATGTCTTATTAATTTCCATAACAAGGAAAATTCCCTTAAGAAGGTGTTTCAGTGTGGTGACAACATGTAAGCGCCTACGGTTATACCCAGCTCTGCGCTTTTCATTTAGTACAAAGCATCTGCTTAGTGTATCGCACAGGTAATTCGTTTTTCGCTGTGAGACGTTGGCTTGGAAGTATAAACTATTTCAATATTTATAACACAAAACCCCCCGAAAATTCCACGTTTACATGCGTTTATGCTTGTTTTTTTTTTTTTTTTTGCTTCCTTGTCCCCTAGTCACCGTTTCAAGGCTCAATTAAAAAGACCTCCAATTAAAGTACGGAAAAGCCCTCCTACGAAGTGTCAAATTTAAACATGTCACAGCCGTCCGCAAGCATAGAACAAGGCCTTGTGTTATATACATTCGTCAATCTGGTAATCAGCGCAGCTTACAGATTATTCACTAATCTGCTATCAGATATTGGTGAAGAATCTGTAGGGAACGCGCGCAGTGCGTGATTTTCAAGAGCAATGGCATCTTCAAGACATCATAGTAAAAACATGGGGCGTCGATTCGTTTCTTTAACCAAGCAAGGAATTAAAAAGTTGCTTGACGATAAAGACTCGGAAAACACAAACACATCAGTTGACCAAAGTTGTGAAAGATGTTCCACAAATACCGTAAAGAATAAAACATTCAGGAGCCGGACGACAAAAAAGAATAGCACGAGTGTTGAAATCGTTTGTCGTTATTTTCTTTGAAGCAATGTATAATAAAAGCGTTTCTAGATTCGGTTTTTGTGATATCCTGAATAATCAAGGTCTCGGTAAATGTTATCAGCCTCAGTCTTCTGCTTCGGCTGATAACACTTAAAGGGACACTGACACCAGTTTCACTTAAAAAACTTAAGGGCCTTAAGACATACGAAAACTACGAATAGTGTTGCAATTTGTCAGAAATCACCATGCAAGTGTGTTGAAGCGATAAGCAAGTGCTATTATTGTGATGCCATCAGGAACTTTAGTTCTCAACTTGAAAAAGGTCAGGCTGATTTTTTTCAAGTTTTGTCCTTGTGGACTAGAAAAATACCTTAAAATTATAATGGCTCCCTTCTTCCTTCAACAACAATTTACTATATATCTCCATCTTGATGTACTAGGTGCATTTCAGAAAACATACAGAAACATAGAAACATACAGAAAGCATTAAAATCCCCGTGACAGTTCCCTTTAACTCTAAATCAGATAAATACTGAACAACTAACAACCAGCTTGTTCCCACTTTTAATGACTGCCTTTATTTCCCTGCCCTTACATCATCAGATTTATTAGAGTTTACGAAGCTCGCCGAGGCACCGCTACTCGAACATAGCGTAAACATCACAACAAGAGGTTCCCCCGTTGTCACCTTCAGGGCCATTCTTCAAATCCTCGCTGTACCAAAGGCGCAACTCTTGACCCGACGTCACCGAAATGGGATCGGCAAACTTCGTCAGCACAATTTCTCGGGATTGGCCGTTAAACTCGGGGATAAAAGACCAGCCAGAAGCTAAGCTTAACTCTTTCGGCGGCAAGAGGACGGAATTGGCAGCGGTCGTTATGGTAACGCCAATGTAATAACTGAGGCCCGGATAGAGGGAACAGCTGAAGGGAGACCAGTAGTTGATTGAGGCGCCAGCCAGACAGGATACATAGCCGTACTTGTGGACCAACTTCATTTGCCTGATATTTCCACCAGATGGAACGTTAAACGTGCCAAACCGGCTGTCTTTTGCGCCAAAACAAACTGGAGCAGTATTTAGCTTCTGCCAGGGATCTTAAATTTAAAGAATGAAAGTACAACATATTTATTTATAGCAGGAATTGAGCAACAAAAAAATAGCCCTCAAGTGCGGAGATTGTTTCACTTTTTTTGTGTCAGAGTTTGGTGTTCAGAGCGTTTTAATTTTTCTTTGCCATTCTTTTACCTTTGCCAATTCTTCACACTCGGCAGTTAAATAACACACAAGTTGCCAAAATCAAAACAAATCAAATCAAATTTATTTAAACACGAAACACCAAGGAGTATTTAAAGTTCTCGTTCCAACGTGTACTTGTGTGTCTAGAACTTATAAATCTATAAAAAAAAATTAAAAATATATATATATTAAAAAATCTAAAATGGTAAAACGTATTATTGATATTTACAATTAATATTAACAAGTTAAATCAGCTACTTTTAGTGAGTTAACGTTTTGACAAATTTCCTGAAAATTATGAAGACCCCTTTGTAAAACGTCATCGCTTCTAAATGCATAGCGTGCCGTTTATTTTTACACGCAAGTATAACTCTCTCTTTTGATTCGCCTCTTACGCAATAATCAATATTTCCCTCCTCGACCCACGACTGTAAGCTCACTTAAATGCCTTTTTAAAACATAAACCTAAAGCGTACTATAGGAATTTGATGGTATGTTGGACTAGCAGCCCATTCGCGGAATGATGCTAACTTGATTTATGCAGCCACTTCTATACAAATCGGTAACTTTTGAAGCTTTTTAGCAATATCTGAAAAACCTTTAAAAAGTCGCGCATTAAAAAAGATTCTTCTGTAGCCAAAAATCTCAACACAACATATTTGCTAATCATGCAGTTCAATATATTCATCCATTCATCCAAAAGACAGAAAAAGAAAAAGAAAACTAACCATTGCCCAACTTCTGGCTCAGTTGTTGCACTGCTTTAGTCAAATCAGCAATCTGAGCGCGGAGCCCTGGGAGAAGAAAGAGCAAAAAAAGTAAAAAAAAATAACAATAATAAAAATGTTAACTAACTTTTGTTGATGCTGGCGACCGGTGCTGTATTTCTTCATACTTTTTACTAAGTTACGTTGTGCAGCTTCCAATTTTGGAACAGATCATCAGCATGTCATCAAAGCGGTTTTCACTCGAATGTCGAAAGTTTTCGTATTTGCTTTCGTTTTGCATTATTACGCTTAGTGATTGTTTCAAACCCTCGCACTGCTATCTTATCCAATCAGAAGTAAAACCCAATTCAAAACCAATCGTGCCTCACTCGCACATGTTTTATTCCCTTGCGCTTCGTGCCGGCTACATGTATTTCTTCAAGTTTTAAATGGATCACTGGATTGTTTGCGTTCTTTGTGACTAGCCAGAGCGAATACTTAAGTTTTCGATTTTAGACACTCGATTGAAACTACTCTGCCGACACCAAAGCTACCATACTTATCATGGCTGATCGATTGTCCTGGAAATTAAGGGAATTAAATTTGCATGCTATGAAAAATTAAAGTATGACTCACTTCTCAGGCGTTGCCCTGACGTCATCGAGATGGACAGAAGAGCCAGAATGGCAATACCAAATATCAGCTTCATGAAGAATTAATGGCGACTGCAATTAACAAGATATCTACATAAAAGAGAAAATGAAAAATAAACAGGCTTAAAGGAGCATTAACACAATATGTTAAGCAATTTTTCTGATTACTTCCAAACTGAAGGAAACCTCGAAATAATAGTTTTTTGAAGAGGGGTAGAAATGTCGGCGGATGGAGTCGATCCGAGACGATCCGATACAGGTCGAGACGAGCCGTCAACCGGAAGTCATTTCGCGAGGTACCACAAAACCCACGACATGGCCCCGTAAAACAACGAAGCGAATGTACTACATGTATTTACTACGTTATAAAAAATGTGGCCACAATAATTTAAATAAGCACGTAATAACACGCGATTGCAAACTAACGGGACACAGAACAAACACCCGTGAAATAACTGACTCTCATTTTTGTTAAAAAATAAAAATGGATTGTTTTTTAACAGTTTTTCAGTTCAATCAGTTCCAAAGAAAATATGTATGATTTTAAATTCAACATCTTGATTTAATTTATTATAATATCGCCTGTGACGACTTGTCTTACTTGAAGTCGACTCGACTTACAGAAGTCTAGTCGCGCGAGACTTAGCGTAAAACACAGAAAGGGAACGAGGAAAGGTAGAAAAAGCTGGCGACTCGACTCGATCGAGTCGTGACGACTCGTATGGAAGAAAGGCGACTCGACTACCGAGAGTCTGATGAAACCTTCCGATTGTTACCAAACTTTTCCGCAAGTGCGAATGGCCCCTTTGTGTAATATACGGAAAAGTCAGTTATCAGTGTGATAACAAAAACGTCGGCAACTCGACTCGACTCGACTCGAATCGTGACGCGAATTTGTTTAAGAGAGAAACACTCAAAAGAGTTACTAAACAATAAAAACAGTAGGACAAAGGACACCAGTTTAAATGGTAATGAAGCCAAAAGTTTGTTGTAAATTAATACAACGATATCATTTATGTGTGATGTTAATGTTGGTTGATACTTTGAGTGAGCGTTGGCCTAAAGAATCAGACCGAATTCTGCGTTTCGCTTAAAAAGTACTGATTGCCGGCACACGTATATAGAACGAGTAATACATGGCATGGTTTGTATCATGCCTGGTTTGCTCGCCGGTTTTTGTGAACTATGATTGAATCAAATGTGCAAAGAAATAGACGCGACTTGGAGGTTAAACAGCTAAAAAGGCTCGTTGTGGAATCTAAGATCTCTGTAGAATAGGAGATTCTTCAAGTCTGGTCACCTACCTTGCTTGTTGTGCCTGGGACGGGTCCTTTACCTCGCTTCACTAAACAGCAACTCTAGTGTGTAGGAGAACTGCAAAGGGTTAGTCGTTTTATACCACTGAGAATGACCTGGTTTCGACGTATGATGAAACTCATGAATACCGAAAGAATTCACTTCCCGTCTTCGTCCCGTCTTCCCGTCTTTTTGTTTGCGTTCTTAAGAAAATAATTCACATCCTGTTTTCCTTTCCAGGATGAAAATTTTTCACGCAACTGTTTGTATCCTAGAAATAATTTGTTGTCACAAATCAATAAAGCGTTTTTCCAGCTATGGATTTCCACAAACAACTGCTTGGTGTCCTTATTTGCAAAATTAATACAATTGCTTAGTGTGTAAGAAGAATTGTATAGTACGTATTGATAAAAGGTACACAACCTTTAAACATAAACCATTACTTAACTTATTATTCATACTTGTGAAGACGCGAACCAACGCTTTGAACATAAAACCTTGCTTAGCTTATTATTTATATTTGTGAAGACGCAAACCAACGCAAAAAAACCTTGCTTAATTTATTATTCAGACTTGTGAAGTAAAAAAGCGAACCAACGATTTAAACATAAAGCCTCGCTCAACTTCTTATTATATTTGTGAAGAAAGACGCGAACCAACCCTTTGAACACAATTCATACGTTCGAAGACGCAAACCAACGCAAAAAAACCTGGCTTAACTATTTATTCATACTTGTGAAGACGCGAACCAATGCTTTGAACATAAAACTTTGCTCTCGATTGCTTGCTCTTCGCCTGCAGCCCGAATTGGCGGTTTATTTAGTTATTTTGTGGGTCGCGCGAAGCGCGAAGGAAAAAAATAAACTGCCTGTTGACAGACTGTTGTCTATGCTCTTCCAACTGTTCCGTTCGCCTGGCGAACGATCTTTGGTGATTGGTCGCTTTAAGTCACGTGATGTTAACTGTGTAAAAAAACAAAAAACAAAATGGCGCCCTTGAGTAAAGAAATTAAGACGTGATGAAGTTCACAACAAGAACAAAAGTTTTTTTTAAAAGGTTAAATCCGCAAAAAAAACACTGATTTTTGCAATTTCTCTTAGAGCAGCATGAAACTGTCGGCGAAGTCAAAGACCTTTTAAGATACAGGCCTTTAAGATACCAACATTTGCGTGAAAAAAATTTCATCCTGGAAACGAAAACAGGATGTTTTAGGCCTGTCCAAGCGACAAGTGTTTTGCGACCAGACATGATGCGAACCGGGCACGGACGGGGATCTGTGTTTAATCTGTTCTTCTAGCGGTTTTGCTTTTTGTATATCAATTAATTCTCTCTTCCAATAGAAGTAGATAATGTTAGAATCAAATATGGGGCTTGTGTTAATTATTATTCAAAAGAACAGACATTATTATGCATCATTATACTTAATATTTAAACGATTTCTGCACTGCATGTGCTATAAATAATTATCGCTTTTTTCGTGACACAGTGTTGGTGTCTTAGAAATATATTTTTATCATAAATCAGTCAGCCAATTTTAAAGCTATAGATTGCTTCTGTAACAACTGTCCGGTGCCCTTTGAAGGTGGCTTAATTTTTAGCAAATAATATCTTTGACTGCTTAGCATTGATAAGAGATGTGTAAGGGCTAGTGGTTTGTTACTGTCAAGTAAACAATTGTAACAAAAACGTGTAACGAAAATGTCAAATTTGGCCATTATAATGGGCTTTCTTCAGAGAAAAGATTTATTAAATTATTTGATAATTCTTGGTAAGATAACTATTTGGGAGTGTAGAAAAAATACGACCTCTCCAAAGTTAAGGCTGTTCTTGCACAAGGTCGAAGTTAAGCAAGAGGTCGAAAAGATAATTGCAATTAGGAACCGAAAGCTTCGCGATTTTTATACAAGATGGGAACTTCTGTTGTAATCTCATAGTAGTTTAATTCAAGGAAAGAAATGGAATGCCCACTGGATTTATTAAGCTTAAATATTTGACGCGCTAGAAAGTTGTTTTCGTTAAACTTGTAAGGGAATTAAGAGAATGTGTCTGTAATACCGGTCTGGTCAATCTGGTTTGTAAAATAGATTTCGCTCATTTCTTGTGTGTTGCAAGGCTATCATGTAGTTATACTAAAAACACAATTCCCTTGACCGGATCATTATCTTTTTTTTAGTTTTTAAGGATGTTCAGTTCACCCGAACGAGCGCTTGTAACGACCACTGTCAAGGCTTAAATTTACCACAACTTTGAAAATTAATTAAAAAAGAACTAACAACTTCTGTACCAAACAAACACCACAGCCAGTTATATTATGTCTTTTTAATTTATCACACCAACTTTCACAAACATTGAGCTCGAATCAAGCCAGCAACAAAACATTAACGACACCCCTATCACACACCTTGATGAAACACTTGAAAACGGCTCAGATTCAAACTTTATTTTTGAAAAAGTGAGGCTGTCTACTTCAATCAAATCAACGCAGCCGAAAAGTAGATGTAATAGGAAATGTTCTTACAGAAAAAACCTTCTGGTATCGTCTTAATGAAATATTTACAGCTGTGTAAACTTGCCAAATTTCGAAGATCTTCATGTTTGCAGCCAATTTGAGGGACTCGTCAGGACAAGGAGTTTCATCAACTGGCCTCGCAGACATACCTAACACCATCAGAAATAAACAAAAAATAGATATAAATGCATTGCAGTTCCATTGAAAGAGAATAAATCGTGTTTAAAAATGGAAGCTTGACTTACATTTTGATTGTTACGGACGTACGGTTGTTTAATACTATTCGAATTTCGCTCGATGATTCCACTAAAAATAACAATATTTGACATACAAACTTCGACTTGATGGAGCCTATGAATCAGCTCAAGGCAGTAACTTCGTGCTTTTCCTTCCTTGATGGCGTACAGCAAAGATTTTCCATCGCAAAACGTTGAACGTCGAAGAAACAGCCGAAGAAAACGGCCTGTCGGTCACTACTTCATGTATGAGTATACGGTACACATACGGTACACAACGGTACTCCATACATGAAGTATGTACCGACCAATCGATAAACAAGTCAGTTTGGTCTTCTTTACCCGATGCTCGCTGTTTTGTCGTGAAAACAACTTCGCTGTACGCCGATAAGGAAGGAAAAGCACGAGGCTACTACCTTTAACTGATTCAAACGCTACATCTAGTCAAAGTCTGCGTGTCAAATATTGTTATTTGTTGTGGAATCATCGAGCGAAATTCGAACAAGAATGACCTTACGCCCGTAGAAATCGTTGAAATGTAAGTCGAGCTTCCATTTTTAAATACGATTTATTCTCTTTCAATTGAACTGCAATGCATTTATATCTATTTTTGTTCATTTCTGATGGTGTTAGGTATGTTTGCGAGGCCAGTTGATGAAACTCCTCGTCCTGACGAGTCCCTCAAAATGGCTGCAAACATGAAGATCTTCGAAATTGGGCAAGTTTACACAGCTGTAAATAATTCATTAAGACGATACCAGAAGGTTTTTTTCTGTAGGAACATTTTCTATTACATCTACTTTTCGGCTGCGTTGGTTTGATTGAAGTAGACCGCCTCACTTTTTCAAAAATAAAGTTTGAATCTGAGCCGTTTTCAAGTGTTTCATCAACTGAAGGTGTATGATAGGAACGTCCTTAATGTTTTGCTGCTGGCTTGATTCGAGCTCAATGTTTGTGAAAGTTGGTGTGATAAATTAAAAAGACATAATTTAACAGGCTGTGGTGTTTGTTTGGTACTGAAGTTGTTAGTTCTTTTTTAATTAATTTTCAAAGTTGTGGTAAATTTAAGCCTTGACAGTGGTCGTTGCAAGCGCTCGTTCGGGTGAACCGAAAATCCTTAAAACCTCGAAAAAAATTAATGATCCGGTCAAGCGAATTGTGTTTTTAGTATAACTACATGAAAGTCTTGCAACACACAAGAAATGAGCGAATTCTATTTTACAAACCAGATTGACCAGACCGGTATTACAGACATATTCTCTTAATTGGGCATTTCATGGTCTATATGTGTCACTGTGTAGTGTAAACTGAAAAGTGTAAATATTGTAAGCATTAAGTGTAATTAGTTTAATTACTGTATTGTAAGTAGAGTATCGTAATATGTAAGTGTTGTATTGTAAGTAGCGCCCTTGTGTAAGTATGTAATGCAATGCAATGTAATGTAACTACTTGTTTTGTGCCTTGCAATGGAAAAGAAATTCTTTCACAGAGCGGATTCAAGGTAATTGATAACCTATTTGGGTTCCTTTTGGAAAACGTTTCGTGCGCGCGCCACTTTCAGTAAAACCACCGTTAACAATCTCTGGAAAGGAAATGAAGTGGAGAATCCAAATATATTCTTGGAAAATTATGGCTCTGGTTAACGCGCACGACCCTTCAAACTCGAAACCGTCGATGTTCACTTCGCTGAATTACCAGCCTTAAGATTATTTAATTTGGTTCTGATATGATCGCCCGGATCGTTTGTATCGCCTCGATCGTTTGCAATTACTGAGACAATCGTAAGCTTTAGAAGCAATTGTAAGAGATCGGGGGTTTAAGTTTTCGATAATTTAAGGTTGGCTCCGAATTTTTTTTTTAACTTTGCAAAAAGTTGTATCTTAACATGCTGACCATTATTCAATAAAAAAAAATGGGGTTACCGGACTCGTTTTTGGATTATGAGCACAAGTGTAAATTAAGGGTGTTTTAAACAGGCTATAGCGTTGCTATGGCTACCAGTGACGTAAATAAACTATAAATTTGTTTATCATTGTTTGGGAATTCATTTGATACCATTTTCGTAGCAGTAACTGATAAATGTTTGTAGCACTGAGCCATCAAATTATGAAAGCTTGAAAGTGCTGGGAACTGTTGTGAGCCTCCTTAAAGGGGACACTGTCACCAGTTTCACTTAAAAAATTTAAGGGCCTAAAGACATATGAAAACTACGAAGAGTGGTCCAATTTTGTTAAAAATCACCATGCAAGAGTACTGAAGCGATATAAAAGTGATATTATTGTGATGCCATCAGGAACTTAAGATCTGAACTTGAAAAAGTCAGGCTGATTTTTTTTTTCAAGTTTTGTCCATGTGGACTGCAAACACATCTAAAAATTATTACGGCTGCCTTCTTCCTTTAACAACAATTTACTTTTTATCTCCATCTTGACGTACTAGGTGCATTTCAGAAAACCTATTTGCAAATTTTAGTATATTTTCCGAAAAGCATTAAAATCCCCGTGTCAACAGTGTCCCTTTAACGCCAAATTCGAAAAATACTGAACAACTAACAACCAGCTTGTTCCCACTTTTAATGTACTGCCTTTTAATGTACATGCCTTTACATTAGACATTCCCCTGCCCTTACATCATCAGATTAATTAGAGTTTACGAAGCTCGCCGAGGCACCGCTACTCGAACATGGCGTAAACATCACAACAAGAGGTTCCCGCGTTGTCACCTTCTGGGCCATTCACCAAATCCTCGCTGTACCACAGGCGCAATTCTTGACCCGAAGTCACGGAAATGGGATCGGCAAACTTCGTCAGCACAATTTTTCGGGATCTGCCGTTAAACCCGGGGATAAAAGACCAACCGGAAGCTATGCTCATCTCTTTTGGCGGCAAGAGGACGTCATTGCTAGCGGTCGTTATGGTAACGCCAATATACTCAGTAAGGCCGGGGTAGATGGAACAGCTGAAGGGGGACCAGTAGTTGATTGAGACGCCATTTTGACAGTTTACGTAACCGTACAAGTGGACCAGCTTCATCTGCCTGATATTCCCACCAGATGGAACCTTAAACGTGCCAAACTGGCTATCTTTTGCGCCAAAACAAACTGGAGCAGTATTAAGCTTCTGCCAGGGACCTTAAATATAAAGAATAAAAATACACCATTTTTTATTAATAGCGGGAACTGAGCAACAACAAAAAATAATAACAAAAGCAAGCCCTCAAGTGCGGGGTTTGTTTTTCATTTTATGTCAGTGGTTGGTGTTCAGAGCGTTTTAATTTTAATTTTAATATGCCATTCTTTTACTTGTGCCAATTCTTCTCACTTCCCATTTAATTAACACAAAATTTGTAAAAACAAATAAATCAAATTTATTTATACACTAACACCTTGGCTACATAAAATTCTTTTGACGTTCTGGTGTTAGAATAATCAATCTATAAAAAAATTAAAAATTTAAAAAATATAAAACCTAAAATTTTTTTTTTTTTAAAATTAAAAATCAGTTACTTTTATTACCTTAATTTTTGACAAATTTCCTGAAAGTTATTATAAACCCCCTTTTGAAACGTCGTCGCTTCTGCATGCAATGCAAGTCGATTATTTTTACACGAAGTATAATTCCCTCCATCAAACAACTCCAACGCACTAATATTTCCCTCCTCGACCCCCGAATGTAAGCCTACCAAAATTTATTTTTACAAAAATAAGCCTCATTGGAATTTGATGGCATGTTGCAGTCGGGCACAGCTCCGCTGGACTTTCATCCCATTCCTGGCAACATTATAGATATTATGTAAAGCACGCTAATACAGCTCATGCAATTTATTGATTTATGCAGCAACCTCTATACATGTCGGTAAGTTTTGGAGCTGGTTTAATAGTAATTGTTTGAAAAACCTTTAAAAAAATCGCGCATTAAAAAAATAAAACTTCTAATATGATTATTTTTGTCTCTTTGTTTTTATTATTTTTCTGCAATTTCTATTTCTAAAAAGCTCAACACAACCGTTTGCTTATCATACAGTGTAATGTATTCATCCATTCATCCCAAAGGAAAAAAAACAAATTTAAGAAAGGAAAATAATACTTACCATTGCCTTGCTTCTGGCTCAGTTGTTGCACTGCTTTAGTCAAATCAGCAATCTGATCGCGGAGTTCTGAGAGAAGAAACAGGCAAAAAAAGTTATAAAAAATGTTAATTAACTTCTGTTGATTCCGGCGACCCGTCCTGTATTTCTAAATACGTTTTGCATAGTGATACAGCTTCTAGTCTTGGAACACATCATTAGAGCGGTTTTCACTTGATTGTGTTCTCCTTCGGAAAGTCTTCGGTAGTCTTCGAAAAGCTTTGGCAGTCTTCGGGAATCTTCAGTAGTATTCGGAAGTCTTCTGAAATGATCAGGAATCGTTGGAAAGTAGCCGAAGACGTCTTGATATACTAAAAAAAAATGGTATTTCCCTTTTTGGAGCCGTTTTTGTTTCTTTCTGGATAAAATTAACTGCTACAGTGAATTTTTTACTGTTAGTGTTTAAATGCCTATAATTTAACTGTTTCATGTTACAGAGCCAAAAATTAAGTGTTTAGTGTTATCAAAGTACCCCCATTTAGACCCTCTACCATCTCCATTACTGCTGATCGGCTGAAACGGAACTATTTTTTTATGCTGTGGAAAGTTAATTTTTCAAAATTTAAGAATGACTTACTTTTGCGTTTACCCGCTGACGTCACTGAGATGGACAGAAGAGCCAGGATGGCAATACCAAATGTCAACTTCATGGGGAATTAATGGCTTCCTTGCACAACAAGATATCTGCGTAAAAGAATAAATGAACAAAATGGCCATCAATTAACTTTAAAACTGAATACTGTATGGTATTTCATTGCTTACATTTAACACGTTTGCGCGAATTGTTTATGCGCATCCTTACTGCGCACGTAATTCGTGTCGCAACGTCACGCCACGTCATGCGTGAGCGCGCACACTGAGAAAATTTCTAAACACATGGTGGGTAGCCATTGCGTTAACTTTGCTTGTAGTTTCCTCAAGTTCTCTTTTTTTAAAAAAATGGTCAGTGACCGCTCCTTTTTTCGGGGTTTATCACCTTTTATGATAAATCTTTACCAATTTTCAAAAATGGGCCAAATTTGAATGTTAATTGGAAGTTTGTATCTTTTTATTTAAAAATTTAATTTCTCTTCTCGTGCGCGATCAAATCAGGGCTCTTACTTCGTGTAGAAGACACAGTTCACCTATAAAAATAAAAAAAAAAAGGAAAAAAAAAAGAAGAATATTATAAAAAAAATTTTTGGGGGGGGTTTTTTTTGGGGGTCGCCTCAGAGGGCAAATCAGTCAAATTTTGCAGTGTGGAATGTTCGCAAATGCAATAAATAAACTTGGAAAAGGAAAGTTGGTCTGCATCAATTCATTTAAAATATTTTGTAGCCAGAAGGCGCTGAGGTCACATCGAGTGACGAAGCCAAATTTATCCACATAAGTGCCTTCTTTCAGTTATCGTATCTCAGAAACGAATTCGGTGACCCCCAATTTATTTATTTTTTTTAACATTTCTAACACGAGAAACTCGTAAACGAGCAATGGTGAAAGTTAAAGAAAACTTTCCAAATGTTCGAAGATTTTGGCGCGAATGTCCTTAAATGTCCTCTTTCCATTTTATGGAATTTCCAAACGATAATGAAGTCACTTCGGCATAAATTTCTGCGTGATGCAATGTTCTTTATCTTTTTTTCTGGGAGATCGTATTTTGAGTGAAACTTCAGAACCTCCACACCCATAATGTGGAGATGTTTTTCAGGTGACTCGGAATTGGGCTTTGTCCGGCCTTACGAGTTATAATAAGCAGACCGAAAATCGGATCATTTCGCTTGCAATTGAGGCGATCGGCCGATTTAACTTTCACTGAAACGTTTCTTTAATTTTTTTCTCACAAAACAAACCTTCTGTAAACCGAGGCGTAACCACACCCTCTGAAAAATATTTCGGCTTGTTGCGTCTGTTTCATTAATTATTTTGTGATCCGTCTCGGGCGTTTTAGTTGGCCTTACAATAGAATATGACAGTTCAATTATGGTAGTTTTTTATTACTGCGTTCTTTGCCCTATCAGTTGAGAATGTCCTTCATATCGCCTAGGGTATAAATTTCGTATTTTGATCTTACTTACGGTGTCCCGGCAAAACGCCATATTTCAACACGACAACTTGTATGGGTTTGCTCCTGATTTTTTGTTTCCTGGGCGTTGTAATTTAAAATTACAAGCAAACAAGATTAACTTTAAAATCTGTTCAGCCCAACAATATTTCAAAAACCATATCGCAATCCGTTTCAATCTTCGTCATTCATTTTTGCCCATCCAGGTTTGTATTTGCTGTGTTACTGAAATATTCCTTCACTGTTTTTAGAGGTTATTTTTTGTATTTTACCGAATTAGATGGTCATTTCTCATGCCTAAATTTGGCTAAAATCCGTGACACAGTCCCTTTTATTTAAATTTTGCGAAGAGCACTCGTGTCTCATTCAATTATGGGATTCGCACGATATCGATGCTTTCTATCTTGACAGTGAACACAGAATGTGAAAGAGATGATTAAATGACTGTTATACATCACGTTTGAAATTACTTTTCGATCAACAAAAAAGTGCAGGCGACATTTCAGTGACGTACGTTTTAGTGTCTTCTTTTTTAAACATTCAGTCGATAAACCCATGCAGTAGCTTTAGCTCGCCGTGATAAAATAATTATTGAACCCTCCTTGAAAAGCCAAAACAAAACAAAAACAAAAGACAGCAAAAAAGCGTAGTTCAGTGAAATATATTTTTTTCTTAAAATGAAACGACCGCTATTTTTTTGGCAAATAAAAGTAAAGGCAACAGCCAAGAAAGAAATGAAAATTGTGCAAAAAATAGATACTAGCTACAAACCTCTCAAGTCTTGGATTGAGTTCCTGCAGCTTCAACCGCCTGAAGAGAATGAACAAGCTTTCTGAAGAGAGGAGTTAAAACTATGCCTTTTCGTGTTTGCGTGATCATTCAGAGCACAATTATTCTCATTGGCATCGTATGACCTGGTTGGCAGGTTTGTAAATTTGGGAAACGACAAACTTCTTTAACAGTTTTAATTTAACATGCAAGCTGTATAAACCACAAAATATTCACCCTAGGCCCCTGCCATTACATAAATAGTGAAAAAGAATAATTATACAAATTTCACATCTTGTTCGGTAAATCGGAAAGACAAGAAATAATGGATATTGAATGGTGGCAAAAAAGGATGGTCGAAGAACATTAAATACTGGCTTAAAATTGTCAGGGAATATTGAACACTGCTTAAAATTGCCAGGGATTAAAAGTGTTGTTGAATGCCGGCTTCAAATTGTCAGGGATTATTGAATACTGATTGTAATTGTTAGGGAATAATGCATACTTACTGAGCTGATATTGCCAGGGAAGATTGAATACTAAGTGACTTGAAATTGTCAAGGAAGATTGAAATTGTCAATGAAGGTTGAATGTTGGCTTCAAGTCGTCAAGGAATATCGAGTCTCCTGGTCTCAATTTTTTAACCCAAGAATTACAGAAGTAAGGCCAAGTAAAAGAAAAAAATGTTTCTCGTCCGGATTATATTTTTATAAAAAAGTGAGCGGGCGGGCGCTTTTTTTTTTGTTTATTGTTGTTTCCTCCATCGTCAAATTCTCCAGAAGCGAACTTGCAAAATAAATCTTGCAAGGTAATTGACCTATTCAGTGCGTCGAGTTCGTGTTAAAGCGCAGAAAAAAGCCACCTCTTACAGAATTTTCAGTTGTACTAACGTCTGCTGTTTTTTTTTTTTTTTTCGTTCCAACTTTTCCAATGCCAAATAATAAAAAAAGAAGGCGGCCCCCAAAAAATGAAGGGGGGGGGGACGAGAAACATTTATTTTTTATTTTATTTTTTACTTGGCGTTACTGAAAACTGGATAATGAACTATCATCGAACTGAATAAAGGGCTCATCAGGGTAAAGGATACTTGTGAATAATCGGATATATACAATTAAATGTTACGGTTAAAAACTTTAATTTCTACAAATGAGAGTACAATTTTAGTGGAATGTTTCAATTTTAATCACTTGCAAACCACCCCATGCTACAAGATAACAAATGCAACAACGCTTCCTTTTTCAGGGATTGGGCCTTGCATATATATTTTTTACTTCCTCATTATCCATACGTAGATTTTGCAAGGTATCAATTCGTTATTCATTTTTTTTTTCGCATCTTAGTTTACTGGGTATGAGGAAAATAGGGTCGACAGACCTACAAAAATGCTACCGGTAAGAACTTGTCATAATTAGAGGCAACCTTCTTCTTTTAACATGTTTAATGAGATCAAACTTTGCATTAAAAGCCATTTACTCATTAGTCCGCAGGCATGTTGGAACAAATTCTACCCTGCTGTAAGTTAACGTGGGCAGGCGGTCTTTTAATGGCATGGAGGTCCATTCTCGTAGAGGGGTCCGAAGTAGACGGTCTTCAATATTTCGTTTATTTAATTGAAAGACTATGACACCAATTTGTTGTATATTTCAAGTCATATTTTAGACGCTTTTTCCTTTATTTCTGCGAAATTTACTTCTGAGAGGATTTCGCATGACCAGCTTATGCGAAGTCTTGAGATAAGGCAGGATTCCTTTATTTCAAAATGCTTTACATGAACATAATCCTTGAGATACAGTATTTGCTCTAGGAAGGCAAAGAGCTTCGCCTGTGACGAAAACCTTTCAAAGCAAAGCAGCTACTAGTCTATTATCCCATTCACTCAATCACACCATAACTAAAACGCGTGTTTTGTTAAACACGGTTACAAATTGGTTCTTTTTTTTTGTTCATTAAAGTTGCT
Organism: Oculina patagonica; assembly: GCF_052425735.1. Lineage (NCBI taxonomy): Eukaryota > Metazoa > Cnidaria > Anthozoa > Scleractinia > Oculinidae > Oculina > Oculina patagonica. The sequence continues at coordinate 17,968,809 of NC_135766.1, forward strand.
AACTGATTTTCGTCGACTTAACATTAGGGAGAAAGAAAACACATTAACAAAGCACGCGTGAAATCAATTTTGGTTTTATTTTATTACCCATAATATCATCCGACTCATCCCGGATCAACAAGTGCGAGCTTAATGTAGCAAGTTCTAGTTTTGTTCAAATCTCAAGTGTCACTTACAATGTGGTGCATCACTTAAACAATTAAGCAGTATCTCTCTTGGTTTGTTCAGATAAAATGTTCTGTTTTTATATTTTATTAAATAGTGTACAAAGCGCATTATTCAGTCATCAGGGCTGTCGTCCCAGTCAATTGAGTGTCAGGCGCTTTTGGGGCTGTCGTTTCAGTCACATGACTAAACAAGGCGCATTATTCAGTCATCATGGCGGCCGTTTTAGTCACGTGAGTGTACAAGGCGCATTATTCAGTCATCATGGCTGCCGTTTCAGTCACGTGAGTGTACAAGGCGCATTATTCAGTCATCATGGCTGCCGTTTCAGGCACGTGGGATGCTGAGTCAGGCCCCTCGAGGTGTAGGTCCTCTAACATCTCCTGGAGACTTATCCGTGGGGCCTCGTCATCGTCATCTTCAGATGCGCCCTTGTAGTCACGATCTGAAGTAAAATACGGTTGTGAAAATGTCAACATCATTTTTCGATGTACCGTAAATGATCTAATAAACGCCCGGGGCGTCTATTAACTTGTTGGGGTCTTAGGGGAGGCGTTAAATAGATATGAGGCGTTTATTAGATAGAGGCGTTTATTTCAATTTAACAGCAACAACGTCAACAAAACAAATAGGATGGGTAGTTTTCCAGTGGAGTAAGATACATAACAGAGTTGGCGAGTAGGAGACTAATCTAATCTGCGCTAATGCAAATGTTGTTCATAGTTGATATCTACGTTTTTATCGTCATCAGGGTCAACCATTTTGGCCTCTTCGATGTCCCAGTCAAGCAAAAAATTAATTTTATTGCGTGATTTTACTCTATGGAGCATTCCCTTGGTTTTTGAGATGATTCTTGGAGGAGGCGTCTATTAGAGACAGGGTGTTTATTAGAGAGGGGCGCCTAATACAAACTTTGCGCTTTAGGGGAGGCGTTTATTAGATACGAGGCGTTTATTTCAGAGTGGGCGTTTATTAGATCATTTACGGTATTTACCAGTACAAATGACAAAACACGTTCTTAGAAACAAAACAATATCAACAACAACAAACACAAATAAAAATTAATTGACTCGTGTTTAACATCACCGGCAGATATGAAGACCATTTCTCAATGATGACTCAATTCTCATTACCTGTATGGCTGATTATGTATTTATATCACGTGGAGAAATTAAATCTTGATCACTTACCGACATAGATGTTGACGTGCTGTCTGTAAGTCTTGTCCTCTTCCAAATCACCCAGGAACGCATCATAATCCCTGTGTTGATGATGAAAAGACGGTAAATTTATAGCTTGGTCATATTATAGTTGGTAACTGTAGTAATTTTATCACGAGCATGGTACAAACTCGTAGCATTCTTCGCAGTCGAGCTACAAAATCGACGTCACGGGTATTTTGCAGATTTTTGTCTAAACTGTTCTAAAATTAATGGTAGGCAACTAAACCCATGAGAAACATTATCTTTGAACATCTAAAGGTCGGGACCCACTATGCGACAAGTCGCAGCGACAGGTCGCTGCGACAAGTCGCTCCGTGTGTACTGCTTAAAAACAGGTCGCTGCGACAAGGTGTTTGTTTGGTGCACAAACAGCGAATTTGGAAGAGTGGGAATGCCAACTAGTTTTCCATATTCAATATGGCGAAAATACATGACGCATTGGTTAATTTATATTTTGTCGCAGCGACTTGTCGCAGACGTGTACACACGCTGCGACAACGCTGCTATCGTCCATTTTGTCGCTGCGATGTGTCGCACGAATTCAAACCAGTTTGAATTTGTGCGACACATCGCAACGACAAAATTCTGTCGCAGCGACTGGTTTGTCACAAGAATGCACCATGTCACACGAGGCGACATGTCGCAGCAACATGTCGCCACGGCGTGTTGCAGCGACCTGTTGCCTAGGTGTCCCGACCTTAAAGGAAAATACAACCTTAATTTGCGGGTATAAATCAAGCTGTGGCTATAAATATCAATTTTTTGAAGACGCGTGGAAACAACTTGAAAAGTTAAGCCTTGATTTTTAAAGTTGCAATCCACTTCCATGCGAGCCACCCCCAGCCAAAGACGCTTGTTAACAGCTTCAGTGCTCTTAGATAACATTTTTTTTTAAATTAAAATGGACTGTTAGTTTTTGGTTTCCTGCAACATAAATATACATTTTGCATGTAAAAAGAATCTGGTAAAATTCGCGATTTATCAAGCGATGCGTCAAATATTTAAAAGTTCTCAAAATGAGCACTACTGGACGAGTTATCATTAAAACGGCGCGGAGCAGCCAACCAGCGATGGACAACAATTGCATCCAGAGTGAACTCCCGTATATTCGTAATCGTTCATGCTAGGGAAGTTATAGCTAGGCGCCGACCTTATAAACCAATAAATGTGCCCTACCTATCAAAGCTGTCTTGGTCAATTCCAGACACTTCTTTCTCAAGACCTTTCAATTTCCAGTTTCTTCTTCGATGTCGTTTCTTTTTATCGGCGTAAGATTTCTTCACCAAAACCTGAAAGCACCAACAGAACACACCGTTAATTCCACTTCATACGAACTAATAATTATTCATAACTATTACAGTGGAACCCCGATATAACGATCTTCGATATAACGATATTCCCGATATAACGATGAATATGTTATGTACCGGCAATAGTAAAATGTATGGGACGGAACCCCGATATAACGATTCCTCGATATAACGATTATTTTACTGCCCCCTTGGCAAATCGTTATATCGGGGTTCCACTGTAGTTGGTGTTATTTTAATGGTATTGCATGTGTAACTAAAGTGTGGCGTCCACCTTAACTGTTAATCTAAAACAGCAGTTGCTTTTGTTTTTTGGCTGTGGGACATTGTTTCTGTTGTCTATTATTTTAATTGTTCTTTGGAAGGGCATGCGAACCATTCATGTGAAACCTTGCGAGAGCTGCTACCAGACCCAAAATAGCGGGGGCTGGAGGGATTTTCCTATTTTTTTTTCAACTGGAAAAATGGCATTTGGGTCACTGAGACTGAAAATCAAAAATTAAAACAAAACCAAAAATGGAAATGAGACTGGGATTTGGGCAAAAAAGGGCTGGGAAATGGAATTTTTACCAAGACCCCTTCCCTCAACCCCTTCTACCTTGTTCCGGACTCTCATATAGCTATTTCAATTAACGTTGTCAGATCAAAGCTTTAAGACAAGACCAAAAGGTAGTATGGGTAAAAGAGGAGAGCAGCTGTACGTGCTAATACTAATAGATACATAGACACGATAAACGCGAAGTTGCATGTTTTTTTTTCTTTTCCGACACACGGAAACAAAGTTCTTTTTAGCCACAATTAATTTGAGAAGGATTTTTAAAACTTAAAGCCAGGCGACGGTAAAAGTAAAACTAAAGAATGGCCTCCTACAAGGAAAACAAATTCATGAATCCTTCACGTGCAAAAATACAAACTTACATCCTGTAGGCTAATATGCAAAATTCTAGTGAATACCCAGTCTTGACGGACAACCTTAATTGAAATAGCTGTAAAACAAACTGTGTAAATGTGAATTGTTCAACATACCACATCAGGGACTCGCTCAGCGTTCATCTTACTTAAGTTCTCATCGTTGACATTTGAACTGGTGAAATCGAATCTAACAGAAAAAGAAAAATAACTTCAGGTACCATACATGACTCGTTTGGTTTTGAAATAGATTTTACCACTCGAAACCGTATTATGGATGTTTCCCTAATACAGAGGTAGAGATTACATGTTTATGAAGTTGTTCCGTCTCTAAGTGACTTGTAACGTTCTTACCCCAGCGCTGTGTCACCAGTTTTCAACAGGTGACCCAAGTGTGTGCGGCAGTGATACTGAACATCATTCACTCCCAGGTCCTGCATGCGTGCAACCCATGCATCAGCCAGAACATGCTGAGAACACAACAAACAAAAAAACAAAAAAACCGTCAGCAAATTATTACATATTGATATTATGAAAGACAAATGGTTTTGAAAGTGGTAAGCCTATTTAACAAATGGCTAATTTTTAGCTGTGTGCATAAGTTATTTAGCCCGTATCATGTTGACATACTGTACCAGAGGGGAGCTGTTTGGGACGATAACGACGCTGTTGCGGGCATTTTGTCGGCAATTAAAATCACATAAACAGTAGTTGTCATGTTACCATTTGTGATTCATTTTAAAATAATTTATAACTGTTGAATTCTAAGGGAATCTGTGAGGAAATAGATGTTTTTCAATTTTAAGAGACGACGCCGAGATAGCATATTTTTGTTCCGGAAAGTTGTGTACCGATGTCTAATATACTCTGAAAAAAGCAAACAGCAAACATTGTTTTGGAGAGCAACAATTATTAATTTTTACTAAAACGTACAGTATTACATGTAAATGATTTATGCAGAACAATTTTGACATGCGATGCAATATGGAATAATTTTATTTGCCTTGCCAATTTCTTAGAAGAACTCTTAAAAGCGATCAAGGCAGTAGTGAAAGGAGGGACAATTTAGAGTACAAGGACATGCAAATTGCAGTTGTAATTAAAAGACAATTTGCATAAAAAAATAAATACCGTAGATTGCATCTACCCGTGAACGCACACGCTGAAAACATATTTTCACGTGAAGTAAAACGTCAGCGTTTCAGGTGTCAAACTTTGAAGTTTACCAGACCCTCACGGCAACTTTCGCGCCAAAAGTTCAACACATTCCGGTTTCAAAATGGCGGAAAGATTAGATATAGAGACTTCTTCTGAGAAACTGATGCTGATCTGTGTCGACATGTATGTATAAAGTTTGTTTTGATGTATACACTGGTTCACTTGAATCATTTCTGGTGTAAAGTTTCGCCCGTACTCAGTGTTTATGGTGAGTATTTTGAGTGCAAAAGTTCGCGTTACGGTCTGCTAAACTTTAAAGTTTGAGGCAGCGGCTGAAACGCAGACGTAGAGCGTGCGTTCACAGGTAGATGCAATCGACGGTAGATAATAGATAAATAAATACCTTTTGACTGAGGTTACTGGTAGATGCAGAGGGGTTCTGTGAGTCAACTGGTTCAATCTGCAGCACCATGAACTCAGTCAATTGTTTATATGTGCAAAGACTTTTATATGGTAAACGCCAGTAGTTAGATGCCGAGATGTCTGCAGCTGAAATGATAAAACAAAATCAATTGTCAGTCTTCATCTTCTAAATCTCTTTACATTATGTAAGGCGTAAGGAGAAGTTCTATGCTCTGTAAGTCACAATGTCTTCACTAAAGAAAAGACCTTGCTTTGGTAGTCGCCTTTGCAGCCGAAAAAATGGCTGTTTTTTTTTTTTCCGGAGGTGGGGGTCGCTACTTTCATGATTTGCTAAAAAAAAAATTGTGAATTGTAAACAGTACTTTTTTTTTAAATAAGATAGCATGATTTATAGCTGATTATATAAATGAAGCAATGGTCAAACTACCGAAACTACAGTAACGTACCGTAAAATTCCGGTTATAAGCCCCCCCCCCCGCTTATAAGCCCCCCCCCCCGCTTATAAGCCCCCCCCCCGCTTATAAGCCCCCCCGGTTATAGGTCCACTTACCTGGAAACAAAAAAATATATCCGATTATAAGCCCCCCCCCCCCCCCCCGATATAAGCCCCCCTCTACCGGATGACAGTACTGAACAGGGCTAAATGTTGCTTTATTACGTTTTTAAGTTAAAAACGTATTTCAGTCAACACTCCTGTGACACTTTTCGAAACGATATTTTCATTCCGCTTTTAAGCCCCCCAGGATATAAGCCCCTCCGCTTATAGGCCCACCCAAAACCCCTTACGAAGTTGTATAAACCCAGGGCTTATAACCGGAATTCTACGGTATAAGACAACAACAGTAGGAGTAGTGGAAATCACAAGTTAAAATACATGTAGTTCTGACTTACTTTGTAATGTCACTGGATCAATTAGTTGTATGTTTGTGCTGACACGACTACAGATGACAATTTGACTAAAAAATAAAACAAAGTATTGTCCCTCAGTGTTGATCAACAGTTAATGACACTTCACGGCTGAACTGAATTGTAATGGTACAAAAATGGGAGAAACTACTACTAAGGTTACTAATGGAAATCTTGTACATGTATACTGGTATTCCGGGGGAAGGGGGTGTACTCCCTATAATGGCCTATACGGGGAGGCTCCGTCCGAAAGGGGTACCTTTTTCAGGCTTCAGGTATATAAAAGGGTAGGGATTTCACGAGTTTAAGTATATGAAAGGGTATGGAAATCTGTCATTTGGCTATTTAAAAGGGACTTTAATTAAAATATTTCAAACAGCGCAATTTATGGCTGTATTGTTTTAATTTATTAAAACACAAAAATGACAAGAAAACGTCCAATTTTAAGGTCAGCCATGTCTCTTAGGTATATGAAAGGGGTACCTTTTTCAGTTAAAGGTATACGAAAGGGGTACAATTTCTGTCAAAAATGGTATATAAAAGGGTAAGGGGTTAGAACTTGGGGCGGAGCCTCCTCGTATAAAACTTTTTTGAGTACCCCCCCCCCCCCCCCCGGGTTGGTATTCAAGTTGCTTTTCTCCCTATTATCAACAAATTCAACTGCAAGCTTTCTGGAATGGACAATGCCACAATATTATTATCTAAAATAGTTTACATGTAGGGCCTGGACTGTGCTCTAATTATCAAAGGAAATTTGGCCTACAGGATAAGATAATTATTAGACGTAAGTTAGATATCATGCTTAGCGTAGGGTGAGGGTCAGCTAAATAATGTTATTATTATGGATGTGACAGTTAAGAAGGGCATCTTATATAATATTTCATTAAATTAATTATTTACTAGTTAATTATCACACCTAATGTTTCCCAGGGACCTTGAAACTTTTAAAGGTAAACAAATAACCTCTTCCTGAAAAAAAGGTCATAATTTCAATTATTAATTGGGTTTTTTAGAGTGAGCTCGCCTCATAATACATGTACACTCATGTACATCACATAATGAATGGTATCTGAACTAATATTGAGAATTAGGGCTAAAACTAATATAGATGGACAAAAAAACTTAATCTGATGATTTCTCCGACAACTAATTTAACAAAACATAACATGTAACTTGTAAGGCATAAAGGTGATTGTTAGCCTGCAAACTGATATTAAGTAATGTTTAATAAATGAGCAGCCGAGTGTTTTAGACTTGATAAAACACGAACTGCGAATTTATTGAACAGCTTAAAAATCTTCTGATGTAGATCAACTCATTCTTGCACTAATATTTAGATTTGGGGTTATTTTGGCCAAGAAAATTGGACATAAAGTTTAGCCGTGTCTTTATCAGATATAAAGACACTCATTAAACATTAATTTCTTTTGTATTTTCTTTATGAATTATTAATGAGTTTTTTTAAAGAAGATAATGGAATGTAAATCATACATCCCGTTAAACTGTGAAGACAGCTTCACTTCAGTGCTGTTCAGCAGTTGAATTTCAGTTGTCTCAAAACCCTGATTGCAGGCCATCTTTACAGCGTCACTACTCCAACCAAGGCCACCTGACCAAATTTTGTACAAATTGATAAACGAAAACCTTGGCTGTTAAAGATGATTTCCAGTCCGTACTGCGCAGACTCAGGGTTTGTTTTCATTTTTGTTTTGAATCCGTTGAAACGTTACACTTCGGTGATAGCGTACATGAAGTTTTTTAGTTCGCCATTACGGATAGTTTCGTTCAAGAATTCACGATGAGCTAAAACGTCCGTTTGAAATACCGTCGAGCTTCTTTTACTCGTTATTATTGTTTTGCAAGGATATCTGGCGTTAATAATGAAGAAAAAGGTAAGTTTTGTCCAGGAATTTTTATTTTTGCTAGTAAACATTCTTCTGTTTGTGAGACTCACAAACATTGCAGGCGGAGATTGCGCAGTACAGACTGGAAATCATCTTTAAAAATACATTGCAGATTTTTGACAAATTATCAATCTTAACAAGCCAAGCTGCACGCTTCAGCAGCAATAAATTTATGACCTTTTTACCATTTTAACGCTCAAACACTCATGGTAAATTTGCAAAGAATTTGCTTGGGTGGCCTTGGTTGGAGAGGAGAAAGAAAAAACAACAGTAACAACCAGGAAGCAGTTTTAACATCAAATCAAACTATAGAAAATGGAACACACCCTGCAGACAGGAACAATTTCCACAGAGAAAGTATACTTGTAGTTATATGTGTTGTTGTGGATGTCATGTGAGATAAGTTTCTCAGATGTCTTGTACCTGAAAGAAACAGTGCAGAATTTTATTAATTTCAAATTAGATGTTAATAGGCCATTTCCGAGTTACACTGTACCCTTTACCTGTGTTTCAAAACAAGTCCAGGTGTAAAACCATACAAATGCAAACTCATTTTCATATGAATGGTTTTCGCATGTAGACTTGCTTTGAGACAGAGGCAAAGGGTAACTTGGAAATGGCCTAATGACCAGAAAATAGAAATGTACAAGGATAACAATTCATGGCCCGGGGGGGGACACTTCCTATAAATGGGCTAATGGGGATGTGCCGCTGGATGGGGTCGCATTTTCACGACTGGACTGACTATAATGGGGTCGCCATTTCAAGCATTTTTCATAGGGTGACTAGAATGGGGTCACACTTTTCGGAAAAAAGTTGTGATTTATGAACGGAAATATTCGCCCAAAAAAATGTTACCGTATGTATTGCTGTTGTTCAATATTTGACAAACAGCTCCCAGAAAGTGACTAAGTTGGGGTCGTAAAAATCAAATTTACCCAAAAACGACTAAGATGGGGTCTATAATTGGCCATATAATAAGACTATAATGGGGTAGGGGTTCTGAGAGGCCAGCGGCACATACCCAACAAAAATTTACCCAAGTCCCCCCCTCCCCTCCCCGGGATTCATGGACATCACACGTAGGCATATTAATTCTTTATGTGAACTACAATCAATGGATGTAAATCCTATTAATTCAGTTAAAATCCTAAATTAATTTTACATTACTTCATGAAATGAATATAAGTACATAGAGCAATCAATAAGCAACATGTAGCTACAACAAATAATGGTCAGGCATTGGAAAAATTAATGCTTACTGTTAGACAGTTGAGCATTGACAGCAGGGCTGTCATTAAGGGCCGTAACCCGTAACACCTCTTACGGCTGAGCTTACTCAATGTTACGGGTGAAAATGTTGATTTGTGTTACTTTACACATGCATTCAGAATGAAATGCTACAGATGATAACTTCAATGTTACAGCTGCTTAAAAACTTAATGACAGCCCTGGACAGTACAGACTGTTAGTCAGCAGTGCATAGAGGGTTTAAGGACAGCCTGATTTGAAGCATGTACTACTTGTACTATTGTTCATGAATACCATAATCAAAATGGGAAAACTGTATTGCACATGCATGAGTCCTTCATTTTTATCCGTCGAAGACAGCAGTCTGGCTGTCGAAAGCTAATAATTTTTAAAATATTTTACCAGAGAACGCTTTTTATCTTCTTACAATGAATCCTGGTATCGGATCTTCAATATTTTTAAGTCCTCAGAATATTATTATTTTTTATATGTACATAACTGGTTCCTAGTCTACAGGATTGTACAGAGTGTACATGTACCTCCTAAAAATTTACCTGCACGGGACAACAGACTGCAGAAATTCCACAAACTTCTTAGCATCAGCTCTGGTTGCATAGAAAAAATCCACACCATCTAGTACATGAAAGCGTGTTAATAATTTATAATTAACTGTGTATATCCATGCCCCTCCCACTGAAAATTCCAAGCTTGGAGTTATTTCTTCTTTTTTTTTATTATAAAAATCTTTCAATTGGCTTTTGAACTACTCCTTGAAGTTAATGCTGGGGGATAACCCTGCGATGGACTAGCATCCCATCCAGGGGGGAGTAGAAATACTCATAGACACCTGTCTGGATAAGGTGGAATATGGCGGTATGGGCCACTTGGTTTGACACATACTAGAAAAGAGGAATAAAAACTTAATTCTTAACGTTGCTTCACTAAACCAAATGGCTTTTTAGGAGCCGCAACTTAAATAAAAGGTAATGAACAAGAATTAATTACAAATGCTTGTTAATTTTCTTTGTTGATGATCGCTCGGCTTATAGATGAATAATTATTTTATTCAAATTCAACTCTTTTCTAGCACCATCCAATTATTTTTTTGGCGGAAATACAACCCCCAATTTAGTTGCGTTTTGACCAGTTTTCAGTAAAATCTGGCGATTAGCCGGTATGCTGTGGTTTAAACAAATCATTAGCTTTGCGGGTTTTTTAACAAGCCAGTTTCCTATTTCCTTTGTTTTAAAATTATGATTGGGGCGCCAGAATTCAGGGTCATGTCGCTTGTCGCTTTTACCCCTTGGAAGGACTCATAATAAGTAGGAGAGAAAAGGAAGCAAAATCAAACTGGTTTGAAATCATGTTCATTTAAATCAACACCAAATTTAAACCAAAACATAATTATAATTATGCAGTCAAAAGTTGTAGTAATTAACGTTGTCGTGATTACAAGTTTTTGCTGTTTTCATATAAGTGCTAGTCGTTCTAAGGAATAAATTCAGTACAATTTGATTCAAGTATCTCTTACCTGATTCCTGTTTGACTTTAACAGTATTTTGATGCGCACTGTGTTTTAAGATCAGCTGTTCAAGATAGAAGAATGTCTTCTTGTGGGACGTCTAAAGAACAATAGTACAACAAATTATAATACTATCGCTGTACACTTATATACATTTATTATTTACATGACTGTATAGGGCAATTTGAGTAATATTTTTGAGACTATACATATAAAATCAAGGATAGAGCATAGCTTGTCTGTATTATGGCAGAACTTGTCTCTAGCAGATGGTAGGGGAGGGATGGTGGAGAAGGGTCAAAGACAGCAAGGGAGGGGAGGTGTTTTAATTATCAGTTTCTACTTATTAACCTACATGTAGTATGTAAAAAATAACCTACTGTAGGTTAAAAAAATAACCTAGGTTGCAAAATTTGACCTAAAGCTAATTTTGACCTGTAACATTATATACCATGTAAATAGGGTTACTGGTGTTCAGCATTAGGCAGCATACAAAGATGGCTAGATATTTGACAAGTTCTTTTCAGTATGTTTATTGACCGAGACCAGAAACCCATAAGGGTTGAAACGTGTAACTCCCTATGATTCGCATTGTACAAAGCGTTTGCACATTCGTTTACACTAAGTACCATATTTGGAAAATTACGAGAACTATTTCACCAATCAAAATAACTTTGTTACACTGTAGGTTTAAATTCACAGCACGCGCTAGCTCGCGCTCGATGGTGTAATCTTGTTTTTGAACAAGCTTGGTTGAATAAAGTTAAATTTGGTTAAATTCTACTGTTTCATCTTCTTGAAGTAGTCTGGAGAACTTCGCTTCCATACACTTACTGTATTTCTTTAGTTTCTGTAAGAAATTTACGGCGTTTAGGTCGAAATTCAAGCAACTTACCTCAAAACCAAAAATTATGTTGCGTGTGTCATTTCGTGAATAACATTCGCATACAAATTATTCGTGTTTCCAAATTTATATGGTACTTAGCAAAATGAATATTCAAACGCTGTGCGTGCGTGTTACACGTTTCAACCCTTATGGGTTTCTGCCGAGACACAGTCACAGAACTTTACTAGCCATGTAATAAAGCAATAACTGATTAAAAAAATATATGTACCTTCTGTCTGACTTGAACAACTGCCTTCCAGTAATCCTGAGCGGCTTGACGATGGCAAGCATCGCACATCTGATTCTGCACGACAAATTCAACCACAAACACCTGTTGTAATATTGTGGAATTTACCACCTACAAAAGGCAGGATAAAATTTAAAAAATTAAAATGTTTATCAATACATGTACATCAAGACAAGAAATTACATAAGACAGAAATATTTTTACCATGGCACGTACACTCTTGGGCACAACAGAAATGGTATGTTGTGTTGTCAAACTCTGCAGCAAATGAGTTCACTAATTAAATATCTCAACATGAATTTTTAAGGTACACATTTTCTTAATATAATTTCAAACTACATGTACAACTGTACATGTGAGGACATTGAAGGTTAAAAAGTTACAGAAATGAATTGTTTGATTTTTTTGTTTTGATTTGTGTAATATTTTCTAGTTAAGAACATTTCAAGTTCACAATCCAAATCCACATGATATTATTTATAACCTACATGTAAACATGTGTACACTGTAGTACAGCTAGGAAAAGAATTAGAAAGCAACATTATAAAATAAGGCACATTTTAAATGCATACAGTACTTGCAATTTACACAAACCTCTTTCTGAATAGTCAATTTAACTTTGATTCTTTTTGAATGAGGCTCTGTCCATACAAATCCAGCATCAACCAAGCGAACCTAAAACATGACATACAGGTGGCAGTCAGACTTCGCTGACAGCTGCATTATTACAAACATCATGTATTACATGGAGTGTATCGAATTTATGAGTTTGAGTTAGAAATTTCGAGTTCAAGTTATGGGGTAACATTTTCCCAGTTGGTTACGCATAGTGTCGCCCTTATCACCAAATGAAAGCTAACCGCAAGCAAATAGGAGTGGAACTAACCGCAAGCAAATAGGAGTGGAACTAACCGCAAGCAAATAGGAGTGGAACTAACCGCAAGCTAACCATAGTGGAGCTAACCGCAAGGAACTCGAACTCGATATTTTAACTCGAACTCAACATTTTAACTCGAACTCGAAATTCTAACTCAAACTCGAACTCAACTCAAAATTCTAACTCGAACTCGAAATGGACAGACCCTATTACATGTCATTAATATTATTAAATGACTAAGGGAGGAGAGGGGGGGGTGGGGGGGGGGGGGGGGGGGGGGGGGGGGCACAGTGGCCTAATGGTAAGCATGCTGGACTCCAGATCAAAGCCTTCTGTGATCAAGCCCTAACAGGCATTATGTTCTTGGGTACCACATATTCATGTTACATCATAAAATTCTAAAAACCAAAATTCACTAGACCTACTAAATTTTCGTTGTCATTAGACGTAAGATAAACTAAAAAGATATATTTTTGCAAATTTCCAGATCGATAAAGTCATTCATTTTTTTTTTTAAACAGAGTATTTTGAATATTTGAGTCCTCTGTCATATGTGACATCAAGCTGAGTGCCTTGCAAAGCTGTTTTGTTTGAAAAAAAGGCCTTTCCTTTCCATTTTCAGCAGATTGAACATTTCAGATATAATAAGTGGTGTTTATGTGAAACTGTACTAGCTCATGAGCCAAAGATTGCCGCTGTTGTAAACTGAATTGAGTTCCAGATGGTTTCTCTGACATCACGGCAGCCATTTGTGTCCCTCGGAAGGACACAGAACTATGGCATCTCCATACTAAGCTTTATAAATTTGCGTGGAAAGGTTCGGCAAATAACTCACGAACGGTACACCGCACAGACCTGAAACTTGGAGAAATTGTTTATCTATTTACATGTATTGTCTTATTTATCATAGTTGAATAGTTTCGAATTTATTTTTTGATTGCGTGACAGTGAAAACCAGCAATAATTATGGTGCATCAATTTGGGTGAATTGTGTGATTTTAGTTAAAAGCACCAAACCTGGCAAAGTGATAGTATTCAGTGGGCTCTGTTGATCAATTTCAGACAAACGGTAGGCCCAACAACAACATTTCAAGGGGGACACCTTTTTGGTCCCAGGGAGAGGGGGTGGGTCAGCATTCAAGCTTTTTAAGGCAAAATTTACTGCATCCCTTGAGTTAGAAGCAGGAGATGGTCGATGCAAATGAATTGCAGCAAATTCGGTACTGGGCCTAGTAACCCTGCCATGGATAATATCAGAAACCCATAAGGGTTGAAACGTGTACGCGCGGGTTTTTTTTTTTTTTTTTTTTTTTTTTTTTTATTTTTTTATTTTTTTTTTTTTTTTTTTTTAAAAAAAAATTTTTTATAAATCCTCTAACATACCATTCAGGAGGGAGCAAAAATACTCACAGATGCTTAATGCTGCCGAAACCGGGATAAGCTACGGCCTGAAGGGCAGGCTTGAATACAGACTTGCACGAGCAAGTGCTAGTCAAGTTTCACACAAAAATGATGTGCTTCATGTACAAAGCTCATTGTCACTGCTACAGTACCTTGTTCAATCCTTTAAGCTTCTTTAAACAAAGTGCCAAAAGCTCTCTGGATTCTAAGGCACAGGTTACCCATAGGCTTGGTGGCTGAAGATACCTGGATAAAAAAACAAAATAGTCATTGTATAGCTGTCATAAACATTACATTGTGCAAAAATAAAATCTTAGACTTGCGAGTTTAATCTGGTAACTACAGCTGAAGTACTTCTCTTCTCTCCATCCACATGGATTAATCAGACGATTGGTGTTCGGTTGGGTTCGACTGATTTTTGGTTCGATTTTGTTCGATTGGATACGCCAGGATATGTACATAAATCTCTCTTTAGAGAATTGAATGTACGAATGTAATATTTTTTACTTCTTGATTTTACTCCTCTCGCCGGGAATTTCGTTTTCCCAGCCTAAATAAATTGTTTTATAAAATACACTGAACTACGAGGTTATATATACTTAAGGTATCTGAAGTGTATAAATCCATGTATAAATGATTCGTAAACTTGTGTGATCACATTACGTATATACATTTGTACATGTACTAAAGCTTTAGTAACATTTTTGAGCCATTTATTAAAGCTTTTCAATCGATCTCATCGTGGTTACGACTCAAAGAATCGATCTGATTGTCCATCTTACCTTTCACACGCTTTGCAAAAATACAAATTGCTTTGTTTCGGAATTCCCTCGGTGATATCAACTTGTGAACGAAGACATCCAACGCACATGTTCGACGGGTTCGGAGTGGTTAGTACACCACACTGGCAGCAAAGACTGAAAATACAGGCCAGACAAAGCGCTTACAAAAAACATAAGCTTCATCTCAGTCGATAAAACAACAAGTTAAAAAGATATCTGCTGAAAAATGTCATAAACACCTTTGTTGGGTCTCTGAAGACGAAACTGCTTCATCCATGTACTCCATTTTGAATTGGTGCTTGATAGGAACTGTGGGTAGGATTGCACAACACGGCGTATGAAACACGGCGTCGTACCAAGTATTAAAACCAGCAGGGTAGGGTGGGGAGCAGTATACCACGAGTGCGAAGTTTAAACACACTTTGCGGGAACTCTGTAATGAAAAATTATAGAAAGTTAAATTTTCGGTTTCAAATTTGAAGAAAGAAGCCTTATTTATTTATTATTTCCCTAACACCAAATGACTGCTGAACGATCACCTTGACTACCTTGGTAGGGGTCGGGCCCCTGGGGTCGGGTCACTGGAGTGGCGATTTGCCCGAGTTTCGTACTAAGGGACGGACCATTATTTTCTTGGAGGAGAGGAAGATGAAAAATTTTCCTCTGCAAACTTTTTTTTTTAGTTTATGCACCACTGCAATCATTTTTTTTTTTTCGAAATTCTTACTATTTTTTGTTATACATATCGTGTTTGCAAGCAACTTATTTTGTCTTTCCAGGCCCTGCAAACAATTTTTTTCAATATTTTTCATCCCCCCCCCCCCCTCCAAAAAAATAATGGTCCGTCCCTAAATCATCAAGAGCAAACTTCCTCACCCTTCGGGTCTTAGAGTGAGGGTGGTAGTACTCCAAGTCATGCAGGTCTCATGCAATAGATACGCACTGCGTCTTCTGTCTCTTGGCTGCTGCTGCTGCGATCGGTTGCTGGTTTTCACTGTCACGCCAGTAATGCTTCTGTCACGCGCTGCTAAAAAAAAAAATAAAAACTATTGAGTCAAGAAATTCAAGAATATTACAGGTTGTATGTAATTACTATATAGTCAATTTGTGTAATTCTCAGGTCTGTACGGTATTCTGTACTAGAGTTATCCGTCAAAATATTTTACACAAATTTACAGAGCTCAGTATGGAAACTCCATGCTGGAGCCCGTGATGTGAAGGGCTCCAAGATGGCCGCCGGAAATCAATAAAAACATATGACATTCACTTCTGCTATAATAACAGGTCCGCAATGCGAACATGTGTCTAGTGCAAGATGGATACTGGTACTCGCGATCACACATGTAACTATGGTTGATTTCCGTTGATCTCTCGAGTCCAGATGTGTTTTGTTTTTCCGGAGGATTAGGATCTTCGTTTTGGGGATGAGCGTGGGCTGATTTTCTGGCTGCTAATTGAGCCTAAAATGTATGCTTGAGCTCTTTTCCTTCACGATCTTTGATTATGGGTCGATTTGTACCCTTAAAAATACATAATTCTGCAAAAAATTGTGTTACTTCTTTCCCCACTCCCAATTCAAAGTTTTTTCTGAATTTTGGAAATAAAATTGGGTGTCTAATCTCGTCCCAGATCTCGCGCGCGAAGCTAGCCAGCGCGCGAGATCTGGGAACAAGATTATTGGGTGTCAGCACTGTCAGGAGTTGAATGCATGTCACAAATCTTAACAAGGTATTTAATTAGTTCACCGCAAAAATAGCTCTTAAAATCGACATGTTTGGCGATAATATCTCATATTCATTAATCTTTCCCAAACTGAATTATTTCTCAAAATGTGGATGTGCCTTCTAATGGCGAGCAATCAAGAATAAACGGCACGCAGCCTATCGAATCATGCCACTTTTTCCTCGTACCCAGGCTCCGTCAGCTAGGAGGAACAGGGGGAGAATGGAAAAAAGCCTGGAAAAGAGTTTAAATTTTCCATGCGCAAAAACAATAGTTTAACGCGAGATAGCTTCAACTGTGCGCAGAAAAGGATATTATATTATTTTTTAGTCAAAAGTTATAATTAAAAATACGAAGCAACATTCGACTGGAAAATGTTTGCTCATGATATTTTAAAAAAAAATTCAAAATTGGGCCTGGAAAAGAAATAAAATTTCCCATGTACGAAAACAATAATTTAATGCGAGACAACTTCAAGTCAAAGACATTAATACATTTTTCATTCAAAAGTCGAACTAAAAATAGAAATGAAACAAAGGAGCTGTCAGATAAAAGAAGAATAAACTTTTACTGCCTGCAGGGAAAATCTGCTTTCATTTATACATTGATACTGAATAACAATTTTCGCTTTTACTGCTCCAGTTTTGTAAAAAGGCCGGTAATTTGAGGACATAACCGAAACCTCTTCTGCATGGGGAATTGGAAACTGGATATTCACAACTCTACTGCTAAATTCAATCTTTATATCGCAGGCATAAAAGGAATTCATTAGAGATTTCATGCTACGTTCCGAAGTTTATTAAAAAAAGGGACAGCTGTTTGGGGCTTAACTTTTCTGTGCATTAATTCATTGTTGCTTTTGTTCCATAACGCGATGAAGCGCTAAAGGAAGGGTTATCATCTTTCAGGTAAATTAAATAGTTTTATTTGCTTACTTTTAACTACTGTATAATAAACTGTATTTACTTATCATTGGCATTTGGAATACTCCGCCTGGGAAAGCAACAAGAATCTTCAGTTCGTTTTAATTGCGAATGACTCTCAGTTACGTTTAAAAACCAGTTGGTCTTCAGTTGAAAATCTTGTCGTATGCAGGATGAGAAAAAATGGTAAAAAATTGAACACAAAAGCATTTTATCTCTTAATAATAATAATAACAACAAGCTTCAGTTAAAAGGGCCGATTGCCAAGCTGAATCCTGAGCCAGAGGACGTTTACGAATTTGTAATTATTTAAAAACGCAGTTCAATAGATAAAATGACCTAAAATTGCTCGTGAACTTAAAGGAACATGGTCATGATATTTTAAGTCATTTTTCTGATTACTTCTAAACCGAAGGAAACCTCAAAATAATAGTTGTGTAATGTAGGAAAACAACAAAGGAGTAATGCGAAAATAACCAAGGATGGTTTCGACTGACGAAGATTAACACAGATTACGACTGACAAACTTGAAAAAACTTGCCAGTTTTTTTGAAGATGAGTTGTCCGTGACTGAGCTCCATTATTTAAAAATTCTCTAACGCTGTGTACATTTCAATTCATATTTTCTCAAATAAGCCTTACAAGGTTTTATCCTTTTTAAACGTAACGGTGATAAATATTTTATTTCTCCTTCAAATACCAATACTAACCAACTGCATTGAGTATGAGAACAACGTTTTTGATCACCACGAGGAATTATAAAACTTGCGTGTGATAATGGCAAAATTCTCCCATCTGGTTTAGTGAAGATATACTGCGACCCGTGAGGAGAATCTAAATACATGTTGTTACTTTATAAAGAAAAAAAAACTTCCTGTATTTAATACTGCAAATCAAAATAAAGACATCATTTTTAGACGATGACTATCGCCTTTATGTTATGACGCGTTCGTGGCCTCTGTTGCGCTCGACCGACAGATGAATAGAAACGTATGGAACTGAGAAACAAGCTACTATTTTCAGCGGTCTCACCCAAGCGCATATAAAAGAGAGTTAAGCAAATTAACATGTTGCCACTTTAACTCAAATTTCGTCGGTAATTGCCGCTCTATCGTCTTACCGAATGTCTGTAATGAAAATTTATAGAAAGTTAAATTTTCGGTTTCAAATTTGAAGAAAGAAGCCTTATTTATTTATTTTTTCCCTAACACCAAATGACTGCTGAACGATCACCTTGGTAGGGGTCGGGCCCCTGGGGTCGGGTCACTGGAGTGGCGATTTGCCCGAGTTTCGTACTAAGGGACGGACCATTATTTTCTTGGAGGAGAGGAAGATGAAAAATTTTCCTCTGCAAACTTTTTCTTTTAGTTTATGCACCACTGCAAACATTTTTTTTTTCGAAATTCTTACTATTTTTTGTTATACATATCGTGTTTGCAAGCAACTTATTTTGTCTTTCCAGGCCCTGCAAACAATTTTTTTCAATATTTTTCATCCCCCCCCCCCCCCCCCACCAAAAAAATAATGGTCCGTCCCTAAATCATCAAGAGCAAACTTCCTCACCCTTCGGGTCTTAGAGTGAGGGTGGTAGTACTCCAAGTCATGCAGGTCTCATGCAATAGATACGCACTGCGTCTTCTGTCTCTTGGCTGCTGCTGCTGCGATCGGTTGCTGGTTTTCACTGTCACGCCAGTAATGCTTCTGTCACGCGCTGCTAAAAAATAAATCAAAAACTATTGAGTCACGAAATTCAAGAATATTACAGGTTGTATGTAATTACTATATAGTCAATTTGTCTAATTCTCAGGTCTGTACGGTATTCTGTACTAGAGTTATCCGTCAAAATATTTTACACAAATTTACAGAGCTCAGTATGGAAACTCCATGCTGGAGTCCATGTGAAGGGCTCCAAGATGGCCGCCGGAAATCAATAAAACATATGACATTCACTTCTGCTATAATAAAAGGTCCGCAATGCGAACTTGTGTCTAGTGCAAGGTGGATACTGGTACTCGCGATCACACATGTAGGTATGGTTGATTTCCGTTGATCTCTCGAGTCCAGATGTGTTTTGTTTTTCCGGAGGATTAGGATCTTCGTTTTGGGAATGAGCGTGGGCTGATTTCCTGGCTGCTAATTGAGGCTAAAATGTATGCTTTAGCTCTTTTCCTTCAGTCACGATCTTTGATTATGGGTCGATTTGTACCCTTAAAAATACATAATTCTGCAAAAAATTGTGTTACTTCTTTCCCCACTCCCAATTCAAAGTTTTTTCTGAATTTTGGAAATAAAATTGGGTGTCTAATCTCGTCCCAGATCTCGCGCGCGAAGCTAGCCAGCGCGCGAGATCTGGGAACAAGATTATTGGGTGTCAGCACTGTCAGGAGTTGAATGCATGTCACAAATCTTAACAAGGTATTTAATTAGTTCACCGCAAAAATAGCTCTTAAAATCGACATGTTTGGCGATAATATCTCATATTCATTAATCTTTCCCAAACTGAATTATTTCTCAAAATGTGGATGTGCCTTCTAATGGCGAGCAATCAAGAATAAACGGCACGCAGCCTATCGAATCATGCCACTTTTTCCTCGTACCCAGGCTCCGTCAGCTAGGAGGAACAGGGGGAGAATGGAAAAAAGCCTGGAAAAGAGTTTAAATTTTCCATGCGCAAAAACAATAGTTTAACGCGAGATAGCTTTAACTGTGTGCAGAAAAGGATATTATATTATTTTTTAGTCAAAAGTTATAATTAAGACCACGAAGCAACATTCGACTGGAAAATGTTTGCTCATGATATTTTAAAGAAAATTCAAAATTGGGCCTGGAAAAGAGATAAAATTTCCCATGTACGAAAACAATAATTTAATGCGAGACAACTTCAAGTCAAAGACATTAATACATTTTTCATTCAAAAGTCGAACTAAAAATAGAAATGAAACAAAGGAGCTGTCACATAAAAGAAGAATAAACTTTTACTGCCTGCAGGGAAAATCTGCTTTCATTTATACATTGATACTGAATAACAATTTTCGCTTTTACTGCTCCAGTTTTGTAAAAAGGCCGGTTATTTGAGGACATAACTGAAACCTTTTCTGCATGCGGAATTGGAAACTGGATATTCACAACTCTTCTGCTAAATTTTATCTTTATATCGCAGGCATAAAAGGAATACATTAAAGATTTCATGCTACGTTCCGAAGTTTATCAAAAAAAAAGCGACAGCTGTTTGGGGCTTAACTTTTCTGTGCATTAATTCATTGTTGCTTTTGTTCCATAACGGGTTTGAGCACTAAAGGAAGAGCAGTTATCATCTTTCAGGTAAATTAAATAGTTTTGTTTGCTTACTTTCAACTACTTGTATTTACTTATCATCGACATTTGGAATACTCCGCCTGGCCATGGGAAAGCAACATGCAAGAATCTTCAGTTCGTTTTAATTGAGAATGACTATATATCTTTACGTTTAAAAACCAGTTGGTCTTCAGTTGAAAATCTTGTCGTAGGCAGGATGAGAAAAAATGGTAAAAAATTGAACACAAAAGCATTTTATGTCTAAATAATAATAATGACAACAAGCATCAGTTTAAAGGGCCGATTGCCAAGCTGAATCATGAGCCAGGGGACGATTACGAATTTGTAATTATTTAAAAAAACAGTTCAATAGATAAATTGACCTAAAATTGCTCGTGAACTTAAAGGAACATGGTCATGATATTTTAAGTCATTTTTCTGATTACTTCCAAATTGAAGAAAACCTCAAAATAATAGTTGTGTAATGTAGGGAAACAACAAAGGAGTAAACGAAACGCGAAAATAAACAAAGATGGCTTCGACTGACGAAGATTAACACAGATTACGACTGACAAACTTGAAAAAACTTGCCAGTTTTTTTCAAGATGAGTTGTCCGTGATTGAGCTCCATTAATTAAATTCTCTAACGCTGTGTACATTTCAATTCATATTTCCTCAAATGAGCCTTTCAAGGTTTTATTCTTTTTAAACGTAACGGTGATAAATATTTTATTTCTCCTTCAAATACCAATACAAACCAATTGCATTGAGTATGAGAATAAAGTTATTGATCACCACGAGGAATTATAAAACTTGCGTGAACTTGATAATGGCAAAACTCTCTCATCTGGTTAACATTGCAAAAATATGTCTACTTCATTTTATTAAAAATACAAGTCGTTAAAGCCGATTTTAGAAAGCTTAAATATTTACAATAGCAGCTAGTGAATAAGTTTGAATATTCATATGGGCATGATGTGACCTCACAAACTTTAAGGGTGGTAAGCCTGTGGTTTAGATTGTTGTGTGATGATTAAGTGGGAGTCTGTGGATGTCACAAAACACGTCACGTAGGCTCTGCGGTTGTCACATTCTAATTAGCTTATAACACTTTGCGGACTAAAAAGTTATGTTGAAAAAACATTTTTTTGTGGATAACTCACGCGCGTTTCCAGTTTTTTCATATTTTTTTTTTGAATAATGGATATAAACTCAAAATCATTCATTTGGCTTGAAAAACAACCAACAACCACCCTTGTCCCTTTTATATGGATACCCCCCTGGCTACAATGACATAGCCATCTTGACGTAAATTCAGATGGGAACAACTGCAAGCATTTCTAATGTGAAAACCATTGAAAAACCCTAAACTGCAGTTCTATTTTCGATGAAAAATCTCACATTAATTGCATGCGCCATCGGCAGTATCTGATGCAGTTTAAACGGGTGGTCCCACAGCAAAAAAGTAACGGAACTATTAAGGCAGAATTTAATTAAAAACGACGATTTTTGCTTTTGTTTTGTGGTATAGTGTTTGTACAGTAGAAATAAAGACATATGATTTCCAAACAAGGGAACAGATGAATGATTTAGTAAAAAAAAGCATCAATATCAAAATCAAATTTGTTTTCGAAATTCGTGTTGTTGTTTTTTTTCAAATAGTCACTGCTAAACGCCGTTTACTCTTTAATGCAGGCGGTACATTTGCACAAAATGATCACTTTACTTATAAAATAATATCAATAATTTCAGATCCATTGTTGATTCGAAAATGTCATCCAGGGGAATCGTCTGGGCTGCCATCCTTGTGTTAGGTATGTGGAAGCACTTAGGGACGGACCATTATTTTCTTGGGAGGGGGGGATGAAAAATTTTCGTCTGCAAACTTTTTTCTTTTAGTTTATGCACCTCTGCAAACATTTTTTTTCGAAATTCTTACTATTTTTTATTATACGTATCGCTTTTGCAAACAATTTATTTTGTCTTTCCAGGTCCTGCAAACAATTTTTTTCAATATTTTTCATCCCCCCCCCCCCTCCAAAAAAATAATGGTCCGTCCCTTATCACGTGTCATTTAAGCGTATATTGACATGAATTTCTTTCTCGTTGCACTGAGTTCTAATCAAGCTTGATGCAACAAGAACAGGAACTGATTCATTACAAATCTTTCTCTTACCTGATGTACACCTTTTAGCTTTTTTTGCTGAGACGTCTCTTCAAGATACGCTAAGGAAAAATAATGACAGTAAGTTTGAACATTAAAAATTGTATTTATTCATAACAAAGCATTCTATACAAAATAATATCCAACAGTTGAAGGGAAAAGCCAAAAACATTCTTGGTTAATGAAAACTCTTCTTTATGTTTAGGTGGTTTAAGGGGATCACTTGATCACTTTAGCCATTTAACCCTCGGACGTGCAAATTAAAAGGGGGGGGGGGGTGAGGGTGAATGCAGGGGGAAGAAAGTCGGCACTTTTCTTTGACAGAGAATTCAAAGTCTTGTCGTACCTTCGGTTTAATTGATCGTTTCAATTTTCTTTTTAAAATAAATCTCTATCAACATAAAATGTGAAAAACCCAACCTGGGTTGATAGTTTAAATTAAGAGCTTTCCTTGTAAGCTAAGCATAGCCACCCTATGTGTTCGTGGTTAATAATTGTTGACAAAGGTTATGTTGAAATCAATGGCGCATATGGAAAATATATAGAGAAACATTGTATCTCTCTTCTACCGGTCGCTAAATGATAACGCAAAAATAACGCCTTAAAGGGCTCGGGGTGGCAAAAAAACATGACATAAGACTCATTCAACATTTCATCTTAACTTTCATTGAATCATTTAGAGTAGATTTTATATTTTGTAGTAAATCGAAGTTGACATAATGTTTCTCGATATATTTTCTATATGCGCCATTGATTTCAACATTTGTGTCGTTCCGTTACAAATTTGACATTTACCGTATTTTCTCAATTAAACGCCCCCGGCGTTTATTTCAAACTTGGTTCTGTGGATCCGGCGTTTATTTGAATGGTGCAGTTTATTTGAGCAAAATGTTTATTAAACAAGGGTTTTTAGTCATTATTTGTGACATGAATGTATCTTGCCATCATACCTAAAGCATATTATACCTCAAATAAATGTCTAAAAGGCTTACTTACCACTCTACCTTGGAGACCCGGCGTTTATTCGGGGCCCGGCGTTTAATCGAGAAAATACGGTATGTAATAATTATTATGTAACGCAATACAACTTATATATCATAGCTCGGGCTATCGAATTCAACTCTTGCTTTCATAACCGTTACGATTAGACAGATGTACCGTCAAAATATATCTCAAAAATAATAAAAAAGTGTTCTGTCTTTCACGTTTTCAACAGTGTTACAGCTGTTTCGACTATCTGCTGACTAAAGGTGGATTTCCACTGTCGCGTTTTTGTTAACGCACGTTAACGTTCGTAAAAATTTCGAATTTACGTTGTCCAATTTCCAATTTACAATAAAAATTTGCGATAAAACATTCGCTAAAAGCATTATAAACTCCGTTCAAAAATTTAAAAAAGACGCGACGTTTCGACGTTGACTTAACGTCATTATTAAGCAAAGAGAATATGTGATAAAATGTATAAATACTAAAAATAGACAATGGAGATTAATTAATAAAAGTTGTGAAGTAAAAAATGTTCAATGTCAAACAAAGAGTTTAGCACGTATGGAGTCCGCCTGCGTATTCAAATTTGGTCGCAGTTTCTTTATAAATAGCATCTCGTAAATGAGACAGTCAAATTTTCCTCGGCATTTTTTCAGGACACGAAATTGGTTTTCCTTGAGGAGGTTCACATCACCATGAGATTCTTTGAAATGCTTTCCAATCGCCGATGATTTGTGCTCAGCAATGCGTTTGTGTAGGTGTCGGGCTGTGTACCCGACATAATCTGCATCACACAGATTACATGAAAAAGAATAAACAACACAATGACGATTCACAATCGCCGGCTTTTGTTCCTTAGGATTGAGGTCTTGTTCCAGTTTTTTGCTGACGAAAACTGGTTGCACGGTGACGTTGATCTTGTGACTTAGATCGCATAAATGCCGTCTAACTGCATTGGCAGATGTCTGATCTTTGAACGGGAGGCTAACACGGATGACACGATGAGTTTCAGATTCTTGCGATGTATCTGCGGAGACATTTCGGACAAAGTTGTTGATGGTGGAGTTAATAACGGGCAGGGGATAATCAAGTCGAGTGAAAATAGACCGCAATCTATCGCATTCCTCATTGAAGGCTTCTGTTGTTGACGAGAGGGTGTGCGTTCGATGTACCATTGTTTTGATCAGGCAGTCTTTATAGCGTTTATCAGTATGACTATGAAAGTGCAGCAGAAGACCAGTGTTAGTGGGCTTCCTGTAAACCGCCGTTTCGAGCCTTGGTCCATTCATGATTATATCCATTCCAATAAAAGGGATCTTATTATTTACTGGAAGCTCCATCGTGAACGAAAGGTTCGGGTGGAGGCCATTGAGAGTAGTGAGAAATTCAGTTGCAGCCTCAGTGCTGGGCATTCTAGCCAAAGTGTCGTCAACGTATCTTCTGTAGAAACTTGGCATCTTGTCGTCGCATGTAAGCTTTTCGTCGAGGTGACACATAAATACATTTGCCATAAGTGGGCCGAGTGGGGAGCCCATTGCTACACCGTCTATTTGTTCGTATAACTGGCCATTAAATTGGAAAAGCTGATTAGATGTTGCTATTTCAAGAAGAGTAGTAAGATGATTTCTCTGTAGTTCTAGGCCATAGGTTTCGTTGAACCAATCGTCAGTAAACGCTTTATCAACCAGGATGTTAATAGTCTCGCTCAGTGGTACGTTGGTGAAGAGGGAACTGACGTCGTACGAAACCAATATGTCATTCTCACCCATTTGGACGGTGCGAATTTCATCGGAGAAACTGAAAGCATCGGTTATCGTGTGTTTATTCATGGAGAGTGGCTTTAACTTCTCTTCGAGCCATTTTGCGAGATTGTAATTATAAGTCCCGGTTGCTGATAAGATAGGCCTCACGCTTAGGGTGGCTTTGTGCGTTTTAGGAAGGCCATAAAGATGGGCAAGCCTGGAACTCTTGGGTGACAGTGATTTAGCAATCTCATCGGGTAATATTTCATGTAAGACTGAATCCAGACTTTTCTCCTTTTCAAAAAGCGGATGAAAATGCTTCGGTGGTCGGCCACGCGTTGTGGGACGCTTCTCATCAACTTGTACGAATTTCGAAGAATCATCAACTGAGGCTGCACTTAGAAGCCGTACGTAGTCAGTTTTGTCCAATATTACGCCTCCAGACCCTTTATCAGGTTTGGTGATAATGATGTCATCACGCTTTTTCAAGCTATTAAGGGCTTTCGTAAGCGCCTTGGGTGGATTAGGACATGTTCGCTGGATGTAATTCAGAGCGATTGAGCGTAAAGTCGAACTGGCCAACTCCTTCGAGGCAGGATCTTCCAATAACGGCTCGATTTTCCAGTACGCTTTCTCGAAGCTGGCTTGAACCTCAGTTGGTGAGACTTTTCGAGGCAGAGAGAATTTGAATCCTCTGCAGATAACAAGCTTCTCGAAGAAAGAAAGGCGATAAGAGGACATGTTGTTTATGTGCTCGTTGACGTCAAGTTTCTTTGAAACCAAGCGGGAGATTTTGCTGACGTGACATTGCATCATTTCGTTGTACTGTTTCTTACGAAGGATACCAATTCAATTTACAATGCCACGTTTTTTTCTTGGTATGTACATACGCACGTAGCGATCGCGAGTGCTTTCAAAAAAGTCGAACTGAAACATTCAGATGCAGAAGCACTTCTCATCGAGAAAGTCCGAACATTTCCAGCAATAATCTATAGAACTGAGTACAGAACCAAACTACACGAACGTCGAACGAAGTAGTGAAAGTAAACGCCTGGCGTCAGGTCACGTAGGCTTTGAACCGGCAATTCGGAAAGGTCGCCTCAAATCTTTTTTTACTTGTTGATGGTGTCTTTCGGAAGTATTTATAAAATGCCTCTTGGTCATATTCACGCATTTCTTTTACTAGCGTGTGGTACAGTGTTTTCATGGCAGCCATGTTGGAAGAGTCAAACAACAAGATATTTGCATAAAAATGTTAATGATTTTTTCCCAAAGGAAAAACAATTTATTGTTTTACTCTCCTAGTATGGCCGCCAATAACACACTCTATTCACCAACTTGATAATTCAGGATAACGGGCATTTACGTACGTTCAACACACGTAAAAAGGAAACGTTTGTTATTACTTCAAGTTTACGCGACAGTGGAAATTTGCCTACGTATCGTTTTTACGCACGTTTTACGTACGTAAATATTTACGCGTCAGTGGAAATCCACCTTAAAGCTGATTATTCCGTCAAACGTTTTTAGAAGTGTCCAAGACAGGTGGCTAACGAAAGCTTTAGATAGCCACTGAAGAAAGCATGTCAGTGCACTGATTTTGATAGAAAAGCATAAATACAGTTCAGCAATGACTTTTGATATGAAGCTTAACAGCAAGCTAAAAGCGGAGACATTTGGTCTTGAATAGGGGAAAATATAGGAGTGTATATTTAACCAAGCTTGCACCCCTTCTGTTTCTTATACCGAGATAAAACTATGGAAAAAAAACATCCTGCTGATAAAATATGCTTTCATTGGTACGTGTAAATTTTGAACGGCACATTTTTTTGTTGCAAACACAACTAAACAAATTTGAGTTAGATAACTGATCCTTCATTTGTCTACAAGTTTTGAGTAATTCTACTACATGAAAAATTAATACAAAATTATTCAAAAACTTGACAGTTAGAAATGAGTCTTGAACAGCATTTGCCCTTTCAAGAAACACAGTTCTTTCTATGAAGGGTGTTTCTTTTTTGTTCATTTTCTATCAGCATGCCCTGAACCATGCCTTTGTTCCCCTCGGCGGTTTGATCCAACCTTAGTAGAGGTCAACTGTAAGAACAAAAATCTGGCGTCTGTTCCAAGACAACTACCAGCAAATACCGGATCTCTGTAAGTATCTTCCCCCGGCTAATCAAACAATAAAAACCGGGGGGTGGGACTTCCTATGTTCACGACTCAAAAAGTGGTCATAGCGGTGCCAGGCAACCGAGACTGCGCAGTAGCTGTCGAATGGTTGCTAAGGGCGTTGTGAATACCTTGACAAAGTTCATTGTTTAGTTCGCATGTTTTGGTCTTGACCGTGCACAAAACACAATAGCTATTTGCATTTTGATTGCTGTTTTGAAGTCTACCGAACATCAAAACAACAAACAGTGATAACGGGACCGTTCTGGAAAAAGGTAAGGCTTGCGAATTATACAAATTAAAAATAACTCCAATGATTCTGAAATTATTTACCATTTTTTTGGTTGTTTAATGTCAAACGTGACAAATCTTTCGCTTGTTATTCCACGTCGCCAAAACATTCTCAGAGACGTGAAACATCAGGTGAGAAATCTGGCTGAAAATGCCAAAAACATCTCAGCGGCGTAAAACATCAAACGCAAACACCACCACAATCATTTGCATTTCAGCACTAAAAAAGTTACGCGGCATCACAAAATTCACGCTGCTTCTCTCGTGTTCTTAAAAATTCCCAAGTGCTTATATAACTCAACAATGCACTCGGGTGCGTTTTTTTTATCATATCTGGCCCATTTGGAAAAGAAATAAATGACTTTACTCGCAAACTGTACGACCCTGTTCATGAGATACTATATCTATACAAATAGGATGTATAAAAAAACGTTTTATATAAGGTTTGTGCGTTTTTCTTTTTTATAGCTTATTTGTTATCTACACGTCAATCAAAATTTTCATATATATTTTGGTTTAACTTTTTACACTTATATTTGCTTCGCTCTCTTACGTTACGTTAGATTGTGTTTACCTAGTGACACATATATTTCTTGTATAGCAACGTATTGCATCTCATTTTCTCGCATATTAACTTAGCCTACTTCCTTGTAGCACAACATGACACCACCTATCATTATTCCATACATTACTTAAACCTAGTACATGTCTCTTAAAATGTTTCGAGGAGCAGTATTTTTTCGTGCCCAATTAATTCAAGAATTTTCTATTCTGTATTAAAATAAATCTTTAACTACAAAACTAGAGAGTGAATAGTTCATAAAACAATCGTCCCTTTCTCAAAAGTTTGCTTTGTGGCCTATCCTTATTTTTTGCAACCATGCACTGGTCGCTAATTCTTTTCTATTACAAAAGTTCAAGAGAAATTTATACGGTGCCTTTTTTATCTGGGGGGGGGGGGAGCGGTGGGATTTACCAAACAATCCACACCCCTGCCCCTGTTATTCCATGTTGGGGGTATGAATTTGAACATGATCTTGATTTTTCTATTTTCTAAATTTCATTTTGTAGGAACTTGACCAGAAACCAATTGCAACACTTACTTGAGGGAGTTTTCAATAATCTTATTTCAATGAAAGAACTGTAAGTAAATTTAATCCCCTCGCTTCTGTTTCTCGGGAATGTGACGTGAAGGTAGTACCAAGTGAACAATTTAAAGTTAAAGACTCTCTGTCGACCGGCATGCATTGCGAGCGTTTGTTGTTGTTTTGATTCTGACGCTGACAGACCTCCCATACATACACCCTGCACTTTATCAGTGTGTTTTGATGATGCTGTGATAAATCTTTTAGCAGTTATAGAATGTCTGGCTTCAAGCCAGGACATCAGGCAAGTGAGAATTTTAATATCCCTCATTTGCATTAAAAAAATATAATTCAGTCAACGACTGTGTTTCCTAGTTTATCTTGTGCCAGGAGCATTTTTGAGCCCATTTAATTCACCAAAATTTTTTTCCTCTTTTTTGGTATTATGGGACGGTCGAAAAAGCGACTGGCAATTACCCCTATTCAGACCGGGCTTTTTGGACCTTCTCATACCAGCCCCCCCCCCCCCCCCCCCCCCCCCCCTATGTAACTTCCAGAATATTTAAGCAATCACCATGAAACTTATAGGATGTATTGTATGCCCGAAACTCTTTTTTGTTTGGTATACGTCACGTGGGATGGTGACGTTACGTGACAATTACATCATGATGTCAAAACAGCCGCCATCTTGGCTTTCAAAATTTTTTTCCAAAATACCAGAAAACCACCCAAAATCACTTCAAAGTACTCAAAATAAATAAAAATGTTCGAAAAAATGTAAAAATAATTCCATTTAAGTTGATTTTTATTAACAGAAACACGCAAAATTACAAATTTGGGAAAACATGCCTGTCAAAATGCCGTTGCCATGGTGATGTCAAGTTTCTGACACACCATCCAACCCTACCAAATTGTTGCCAGATAAATTTTAGGAAAACTCAGAAAGTTTGGCAGAGCTTGGTTATATCTTGAAAAAGTTATAAGAGTTCAAAGTCAGCGCGGGCCTCAAAAGCCCCCCCCCCCCCGGTCGGAATAGGGTTAAAACGATAACAAAACACCGAGTGTAGCATTTCACAGTATGCAAATTCCGTCCAAATTCCCGCAAAATTTATAAATTAACACCATTATGTCATTCAGAAAATGAAGTGGACATTTAGAATTTTATTTGAGTACAACGCTTAAACATGCAACATATCACACAAAACATGCTTAGTAAAGTCCAAAGGATTCGTTAGATTTTCATTAGTAACTGATTAATAGCTTTTTAACATTGCGTGACTGGAAGTCTGGCCGACGTTATTCAATGCCTTGTGACAGAGCATATTTTTCTTTCAAAGCGTGAAAATTTAGTATTTTCTTTGAGTCAAACGCTAAAAAATAGAACATTTCTCACTAACACGCTTATTAAAGACCAAAATAGTGGTAAATTTTTCATAAGTAACTAATTTATAGCTTTTAAACATTGATTGACGCGAGGTCTGACCGAGCGGGGGCATCAGTCTGGTCACATCAGTCTGGCACACCGCGTGTGCGGTTATAAGCTACTCTAAAATTCGAGAGAAAATAACGTCTATGTATGTATGTATGTATGTATGTATGTATGTATGTATGTATGCGGTTAACGAGGTTATGTATGGGATGATAATAAGTGACGTCATATTGTGATACAAGGACAGTAGGCTATCGTTATGTGAGAAAATGAGATGCAATATGTTGCTATACAGGAAATATATCTGTGACACTAGGTAAGCACAATCTAACGCAACGTAAGAGTGCAAACCAAATGTAAGTGTAAAAAGTTGAGCAATATGGATGACTACTCTAACTGAAGTGTACGTGTAGAAAAATGGGTTATAAAAAAATGGGTTATAAAAGAATAAACGAGCCGAAAAAAACCTTCTGAAGACAGTCGTCTTTTTCTCGAAAGTTTGCTTTATGACCTATCCTTAAGCACTAGTCGGTAATTCTTTTCTACTACAAAATTTGAAGAGAAAGTTATATAGTGCAATTAAATTTTTTTTGCTTATCTGAAAACAGCCTTTTGGATAATAGCTTGATTTCCGCATACAGATTTTCGTCACATCGTCTGAAAACTGTTATAATCGTTGCGTTCTGAAAGGAGAAAAGATAACAGCGTTCAGGTCATTTGCAAAGTCTCTGTTTTGTTCCAAAATACAACCCCAGCTCCGACACCGATGCACCATGGCGGGGGTATGAATTTGAACGCACTTGTGAGGGTTAATAAAACTTGATCTTGATGTTTCAACTGTATTTTGATCTTTTGAATTGATTTTAAGGTTTTAATTTACTTTTGTAGGTACTTGTCCAATAACCAGTTGCAACGCTTACCTGCGGGTGTTTTCCATAATCTGACATCTCTAAGAGTACTGTATGTATATTAGCTCCTTGCTTCAACTTTGTACGGAACATATGACGTGGCAGTAGCACCTTGTGAACAATTTAAACTATTTTCGACAATAAAATAAAACTTCAAGAATAAAATTAAATGAACACAATTGAATATCAGGTACGAATAAATAAAAAACGCCACTTTTTAGCATGTTTCGCTTTTGGTGCAGAATTAACTGAAAGCTCGTTATCTTGGAGTAATTCTGTTTATTGTTATATTATTTTGCTTTCCCTCTGACGTACCTTCAAATTTGTCGCAAAATATTCGTTTTCTCGACGATATCCTCTTTTCCCACTTGTGAAATAAAATACATTAAATGATTTAACTCAAACTTATCGATATATTGTCCAAATTGTTCCGCCACAGGCGGACTTTAGTTGGATTCGCGCTCATCGAACTTGAGACAAACTTGAGACAATCTGTCTCATTTCCCGGTTTTTGTCTAGGTCTCACTTTTTCGCTCGGACTACGTGACCCGAAAGCGAGATGACCATGACGAAAATAGAGGCCTAGGAACCAAGCAACGTTAATATAACTTGATTTTAAGGTTTTAATCTACTTCTGTAGGCATTTGTCCAATAACCAATTGAAACACTTACCTGGAGGAGTTTTCGATTATTTGACTGACGTATTTGCACTGTGAGTAAATTTGATTCTCTTGCTTCTATTCTTCGGTAATATCTCGTAACAGTAATGACCAGTAAAATGGTGATGATGATGATGATGATGATGATGATGATGATAGTTCGACACATTTATTTTGTGCCGGCAACAATAATAATCATCTAGAATTAAATGAAAAGAAAAATATCACGTACAAACAAATCGAAGAATCTCACTGTTCAGTGTGTTTTGTTTTGGTGCAGAATATACTAAAAGCTCGATTCCTAAGCCTAATTCTATTGTTATTATGGGTTGATTGCTAGAGTGTTAGAACAAATGTTCGCCAATAAACACAAAGCATGACATAGCGTCAGCTTTGTAAAATTGTCGCATTGTGAGTTGAGAATGGCGGGAACTTTTAGTTGTTATTATAAGACGAGCTAGCTATACTAAGAAGCCAAAACCAAGACCATAACACCTCCAAGGGTATAAAACTTGGCTTAACGCAAGTGCAGCGAAGCGAAGCAAGAACGCTGAAGGATATCCCTCGCCACGAGTTAGACGCAGTTCTTCGTCGTCTTTTTTTGTGGAAATTCGAAAAATAAGAGGGCGACGAATACAAACGAGATAGCGGAAAGGAGGATGACAGATCCAAGAAGTTATTAAGCTCGTTCAGACAATTTTCAATTTCCAACTTTCATCAATCGATGCATTGTTTTCACCCAGTAGCAAGTTTCACAAAATCAGGTGAGTTATGATGTAAGAAAAAAAACACTCACAGCTCGTTCCATACCTTTCATGCCAGCTCGCGGTCATTGTGGGAACGTTTTTTTTTTTTTGTAAATTCGCGCAAATGATTGATTTCCCCGCTGTTTTACATTCGCTAAAATAACACAATCGCGCGCGCTTTGCTCTTTAAAGCCAGAATACCTCAAAGGTACAAAAAAATTCAAGGTTACAAAATTGTTTCATCTTGTATGGATGGATGGGTAGACAATCTATTATTTTTTATTTTAACACGGCAACAAATCATCAGCTATTTTGAACATTACTTCACAAAAATAAATACATACAGAAGGAAAGCTAAGGCCTTTAATGTGGCTGTGCCGTAACCCTTAATATGCTAAGTCCAGATTATTCCGGGATTTGGAGGAATGGCCATTCAACCACTTCTGACATCACCAATTTACACGTCAGCAGATTTTTGTGATGTACAACTTGTAGAGTTTGGATAGATCTTTCCACAGGAGTGTCCATCTTGCACATTGACTGCATTCCGACAGAGCTAATCAAAAAAACGTGATCAGATTTTGGTGTAAAATTGGTGCTAAAACAGGCCAGTATACCCGCACTTGATCATGGTCTCCTTTACAGGGTTTTCCATTGATTAACATCAAAACTTTTCAGGCCAATAGAAGGCGTGCACAGAGTAAAAGATTGAGCGAATAAGAAAGCAGAGAAAAACGAAAAGGAAAGGAGCTAGGAAGAAAAATCGGAACGGTTCAGCAAAAGTAAAATGTTGTACATTTTTACATGGAAATTTCATCAAAAACTTACCGCAGTGTCAGAAACTGGATCTCTAGCAAAGTTTAGAGAAATTTAAAACCGTAGAGCCAAGAAAATCGATTAACGGTTAAAAAACGCGTTTTTAGGAGTAATTTAAGCATATCAAGGGTTAATAGAACGAAGACCTTAGGGAAGGATTCCATTACCACCAACCACCCCCCCCCCCTCCCCCTCCTGCACCTACCATCCCCGTAAATATTTTGGGGTATGAATAAGCATGTACTTGTGAGGGTTAATATAACTTCCTCTGCGAGGATTAATGTAACCTGATTTTGAGGTGTTAATTTTCCTTTTTAAAAATTTACTATTGTAGGTTCCTCGACTACAACCAATTGCAACGCTTACCTGCAGGTGTTTTTAAATTTTTGACTGACCTACAGTTTCTGTGAGTACATTTAACCCCTCGCTTCTATTCTTCGGGAACAGGTCGTACTAGTACTGCTAGTAAATTATAGTTAAACGCACTATAGAAACATTCAATACATGTAAATTCACACACGTAACGAATGCATACAAATTATGAACTAAGATCCTGCAATTTTTTGAAATCTTTTCCAACAAGACCATGGCAAACACTGTTGAAAATGTTGAATTTTAGAAAATGTTCTTTCATGTACTCATGATATTTTACGTTGCCATGGCAACGTCATAATTACAAGCAAGTCTGGCCAAATATCGTCATTTTTAACATTTTTCTTTATTTTTTCTAGTTTTTTTAAACAGAATTAAACGATTTGTTTATTTTTACATTCCATAAGCATTTTGGCTTGATTTTGCATCAATTTCCGTTATTTTGTGCATGACTTTCTGAGAAAATGGTGAAATCCGAGATGGTGGATCCGAGTTAGCGGCTCCAATGACATCACAGCCAGCACAAAATACGTCACCTTAGGGCTTTCTACTCAGTACAAAATAATTTCTCTGCGCCTTAATAGAACGAAAACTCTGAGGAGGGTTTCCATCCATTCGAAGAAGTTGTAAATGAAAGTAAAGGTCACATTCATAGGCGTTTACTCACAAGGGAAGCGTTCTGGTGCTCCCAGCTGAGTACTCGTCATCCTCAGGGCCTCAACAAAAGATCCGAATTGAACTCCAAAAATAGAATTAGCTTCATTATAAAATATTGGTTTGTGATATTTTTAATCTTTTTTTAACATTTTTATATATTTTTTGAATTTCCGATTTTTTAATTCTCGAGGTCTAAATTTCTTATTTTAAAAGCAAGGCACAATGATTTATCTAGATAAAACGATAAGAATTTCGTTTACACGTTCAGAGGGTTCTCTCTAGGAATTTGTTATTTTTGCTTACACTGGGGGATTTTATTACATTTTTTCCTTCGTTTAAGGAATCCTTTCCAAGAAACTGTTGTTTCCCTTACTGTCACAATTATTAATAGAAGTGCTTTGGTTATCTAGTACACTGCACGTTTTCCTTGTGTTTGCATTTCAGCATTTCATTATGTAACGTATACACGTATTCTTAGTCACATGTAAGCAGAACACTAAAACTGCCAGTGGTCTGGTTTTATTTTTCCTGATTTTCGACTATTCACTTCCGCGCAAACTTGCCGAAACAAACTGTCTTCGCGTTCACATTTTTTTTATGCAGCCCAGAATTTCTAGCACCGGCGAAATCAAATGATAATTGTATTGGCCAAACTTTGCTTGCAAAAACTCACAAATACACCACATGCGAAGTACAAAATCCAACGATCAAGCTAGTAAAAGAACAGTTTAAGATAAGTGTATTGCCCCCGTTTTGCCCTTTGATTGGTTTTGTTTTCACAGCGACCCTGGTGACAACGTACAGTCCATTTACAAATGCGTGTCACAGTTTCAAAACGTATTTTATTATTTTACATATAATTAACAGTTCGTTGTGATTGCTTGTTACTAGATACTTGCAAAACAACCAGTTGAAGAAGCTGTCTGTGCGCGTTTTCAAGAAAAATACCCGGCTACAACGGCTGTAAGTAGGTTTCGTTGTTAACCAGACAACAATAAGCCTATTACACCAGGTGGGGGGGGGGGGACTTAGACCGGTCCTGCCTTGTGATTCGTTTTCAGTCATTGAAGCTGCATTGTGCTAACACAATTCTAAATACTTAAGAACTTATCTTCACTCCAGTTTACCACAGCTTATAAGCTGGTGCTACAGTAGTGGTATCAACCAAAAACCCACATTGTGATCAAGTTGCGGTAATGCTTATGATGTAAAAGGTTACCAGACCAACAGAATAACCTGTAAAACCATGGTCACTAGGTTGGTTCTTTGACGAATGGCTTAGGTACGAGTGCCCTTTCTGTGAAACGCAGAAAACCATGAACACCAGAAATATTTATGCATTATTATTATTGTGCTGCAAGGAATAAAGCCAATCAGGTGGGAAAAAATTAAACCGCAGACAGCAATGGTAATCAGTTTGTGGTTTTTCGGATTACTTGCGTGTCCTGAATGTTATTGTGATTGGTTATAATACAATCATACATGGCATGCTCCGTTTTTTTATTGGTATACAGCGAACCATCCATGTTCGCGTCTCCGATGTCTTCGACAGTACATGTATTTTCCTCTACTCCGAAGAACTTTAAATTTTCTTTCCTATTGTAAGTTTTAAAGTACAGCAGTTTCATTTTATCCCTGGGGCGTACAAGCAAATTCATACCCCCGCCGTCGTACAAGGGGTGGGGGGGGGTGTATGGATCACCTCCCAAAGTTTTTCGTTCTATTAAAGCACAGCGAAATTATTTTACACTCTGTAGAGGGCCTGTAGCTTACGCTACAAGATGACATTGTTTGTGTAGGCTGTGAGGTCTTATGACGTCATCTGACGTCATAACAGCCGCCATCTTAAATAACCCATCTTGGATTTCACGATTTTCTTAGAAAATCAGAAAATATCGGAAATTGAGGTCGATTGGAAATCGACAGTAGTAAAGGTTAGTACTATCGGCCGTAGCCAATCAGATTGCAGTATTTTTTGCTCCGACAAAAGTGTCGGAGCGACCTGTTGGATACTTGGCATTGGATCTGCACCCCGCTAGTGATGACAGGAAACGGGTCTTTAGTAACCTCTTGACGCACGAAGGATACCCACGCTGGTATCGAAGAAAGAGAGAGGACGTTTGAACGCTAATAAAATTGTATATAAAAATCACTCCAAACGACTCCAGCTCAGTTGAGACAACGCTGTCTTGCGTGAAACGTTGACGAGAAGAAAAAGACAATGGCAGATCGTGCACCAGATATATTTGACACAGAGCCAGAACGTGGAAGCGATGAAGAAAATGTAGAGGAAGAAGAGCCTGAAGAGGAAGAGGAGGAAGAGGAAAATAGTAGCAGCTCCGAAGAGGAAGGAGAGGTGGGAGACGATGACACTGACTATGACCCGTGGGATCCGTTACGTAGAAACGTGGGGGCAGATCTCAGAGAATCGTTCATGGCAGAAGTCAAACGGTTTCTCAATAAGGGTAAAACCAAAGACTATGCCGAGACTGCCGCTTTCAATGCCCTATTACCCCTTAGCAGAAGAAGGCTACGGAGAATCTACTTAGAGCGTTTAAAATGGACTCACCGTATCAAACGTGATGCACTACACCGTGAAGTCATGAAAACTCTTCGCCGCTTCATTAACAAAGACGACATGGATTTTGACGAAGCGGCCGAGTCAGCGGTGGAGAAACGGAAATTCACGGAAATTCCTGTTAAACAGAGTCATGACAAAGAAATTACTCCCCGATGAGCCTGATGATGACGAAGAAGAAGAAGACGAAAGAGAAGAAGAAGTTGAAGCCGCAGTGTGATGCAATGATTTAGCCATGCGATTCTTATAAGAAAGTGTGATCGTATGGTTAAACTCATTATTTGTAAGATGTCACACAAGATGGATTGCTTCAACAAATCACCGGAGAGTGACATGTCACGCAAGATGGATTGCTCCAACAAATCACCGGAGAGTGACAAGAAGGCCGTTAGAAAGAGTGCATATCAGAAACGATATTATGCAGAGAACAAACAGCGAATCCTGGCTCGGCAAAAACAATGGCGTACAAATAATGCTGAGCGCGTCCGCAGTTACCGAAGAAAATACCGTGAAAACAACAGGGAACGGATCAACGAATGATGGAAACAATATTACGCAAAAAACAAGGAACGGATCAATCAAAGACTCCGCGGTAAAAAGCAAACAGAAAAAGAACAGAATGGAACACGGGCCCAAGGACCTGAGAATGCGCAAGTGTAGACGTGGCCGATTCCCGCCGGTCATGTGACAATTTTCTTCTTTAATTGTGAACTTTTTGTATAAAGTGCTATATAAACAATTTCATTAATATTATTATGTGATTATGTTTTGTAAAATATCAAACGTTGAGGATTCGCCTATCAAACCCTATTGGAAAAGACTGGTATTGAACGTCATTGGCAGAGATGCCAGTAGGCCTTTCTCGATTATGCTAGCATTTTTTTCGGCATTTTTTGGGAAAACGAGCATTTTTTTTCGTTTTTTCTTGAAAAAGAATTGCTAGCATTTTCTGTCATTTTTCATGACTGTGATCCAGACTTTAGCACTCAGAAGGATAAATAATCCGAAAGTTTCACAATTTTGATTACTTAATTTGATTGTTTTCTGTCTGTTTCGACTGTTTGTGCGTTGTGTTACTTATTTACTTGTGTTGTGTTACTTGTGTGTGTTTTTTTTTAATTTTTTTAAAAATATATTTTTTAAATATTTTTTAATAATTTTTTTTAAATAATTTATTTTTATTTTTATTATTTTTTTTATAAACAAACAATTATTAAGTATCGCCTGTTGTTGATATGGGCATATAATGTAAGAGTTTGTACGTTTTGTTTGAAAGCATTCTTTGGAATTCAAGTGGCATTTTTTAAAGAAATGAGGCATTATTTTAGCATTTTTTTGGCTTTATGCGAGAATTTCTAGTAGCATTAAATGCCAGTTTTACTAGCATAATCGAGAAAGGCCTAGATGCCAGTACCTCGGAGCAAATTGGAAAAGAGAGGTGATCTGGGGATCAATCCATTGGACAAAAAGTTCCAGTGTAAACAACGTTGTTGCCTTGTAAGAATAAAGCTGGACAGAAACATCAAGTGTAAATAGCTTTACTGCCTTACAAAAACAAACCATTAACCCATCCAAGCACTGATTGAAAATTGTGAGTGAAGACCCTCAATTTTTATACTCTCGATTCGATTCCAACCCTCCCTCGGTTTGGACAAAAAGGGGGATACCCCCGTCCCCTTAACCCACTTATTATGTTAGAAAAGGAAGAGCGATAGCCAGGCAAGTCACTCGTAGCGCTCTACCATTGAGATAGTGTCAGGTGAAAGGGGACACACCCAGTACGCCACTAATTTGATGACGTCAGATTAAGGGGATCACCCCCTCTTTGACACGTCACTATTTTGATTGCGTCAGATGAAAAAACATGCGTCGCCTGCAAACAACGGTAACCAAAACTTGCTTTGCTCCCTCGTGATCCGGGCGCCAGTCTTTATGACCCAGGGCACATGTCCCGCAGTGTAAACCGGTTTTTGAAAATAAATACTTTGAACATTTTATGTGTGGCTATTCACTTTGTTCCTTTTTTTGACGTACAAAAGGGGGATACCCCCTATTGTCACACAACAACAGATTTAGAATTTTTTATTTGCAATTTCTGTTGTTATGACATCACTCGGTTGCTATGGTTTTTCTACTTCAAGCCATCCATAATATTTTTGAAAAATAAATACTCTTTTACCGATTCTTCATTTCTGGTCATCCATCAAAGTCGGCATTGTGACGTCATTCGATAAGTAGCTGTCAAAATGCGCACTTCCCGCCGTGTAAACAAAATAACAGTTTATTTCCGGTATTGTTTACTCATAATGTCACGCTGTTGCGTGACATCCCTGCCGCTCTGTGATTTGCTACGGCCGATAGTGACCCCATTTCCCCGCATTCCATTATGATGACGTTTCAGATGACGTCACAAAATGTGCAAATTAGACACGTGACCAAAATACTCGACGCTGATTGGTCCATTCAAAAAATACTGCAATCTGATTGGCTACGGCCGATAGTACTACCCTTTACTACTATCGACCCTGTGCAAAATCAAGCAAGATTGGTTGTGGAATGTAAAAACCAACAAATCGTAGAATTCTGTTTCAAAAAACTGGAAAAATAAAGAAAAATGTTAAAAATGACAATTTTTGGCCAAACATGCTCGTATTTATGACTTTGCCATGGCAATGTCAAATATCATGGACACATGGTTAAAATTAAATATCCAAATTTCTGTAAGGGATGAATTAACAGCTACAGAAAGTTTCAGCATTGTAGAGTAAATTTTCTATTCAAAATTTCGATAAACCCCATACGTCCGAGGGTTAATACGTTAAGCATTCTTTGATGTGAATTGATCATTAAAGATTACTTTTTTTACAACTTACTTTTGTAGGTATTTGAACAACAACCAAATGCAGCACTTACATCCGGCAGTTTTTAATCGTTTAACTGATCTACGAAGCCTGTAAGCCAAACAACTACTGTATCTCCTTGTTTGTTTGTGCGTTTTTCAAGCATAGTTAATTGAGGGAAATAATAGAAATGATTATGAAGCTTTAACAGGTTCTTATTTTATGCTCTTTTGTTCGCTTTTCTGGCGATGAACGTGCACAACACAACACGCAATAGCTGTGTACTTCTGTATGCAGAGTCACTCCAATGACAATAAATAACTTTGATATTCCTCGGATTTTTAGAGTTTACGCGAACCGCAGCTACTCCATATTTGTAAGCCATATTGGATTGGTTAACTTAGTCCCATTCCCCCTCTGATTGAGGGTTCGCAAAGCATTCTAGGGCGAATTTAGCGAGTGCGTGTCTTGAGAACCTTTTTGCACAGTTTTTGCCTAAGTTTTGGATAAAATCATCTTCGAGCATGATTTCAATGCTTGCCCAATGGACTGAAAATTACGCAGGTGATATATTTATTACAAATTGAACTTTGTATGAAAGAAAATCTCGGCTAGGAGTCGATTTGTTTTTAGTATTAAAGTAGTTGATGTACTACTGACAGTGAAATACAATGCTTATCTGCTTTAATCGCTTTCTGCGTCTGGTTTACTCATGTGTTAACTGCTCAGTTTTACAGTAAAATTGATGTTTTGGGAAACTGTCAGTTACCTGCCAGTAGACTGTCGGTGGCCTGTCGGTAACCTGTCGGCCAACAGTCGGCCGACAGTCGGTTAAAGGGAGCTGTTCTCCACAATTACCATTTTTTCAGTCTTGATTTTTCATTCCATGGCTCTCATGTTTGAACACTGTGATATGTAGTATGATTTCTGTTAACCAGTTATTGGCTCGTGAGATATTACCAGCCAACTGTCTTGCTTCATCCTGTTAGTCAGGTTCTTATACATAACGAAATTTCTGAAATTATCCTACAGTTCTAAATGGGAATAATTGCCGTTTTTTTTATTATTTTGCGATAGGTACTTGGGCAGCAACCAGTTTAAGGAGTTACCTTCAAGCATTTTGGACGGCATTATGAAGCTTCAGTCCCTGTGAGTTTTATTTATTTATTTTTTTCTGTACCGCATTAATATTATAGTTTTGTTTTGTAGACGTTGATTTTCGTGACGTGCTAGCACGCTAATGATGGCATGGAGCTTGTTGATCAGCATGTTTCATTAACAAGAGTTAACTTAATATTCACTTTTTATTGTGGCTCAACTTCAGTTTGACCATTATTAATTCCTGTCACCGTAGAGAAAACCCATATTTTCGTGAAATCGACAGAAGATGACGTTATAAAATTGAACATGCTTAATTTTGCCGTGTATTAAAAGCCTGCAATTTAACAAGTTATAAAGATGTAAAGATCCACAAACCCTTTTTGAAACCCTGCCAAATCCTGTCCACACTTAACAGTGAGCTTTTTCTATTTTTTGGTCACTGGTTATTTTGTATGGATTTGCAAAACACGCAACACCTCTCCGGAGATAAAAAGTTTTCCCCTCTTCCTCTCACATTATACAGCAATCCCCTCCCCTTAACTTTGTTATGAAAAAAACATGCTTAAATCAGTAAACGTATTTGCTTTAAACGTGATTAAAAACGGTTTGTATCTGATCTTATAATTGGTTTAAAAAAAGCTGTTAAAAACGTATAAAACTGAATTTTCGGTAACTCTCTGTTACCTTCATCAGAGTTAAATTGGTTCGGTTCATTTTTTGCATAATAAGTTTTTATACGCCGTCGGTCTCTAGGGATTTTTCCAATGCTAAATAAACTTGCGGAAAAAGTATATGTTCGTTCACGCAGTTGATGTCCTGGATGGAATGTAGCGCTTCTTGGAAAAGGCGTTGTTGCCTATTATTCACGTTTCTTTCTAAAATTTCCACGTAATCTGGATGAATGTCATGGGCTGTTGTTTCCGCGTGAAGTTTTATTGCACTTTCGCTGCTTGATTTTGCGCCAGGCTTGTGTTCTGCGCAGCGCGAATTCCAAGATTTTTTACTTTCTCCCACATAGGCAAAATCACATGTTTTGCACTTGACTTTGTACACAATTCCTTTGATCTGATTTGAAGAGGGGCGGTCTTTCGGTTTCTTAAAGATACTGCCCAGTGTTTTAACAGCCTTGTAAGTGGTTCTAATATTTTCTCTGCTAAGCACACGTCGAACTCTCTCGGAGACACCCTTTACATAAGGGATTGAAGCGTAACCCCTTAGACTCTCTTGACCAATGTGGCCCGGGTTCGATTCTGGTCCGGTGTCATATGTGGGTTTAGTTTGTTGTTGGTTCTCGTCCTTGCTCCGAGGGTTTTTCTCCGGCTTCTCCGGTTTTCCTCCCTCCATAAAAACCAACACCTCCAAATTCCAATTCGATCGGGAATACACAGCCCCACAAGCTTATAGCTTTAATCTCAACCGGGTCTAAATAAATAAATTTATTTATTTATTTTATAAAACGCCAATGTGTGTGTGTGTTTGTCGTGATCTTAATCTCTCTTGTCCTTAATCTTGAAGTGACGTGTCCAATAACCCTTTGGGATTGTGGCCTTCGAGCATTTTAAGTGAGGACAGTGGCCCACGAGATCTGTAAGGAGTGAGCTTTCTTGTGTGATAAAACGTACACAAATGACAGCGAGGAATATTCAGCTAGGTGAAACTAGTCATATTTTGGCATGGAATATTTGTATGCAAACACTTATGACGTCAAAGGGACAACCCAAATGAGCGTTAAATTGCATGGTATAACACACTCTGTTAAAGAATGGTTTACTGGCAAGGAATCAAGACCCGGTCTGTCTGCTGCTTATAAT
Organism: Oculina patagonica; assembly: GCF_052425735.1. Lineage (NCBI taxonomy): Eukaryota > Metazoa > Cnidaria > Anthozoa > Scleractinia > Oculinidae > Oculina > Oculina patagonica. Next base: position 18,012,070 of record NC_135766.1, read on the forward strand.
TCAGACATGATAACCACCATTTAACACGGATGAACCAATGTATAAGCATATAGTACAGTATATATTATTATTCAACAAGTGCTCGCGCTGCCCATATATGGTCAAAATGTTAACGTTATCTGTCAACCGTACATAACATATATCCTGTGATATACCTAGGTTGCGAAGATTCGTCCGAAGCCTTGTAAAGCGCTGCATAATAACAGTTTTTTTATCTGCAAAATGTGTTTCGTTGCCAATTTGTTGAATAATAAAACAATTGATGAAGAAATTATTCAACATGACACGAGCGTGGGACAGAAAAAATCTGAGTCCCCGACGGGAATCGAACCCATGGCCTCCCAGATACTGGTTGGGCGCTCTAACCAACTGAGCTACGAGAGACTCGTTGTGAGCTGGGCCATTTACTAGGTTGATATGTGACACGCGTCATGCATACTGCTAGGATCAGCAATGTCGAAATCATCAAATGTGTAGTAAATAATAAAGATGGTAAATTTCAAGCTCGGTAATAAATAGTGAAGAAATTATTCAACATGACACGAGCGTGGGAAAAAGAAAAAATCTGAGTCCCCGACGGGAATCAAACCCATGGCCTCCCAGATAGTAGCTCAGTTGGTTAGAGCGCCCAACCGGTATCTGAGAGGCCATGGGTTCGATTCCCGTCGGGGACTCAGATTTTTTCTTTGTCCCACGCTCGTGTCATGTTGAATAATTTCTTCACTATTTATTACCGAGCTTGAAATTTACCATCTTTATTATTTAATAAAACAATTATCCTGCTCAATCTTGCAGAATATCGTCTGATTTTAGCCCACTCGGCCTACGGTCTCGTCGTTTAAGTATCAGGCGATATTCCGCGCGATTTCGCAGGATAATTGTAACGTATAAAGCGGGTTAAATATACGTAATATATCAAACACGAGAGACAGTGTTTCATCGGGATATCCAAACACCGAGAAGATAATTTAAAATACGACGCACAGCAAAATATTTTTGACGAATTAGAGGTGTTTGAATAGCCGATGAACCGGGCCGATGAAACACTGCCTCGAGTGTTTGATATGTCTTATCAATCGAAACAAAAACCATGGAGTAAACGGAGAAATAAAATCGTAAAATCTATGTTTATTAAGATCGGGTATCCAAACCACCCTCGCGGTTATGATTTTTATTGTTTTAACTCTATAAATTATTAATGAGTTTGAGAAAGACTTTTTACTTATTTCACCACTAAGATCACGAGGTCATTGCACTCGCGTAGGGGGACTGATTCCATTTATGTTCGACTGAAGCAACACAGACAGCAGAGAATATCACTACAAACTACTATGAATAAATCAGTTATATTTTCACAAAACCTGTTGTATCTTAAATGAAATCAGACTCTTGTTTTAATATGGGGATAATTTGAAGCGCTTCAGGGATAAACGCAGTCGTCGACTGTCAACTTCTAAACTAATAAGTAAAAGCAGAAGGCATGGTATTGTTAATTCTATATATAACTTATAGTTGTTATAACTTACGTATCATAACTTAACCCTATTCAGACCGGGGGGGGGCTTTTGAGGCCCGCGCTGACTTTGAACTTTTATAACTTTTTTAAGACTTAACCAAACGCTGCCAAACTTTCTGAGTTTTCCTAAAATTTATCTGGCAACAATTTGGTAGGGTTGTATGATGTGTCAGGAACTTGAAATCACCATGGCAACGGCATTTTGACAGGCATGTTTTCCCAAACAGTGTAATTTTGCGTGTTTCTGTTAATAAAAATCAACTTAAATGGAATTATTTTTACATTTTTACGGGTTCAAAGCACATCTTTATTTATTTTGAGTACTTTGCAGTGATTTTGGGTGGTTTTCTGGCATTTTGGAAAAATTTTGAAATCCAAGATGGCGGATCCAAGATGGCGGCTGTTTTGACATCATGATGTAATTGTCACGTGATGTGACGTCACCATCCCACGTGACGTATACCAAAAGATAGAGTTTCGGCTATAAGTTTCATGGTGATTGCTTAAATATTCTAGAAGTTACATAGGGGGGGGGGGCTTCCGAAGCCCCCCCCCCCGGTCTGAGAAGGTCCAAAAAAGCCCGGTCTGAATAGGGTTAATGAGATTGCTGCGCATAGATAATTAATTGAAAGAAATGTTTGATTGATAGGTATGTCCTTTTTTCACTACTCTGCCAGTGATTTAAATGTCGTATCATTGCACAAAACTCATCATAGATTAAATAATATCTATAGGTGGTTGTCCGGTATTCGATTGCAGTCTGTGCCACAGTGGTTGTTTTACAAATATAGAAAACTACAACAGCTGTAAGTATTATAATTTGTCTATATCCATCAATCCATAATTGAGGCTGAATAACTTTTGCTTTAATGCACGGGGTCTAGTTCGACCTGTATTGCCTATTGGTAGGAATCGTTGTCGTGCTTAAGTTATCTAGTGTTACATTGCTTTAAATTTCCAACAGTGTAAACAAAATATGTGGAAACAGCTTTTGTATCGAGTTAGCATAAAGTAAGAAATAAACGCGTATGCGTTGATGGTGATTTTTTCCACTTGCTTTACAATTAATGTGGAATTGTACCCCGCCCCGCCCATATTTGAATTCAGTCATTACGACCGCAAACGAACAACGCCAAGAAGCAGGCGTTACATGCAGTGACACTGCAGCATTTACAGGATTACTTATTTCAATAAGTACTCTTGAAAATGCATTTGAAGATGCGTTAGTTTATGGGCAATTGACAACAGGTTTCTAAGTTCGGTCCCAATACGTTTTTGAAGAGGGTTCTCGCTAAATATTCGATCAATAAAAGCAAAGATAAAAGTCACAGAAAAACAACTCATGGCATTATAAAAGTTTGAGTACAGTTAGCAAAACCTTAGTGGAAATTTAGCACTCAAGTTGACCACGTATGCAAGAAACAAATGGATCTGATTCAGTTTAAACGGGAACATAGTTGACATAACCTTTTCTCGAAAATGCTTAAGAATTTAATAGCGGGGTCACTTAGAGAAATAAATTCCCCTGAAATGTTTCAAACAGAATACAAAATGTTACCGTGCTATGAGTAGATTTTGGGACTTATTTATGCTCTTATTGTAAACTTTCTGCCGAATCCGTCTTAACAGTTTTCTTTTGCATCTGCAGAGATCTTTCTTACAACGAAATAAGGAGCCTGCCAAGTTGTTGTGGTATGAGTTGGCAACTTTTGTAAGCTTTTTTTTTATTTTTTGTTTAATCTATCTATCTATCTATCTATCTATCTATCTATCTATCTATCTATCTATCTTTAGTGATCCTCAGCCCACACGCATTGCCGAGGACGCGATGTCCCCAACCCCAGCTACCATATGGCTAGTATGGAGCTGGCGCTTAAAGGGGTGCTAAGCACCCGCCTCGGCAGTAAACGGCGGGGTCAATGATCTAACGTGAGACCCTTACGCCTAGCTATGCCATGCTGATGAGGCCCAACAAGGCCGAAACAGCTGTCCATGGTTGCCACTGCCCGGGTGAAAGGTTGTGCGCATGCGTGAGGTGCTGGCCAGACCGCGGGTTGAGTGCTGTGACTTCCTTTTACATTTAGTTAGTCTATCTATCTATCTATCTATCTATCTATCTATCTATCTATCTATCTATCTATCTATCTATCTATCTATCTAGTTTTAGTAGACGTGTGAGAGGTCCCTCAAACAATGCTCTTCTGGTTCTTGCATCGGAGGATCACTTATGCCATCTTGGAGTATTGAATAAATTTGTAGATTTTTGACTTGTGATACAATAATCTCCAACTCCAGCTGTCATTTTCAGGGCTTTTAATGCTAAACGTTTCAGCCTCACGGCCTTCTTCAGGAGCACTGCTAGTTGGAGATTATTATATCACAAGTCAAAAATCTATCTATCTATCTATCTATCTATCTATCTATCTATCTATCTATCTATCTGTCTGTCTGTCTGTCTGTCTGTCTGTCTGTCTGTCCATCTATCTATCCTATCTAATCAATTAAGGAAAAACTACTGAAAAGGTGACTGAAAATGTTCGGCATTGTCCGAATAAAACTGCTTCGAGACACCTTAATGCTGCCTGCCCTGTGAATAAAAAAGTGTCCTAACTTACTGTTTCGATAACGGAGTATTGTGATCGAAAACTCCAGTGGGCAATTCTCCAACCAGTTTTATGTTAACCCATCGAATGAGGTGTATAAATGTAAATTTCTTTCTTTTTGCCCATTGCTAGGATTTTGCGGAATAACCAGATTAACTCCATTTCAAATACGACCTTTACTACCTATATCAAATTCCTGTACGTATTGTCACTTTGTTTGTGTACATTTGGTATAACTTCCTTGAGGCTAACGCTTAATCCACTTATTTCACTTAATCCACAATAAAATTTTCGCACAATAAAATAAAATTTAAACAATAAAATTTTCGCACAATTTCACTTGTAAGGTTACAACATAATTAATCGGGCGTGGCCGATTTATAGTTTACCCTTTGGTCGTCCTAGACGATAGTCTCCTGTCGGCTAAAAATGACGGGGATAGCCTGGGCCAATCGGTTTCATTTCAGTTTTGACAGTAAATCGTTGTAGGAACACTGGGTCGACTTTTGGGCTAATCTGCAATCTGATTCTCTTCTTTGCTTCGGCGGGAGGACAGAGATAAAAGCTTAAGGGGTAAAGTACTAATAATCACCATTGTGAAACTGTAGTTGCTTTGACAAGTTGAAGCTATTTTTGTAAATAAAAGGGGTAACGTCATTCATGTCACGCAATGTTTTAGTGGGAAACTTTGAAACTAGACGCTTTGCTGGTTTTTACAAATAGCAGTGTGATCTGGCGGTACATTTTTTTGAGGCGGACTCCACTTTAAAACTATTTTTTATATATTTAGCAAGAAGTATGTCGATTTTCATTTCCGCACAGTTGGGCGTCTAAGTCGCCTATCACAAAGAGTAGAATGTTTGCACAACATGTTTTGGATATATTTTAGATTGGCTAGTGACGTTAGTAAGACACTTCTCAAGACGTCAGCAAAATATTGGCAATGTACAGTATTGGTGTGAACTTGAATGGAATTTTTTACGAGATCAGTAAAGCTATCGAATGAAAAGATGACTTGAAAATGAAAACTTCGAATAATTATAATTAAATACCAATTGAATTTTAGATGAGAAATTCCGGAAGTGACATCTGTGTTCAAAATAGGAATTTTTGTACAACTTAAAGTTCCGAAAAAAAGACCACATGTTTTGTAAAAATCACAGAAAAACATGATCAGGAAAACAAAACAGGCCAATGGGTTTTATTCACGAAAATACAACTTTCTTAAGAAAGAGTTTGTAAACAAGACAATGGAATCGAATTACATTTCACACGAAATTTGCATACATTTGAACTTGCAAAAAAGAAGTATCTCTGCAGAGACATAATAGCGAGACCTTGCATTAATAATTATTGTATTCTGATCTGATTGTTATTTTTTATGCATTAACTATTTGAAAGTGGTTCTCATCGATGAAAACAAAACGGTTTTTCATTCACTGCTTGAAGTATTTATAGACGTGAAAACATTCGCTTAATCAAATTACTTTCTGCACGAAATATTTTGTATCCATTTGTCCCGAAACTTTGGGGAAATTAAAATCTTTGTTGGACAGTACTGCATAAAAGCAGTTCATATAATTGTATAAAAAGATAAGAACCATATTGATAAAGGAAATTTTAAAACTTTATTTTGGCTCATTTTGACGAAATTCAGGATTTTCAAAGACTGCCAGTAAACGGCTGTATCTTGTCTGTCTCTAACGATTTTGCTACGGTTTCGAACGAGCTAATTTTTCAACATGATATCATGGTAGCGGGCAGAAGTCGGTTCGTTCTGAATTTTTCAATACGGTATACAAGTTACAGGTCAATATACAGACCCTCTGTACAGTAAAAAACGTTTTGGGAACAAACCATTGTGAACTTATTTTCTATGTTGATCAGTAAAATCCTTAGTACGACATGGGGTTTGTTATCAAGTTCGTTAGTACGTTAATACTGCAAGGTGTATAACCTCAGAGAATTATTATCAAGTGTGTTTTGTTTTATTAGCGGTTTATACTCTAAGGTCTTGGTATGGGAGATCAAAAGTAAGGCAAATTTCTGTTATTATCTGATTGCTTGGCACAGATTAGTACGATACTGAATTGGTTAGGAAATGTAAACAAACATTAAATTGAATGAGAGTAGAAAGGGAGGGACAGGTGGGGGTGAAAGGCTAAGGAGATGGAAAGGGAGGGAGAATTAAAATCCATGCTTGGTTATATCACGCAACCTTTGACTTCTGTTGTTTTCTCACAAGAACAAAACTTAAGGTGGGGTTCTACCTGAATTTGAATGGAACTTTAAGAGATTTAAAGAAGGGATTGAAGAAAAGAATGGAAACACCACCAAACAGCTGACCCCCTCGCAAGAGCACTCCGGGTTGTCAGGAGACTGTTTGGTGTCCGTCCACCAATTTTAACTTCTAATTATATAGCTGTCAGTAAATTCTATATTGTCAGCGCAGCTATTTTTCCTTAATTTCTGAGAACTGTCCAATTTGGGATTAAATTTGGATAGTTTCAATTAGGACTTTCAGGTAAAATGCACAAACTGTCCAATTTAAGAAAAATTGGACAGTTTTGTCTCAGCCAATCAAATCAAAGAAAAAACAACATGTGACGGATATTAGCCAATTAGCACAAACCATAGCGTCAGCCCTGTAAACTTGTCGCATTGTTAGTCGACAATGGCGGAATTCAAAGGCAAGTTTGCTACGTTTTTCCATTCTTTTTGAGCTTTTCAGCAATAGTAACAACAAAGAGAAATTTTCTACGTTGTCAGAAGAGGAGCTAGCTACACTAAGAAGCAAAAACCAAGAGCAAAACACCTCAAATAGTACAAAACTTGGGTGAACGTAAGTGCAGCGAAGCGAAGCAGGAAATCCGTCAGATATTCATCGCCATGAGCTAGATGCAATTCTTTGTCGTTTTTTTTGCTGAAATTCGAAAAGAAAAGACGGCGATGAAGTACGAACGAGATAGTGGAAAAGAGTTTGTCAGATTCAAGAAGAATTTAAAAAATTCCTCTGACAGCCAAATTGGACTCGGCCTACGGCCTCGTCCAATTTTGGCTGCCCTCGGAATTTTTTTCATCAAATTATTTCCAAATTGGACAGCATGTAGTCCAATTACTACTACAAATTCAAATTTTAAAATCACATTAAATCTCCAATATTTCTTATTTGTCTAAATTTTACTAATCCTTTGAGAAAAACTATCGCCTCTCAGACATCCTCCAAAATCGTCCAAAAATTAACAAAATACTGCAAAACAAATATATATGGGATAGGTAAAGCTTTTTTGGATTCCTTGAAACGCGGCTGAAATGGTTTTCAGTGTTTTCCAGGCCTTATACTTTGGGTCAGTACTACTATTCTTCACCAGTTGCTATTACAGTAATGGTATGAAACAAATACCTAATCATTGGTCAATAAGTTGTGATCATTTTCTTGACAATAGTAACCTGATTAGGAGTTGTATACTGTTCCATTAAAGTGTAAGGGCTGGAAAATACTGAAATGCGTCAGCCACCTAAAGCGTTGGAAAAATTGGTCTTCAGGTAAAAACCCCGCCTTTATTAAGTATTGTGAAAAGGCTGCACTTTGCTAAGTGATACAAATTTATATTTTCTAGACGTCTAGTTCAATCGTTTATTTGTATTGTGCGAAATATATTTTTATAAATTGAGACCATTATGTCATTAAGTAGTAATGCAATCTTGAAAACATTCCAGATTTTCATTATTAAATAGAAACACGAAAATTACAAATTTGGGAAAACAAGCCTGTCAAAATGACGTTGCCATGGTGATTTCAAGTTACTGGCACCAATAACTAATCCTACCAAATTATTGCAAGATAAATTTTAGATAAACGCGCAAAGTTTGGCAGCGTTTGGTTGAATCTTGAAAAAGTTATAAGCGTCCAAAACCAGCGCGGGCCTCAAAAGCCCCCCCCCCCCCCCTCCGGCCTGAATAGGTTTAAGTGACTGTTTTTGCAGTGATTTTTACTGTACTGTACCCTGCCGTTCAAGTCAAAACAGATAGCTAATTATTAAGCGCCCGATTTTAAGCTTCTCAAGCTTCTAAAGCTTCTTGTTAAGTTATAAAACTGAACCATCGGACGTACAAGCTACAGGCGGAGGGAAGGTGCATGCCACTACATCTTAAGCATTTTTTTTTGTAATTTTGAGAAGGTGATTTACTTTTTGACACTGAAACTTTCATTAGCTGTTCATTCATCCCTTGCGGAAATTTTGATATGAAAACTATTTGTCCACAACTTTTAAATTCGCCATGGCAACGTCATGTTTGCAACCAAGCATGGCCAAAAATTTACACTTTAATCATCTTTTTTTTATTCTTCCATTTTTTAATAAAATTGTAGAATTTGTTTAATTTTTTCAATACATTAGCATTCTGGCTTGATTTTGTATCAATCTCCGTTTTTGAAAATGAAAAGAAAAGATGAAAGAAAATGATGACATCCAAGATACAGATCCAAGATAACAAGATCCAAGATAACAGCTCGAATGACGTCATTTGACGTGAAATGACGTCCAGGCAACCAAAACTATGTCATCTTGTAGAATAAGCTAAGGGCATTATATCATGGGTGTATGGATGTGCTTGTACGTCCCAGGGTAAAAAGATTGTTTTTCGACTGTTGCCTTCGTCAGAGTAAAATGACTGCAATAAAAAATAAAAAAAGTTTAAACTTTTTCACTGTCCCTAAGCGATTTATTAAAGGGCAGTCTCGAGATTTCATATCTCGTGTCCCTCTTCTTTTCTTCGCCAGCCCTTTCCTGAAGCTTTTTTTTTTTTTGCCTTTTATTTTATTCCTTTGGGACCGTGGAAAGTTTAAACTTTTTTAAAACTTTTTTTGATAATTATTTTTAGTCAATTTACTTTGACGAAGGAAACAGTAGGATGCCGAAAGTTCAGTCAACATTTTACTATTTTATAGGTTAGACACGACAAGTTTTCATGTTTTATCACGAACACTTGTACTGACTGCCCGAACGGAACCGAATTTTGTCAAATTACTTTAGTTTATTAGAGTCATAAAGTAGATAAAGCTCAGCATAATAATAATAACCCGGTGGATCCTCGGTCAAAATCTCGACCTCGAGCCGATATTCTCCCACTTTGGCCCTCGCGCTTGGTAACGAAACTCGAGATGTATAACTCGACCTCACACTCCATCAATAAATCATATATACTCTCACTTTTTATTATTGTCTCGCCTGTTAGATTTCTAAGCGGCAATCGTTTGAAGACTATTCCATATCGAGCATTCTATAACGTACACACGGCGTCGAGCGTAGACAAACAACAAATAATGTGAGTAGTAAGAAGTAATCTAGTTCAAAATGGAAGCAAAACAAAAGAGTGGTAGTGTAAAACGTGCGTCGACTTTGGAGCCTTGGTTTCATGTCAGACGGAAAAGTAAGTGTTTATGTTCTTGTCCTTTTTTTTGTATCTGTCCGGAAAAGGTTAAAATGTTAATATTTGAGAAGAAAGTTAACCTGACACGTTTTACTTTTTACTATCTTTGTAATAAAGTAATAATGATAATACGCTTTAAATTGCACGCATGAGGACGCATTTTTTTTTTTTTTTTTTTTTTTTCAAAAAATGTCCTGCCTTTAAAATGTTCGCCCATGGGCTACCCAAGCCTAAATTATTAAACTATTTTTGAATACGTACAACTCGAATTTCTTTTTTTTTTTCACCATGAAGCATCGATTTGATTGAAAAAATAGAAATGTAAAAAATAGAAATGTAAGGGAGGCACAAAAGGCCGTTCTTTGTTGCAACTACATAGCTTGTTTATTTTAATGCTTGTTTGATAAATATTTGTTTTCCTTTTGTCATTCAAGCATGCTGTCGGATAATCCTATAGAGACAATTCAACCAGAAGCATTCAAGCTTGGCGGTCCTCATTTATTAGTGTAAGTATTCGCATTCAAGTGTAAAACCGCCAGGTAGGGCTTAACTTCGGCCAGCTTAGATGGAGAGCCTGCGCTTCCATTGTAGTATGAGTGGAAAAGAACACAGAATTGATCTACTGTGGTAGTATTTTTAAGTTCCAGTTAAATTTGCCTTGCAACATTGTTGCATTAAAAAATAAATAAATTCGTCTTTATTTTACGAGGGTAGCACGTAACAGTCTTGCGACTGACAAACCTGTGGCCCTCGGATTCCCAATCGAATTGGAATTTAGAAGTGTTGATTTTTGTGAAGGGAGGAAAACCGGAAAACTCAGAGAAAAACCCTCGGAGCAAGGACGAGAACCAACAACAAACTCAAAACACATATGGCACCGGGCCGGAATCGAACCCGGGTCACATTGGTGGGACGCGAGCGCTCTCACCACTGCGTCATCCCTGCTCCCCGTAAGCTGTAAATATTTTTGGTTAGCCTGTTTTTATAAGGCTGGCTCACACTATTAAATTTTGTCAACGATAACACCTTAAAAAGGTTTCTGAATTGAGATTCCATAGATCGATCATTCTGTGTTTTGAAAACCTACAACAGTTGCGGGCAGTGAACTATAGTCTTAATTCACATCCGTGGGAAAAAAAATAAAAGCGAACATTACCTATAAACAACAGTTGAATATATTGTAAAAGATGCAACAGACGAGAAGTGATAAACATTCGCTACTGACAACGCGGGAGTTTCAAGTTCAAACTTTAACCTGTTTGCATCAGTCGTCTTTTTCTGAGAGCTTGCAAGCAACAGAAATTGTGTAACATATGTAGCTTTGACTAAGCACTGCAAACTCCGACCGTTCTTATTTTAAGTTTAGATGATTGGCAAAGCTGTGTTAAAATTAAATAATTCGCTTATAAAACATAAAAACACACACTTGGCGAAACACGAGAGTTATATGCTTGCTGGACGTTTGTAAAACTACTGTAATAAACAACATCATTGTCGCATGTAACTTATAGGGTCGTCCAAGCTTTCCGGATCAGAAAGTCTACGCCCTGCTTTTTGACTGATCAAACAGAAATTAGCAATAAACGCGGACCGCAGAGATGTCTCAATAGACTCTCCTAGAAACAATATTTATCACTCATCAGTTAGAATACAAAAGAGCAGATAAATCTTGTCCAAATCACATTTACTAAGAATTTCAACTGTCTGACCTAACAGTTGTGTAGCTGCGCCGTGCTGTACGAGTCTCGTTTCTAGTCTGTCATCAGCTTGTGTTTTCAGCTCCAGGACCACTCGAGTTGGAAAATTACATCTATTCTGACAACGAAGCAATTCAAATAAAGAGAAACTATCAACGCCATGAAAAAGATCGTAAACTCAAACGAACGTATATTATTTTCTTCTTATATACTGCAAAAAATACAAAAGAAATGGTGGCTCCCACCCACGGGATCTTTTATTCTTAACAAGAAAAGTCAATAAACAGGAAGCGATCGACCATACGTTTAACTGTACCTTTCACTTCCATGTTTTCGTCAGAGAAAAATATGCTTTTTATAATAAATATATATTTCAAAATCTACGATGTACGATGGCGTTCCAACTGGAGTTGTAAATTTACATAAAGAGTCAAGACACTCTTGGCAAAGAATGTCATTATTTCGCCCTCTTTTGTTCTGTTTTAAAATAAGATAAAAGAAAATGGAAAAGAAAAGGGAATGCACTCTGTGATGCAAAGACGTTTGTGGTTGTTTATTCATTTCTTGCCGACAATAAGCAATTATTGGATGAGGTTGAGCATGATATCTGAATTATCAAAACCGAGGTCTGTGTTATCTGCCGAAGCCGAAGGCTGAGGCAGATAACACAGACACGAGGTTTTGATAATTCAAGATATCATGCGAAAACCGAATTCAGTATTGTTTTATTATACGTTTTCAAACAATTTGCAAACGAAGACAGCCATCACTTTTTCTAGCGCCGGCGTAAAACTTCGTCAGAATGGCCAAAGCGGTTTTATCTTGTGGTTCCTCCAGGTTCTTCTCCCTCAAATAATCATTCAGAATTTTTACACTCGTTTTTGTTTTCTCTGGTGTTTTTAGAATCTTTGTCTGATCAAAACTTTCAAGTCCTCTTCGGAAAGGAGGCGAATCGCTCAGCCATATTTTCAAAAGTTTGACAGCACTACACGGACGAGGGGCTTGGAACTAAGCGGAGAACTCGACTGATAACCCAATATCTGCTGCAGATATTGGGTTATCATGTCAAGTTCACAGCTATTGTATATTGACTGAATGCTCTCGACCAATCACATGTTTCAAAGTAATTCTAATGTATAATAATAAGATGCATCGACAGTGCTCCCACGGTTTTTGACATGACCATATCAACCGCATTTTGACACATAAGTTTAGCCAAATCTTAACCTTTTCGACCTAATTGTCCATAGATACACTATTAAACACAGTTGTCAAATTGGTACTTTTTATAACATCCCATTAAAATTTAGGCTGTATTCTTTAGATTGTTCAAAGCTTCTTTTTTTTTCAACGCAAAAGATCACGCGAGAAAGAAAACAGGGAGCAAAGCCAGCGCGCGTGCGAAGCAGTAGGGGGTGGGGTCGGAGAGCGAGCGAAGCTCCCACCCGCACCCCCTTGAACCTCCGTTTTACGCTGGCGTCCTGGTTTCTCACCGTTTATTTTTTCTTCCGTTCAGCGATCGAAGTAATATACGAAAAACTACAGGGCCGTGGACAATCTATGTATTTGTTAAACTGAAGTATTTTTTAACTTCCCAATAAAATAAGAAAATCTAAGGTGGTGGAACCTAGGTGGCTAACTTGATAACGTTGTATATATGAAGTCGTAAACAACAAAAAATAAACTATTCTTAAAGAACAATCCCAAGCCCTTTTACTGAAAGCAAAATCCTTGTATTTTCTTATAAGAACGAAAATCGTAGTGGGGTCAATCAAAGCCCCCCCCCCCCCCCCCCCAACCCCAACCCACCCACCCACCCACACACAAACACACACACACACACATTGTACCACTGTCGGGGGATTATTTCTTCTATCAGCGTTGAAAATAAAAACGATTTCATTTTGCAACGTCTACCCTTTGTATCAAGGACGCTTTATGCTACCCCACGACTTCCTGAGCTAGACATATGCATCTCTCTTTTTAACAGGTTTCTTCTACGGACTAAGCTGAAGATACTGAGCCTCGAATCAGTCGTTGGCCTTGGCATGGATTCTAAAATGTAATGTGTCCCATTAATGCTAATGATAGGCCATCCGAATGCTTTGGTCACGTTTCACATCCCCATGGTTGGAAAATATTTTGGGGGGGGGGGGAACCCCTTGGCAAGAACCTATGCGCATGCGCCAAGTCAATTACCATGGAGTAGCAACCAAGGACAGCTGATTCGTCCTTGTAAGGACTTCATAGTCGTGCGCATTGCCCTGACAGTCCTTCAGTCCAGCTACAGCTTCCATATGTTTTTTTACAGGGCTGACATGGACGAAACAGCTGTCCATGGCTGCCACCCTAAACAAATTAATTTTATTCAAGAACATGAATATTTAGATAGATTTAAGTGAGTCCAGTACACCTTCCAAATTAAAAACTAACAGTGTCTTGATGAGTCATCACCGTCTGGCACAAACATCTGATATGGGAATATGTCATTTTACAATAGCAAACGTTATCGTCATATTAATATCTAATTTATTTTTGGTACGCTACAGGCGAGGGTCGAGCATCGTTTTTGGCGAGACGCAGTCGAGCCAAAATACCCATGACGAGACCAAACGAGCCTGATATGCAGCCCAAGCGTACCAAAAAGGACGAAGTACCGTACCCAAATTCAGCTAAAAATCAGGTATTTTATCGCTCTGTTGAAGCCATGCTTGCAAGGTACCGAATTTTGACTTGTCTTTAACACTTTTACCAAGTTCTTCTTCTGCCTTTTTCCCCGTTTTAATTTCATCTATCAAAATCAAAAAAGCGAATGAACCACTCCATTTCAGCGAATCCAGTACGCCGACGCGCGGCCCGACCGCTAAACACCGTACGACAGTCCCCAAACACGACGTCCCTCAGGAGTAACGAGGCAGGACAGAGAGCTGAGCATGCGATTGGGTACGGTAACAGGGTAAAACCAACTGGCACCCGTAGTGAGGACATATCACGTAACGTGGTTGTTTACCGGGAAGCAAGTTATATTTTCAAGAAAAAGAAAAAAAAACACCTCAAGTGTTTCATTCTTAGTGTAGTGTTTGAACTACACTTATGCTGTGGTTGTGGGTGAGGTGGAAGTGCTACCGGGAACGCAGGGTGGACAATGCTCACTGAAGTGGAACAGCGTGCCATCATCAAAAGATCGGCTTTCAAATAGCATGCGTTGCAGCGAGAGACTCACATGCTCGGGCTACTTCAAAAGATCGATTTATGCAAGATTAAAATCCTCGCGTTTCCAGTTTGGTTTTTGCCTCTAAGGCTGGACCATGATCGCCCGATCGTCTCTGTCGCCCCCCAAGTTGCTGCCCCGCGAGGAGAAGCGAGCGTGAGAGAACATCCAGTTTTCAGGAAAGCGAAGTTTCGGACCTTTCCCCGACACCGACTCCCCAGGCGGAGAGCGGAGACAGACGTGAGACGAGAGTGGCGGACCACTCTACCCTACCACTACCGTGTTTTCTTTCGTGACTGCACTGAACTTAGGTTTATTGAAGAAAGGCGAAAAGAAGTACGCCGCACAGATGCCCGCTATTATTGCCAGGTCCGTGAATTTTTGTTTGGAAACGTCTTAGTAGCATGAGTATAACCGGTCAAGGGAGGAGGAAAACCCTTCGAAGACACATGCGAAAAAATGATTTTATTTCACAAAGTGTGATATAACGTATCTTATCGTCGTTCAAGTGTTTTTTATGCCTAACGGTACCGCCCGTTGAGTTAGTTGCTACATGTATTTCAAACACTACACTCTCCGAATGGAACACTCGTTATTATTAAAGATATCTTTCGACAGATCCTCTGCCATTTTCAGTTATTAACCGCAAGTTACAAAGTTGAATATATAATAAGTGGAAATGTTAATAACGAAAAAAATGTAACGGAATTAATCAGCAATACGTGACAATGACGGAGGACAGAAGATCTGTGGAAATATGTCTTTGAAACTAAATAGTTTCTTTTTTTTTTTGAAATTATGATTTCATTTGACTAGATATATTTTGCTTTTGTTTTTCTTATTTTTTTTTCTTGTTTGCTTGTTTGTTTGTTTGTTTGTTTGTTTTGCTTTTTTTAAAGAGTCGCTAAGGGGAGGCATCGCTTACGAAACGTGGACAAAGGGAGAGGTTTAGGCTTTCACTGAAAAATTCCATTTTCAAAGAAGAAAGAGGAGGGCCTAATACCCGAAACAAGAGTGTAAAAAACTTTAATCTACGCTTTCTAGATAACATATTCTTGATTTATTTTGGTTTCTTATTTTTTCAGGGTGATGAAGAATCGAACTTTTCAAACACTCGAAAATCAGAAATTCAAAATATATCTGTTAGTAACCAGATTTAAAAAAAAAGAAAAGTTAAGCACATTTCTATTGAAAAAAAAAAACATTGAAGTAAACCCGTTTTTGAGCTATAGGAATAAAACAAGAGTTATTTTTTCCTTAAGCTAATATTGTCCTTAGAATTAACAAGTGGACATGTTGTTTGAAACCTGGCAATGGATGGTGATGCCGTTAGACTGCGTTTCCTTGATGAAGGTGGTTAGTTAATTTCGTTGTCAAAGTGCAACCTTGGTTCACCCCCTACCTAATAACATTTGGATGCACATACCGATAAAAGCCATCAGCGATGGATCTTAATTACGAAAAGCCCAAGTCGGGTTTGGTTTGCTGATAAATATAGTACAGTCAAATAAGAAGTTCATAAGCTAGAAGTCTACATCTCTGGATATGGGACTTGAGATGTACATGTGTCTTTCGTAGGTAGGCTATTTTTAGAACGTTTTTTCCGCGAACAAGTTGCCAATCGCGAAGAGTTGTACACGAATACCGATCACGCAATAACATTTTTGGCTTCGCAACAAGTACTTCAATTTCGACTTTAAGCCACACATTTTCTCACAGAAACTATAAAAGATTTGTACAGTGTATCTAAGCGAGGTTCTCTGAAGTGCTGAGTAATGACAAAACGAAAAAGTTTAACCAAAATTAACTTTATTTGACCTAAACTTGATCTGAAAAACGGGATTATCCCTTCTATAGCAAGCAAGTGCGCGCTATTATTTCGGACTGACTGTGTGAAGTAATTTCAAACAATTGCCTGTTTTTCCTCGCCTTTATTGAGCTCCTTTTAACACTGAATGACTCGTAGAGATGTATTAGTGTGCAGTTAAAGCTGTTCGAACTTTGCAAACGGCAAGATAAAAGGTCACCGCCTTTTTATTGCAAAAAATGTTTGAAATTTTGATGTGTACGTGAGCAGAGTCCAATTTAGTTCAGATATTTCGTAATAAACTATGTCATTATCTTGCGCGCACGGTTTGGTAGAACAATAGCCTACACGCCCTAATGCTTGATGAAGACTTTTAGAATTATGAACTTCTGTACAAGTTGACAATTTCCGTCCGATATTTGATGCAATAAATTGAACAACATTCTCACTAGACGGCATTTATCAAAGGTAGAAATATCAAGGACTCTTTAAGTCTCGTTGACGACATAATGGATTTTACCATGAAGAACAATAAATCGGTTATACTTTACGCAGCCGATTTCGAGAGAGCTTTCAATAGAGTAGAACGTAATTTTACTTTTGCTTCTCTGACGCGTTTGGTTTTTGCGAACACTAAGCAATTATTGGATGACGTTGAGCATGATATCGTGAATTATCAAAACCGAGGTCTGTGTTATACAGATAATACAGACACGAGGTTTTGATAATTCACGATATCATGCGAAATTCGAATTCAATAATTGTTTTATTATACGTTTTCAAACAATTTGCCATCACTTTTTCTAGCGCCGGCGTAAAACTTCGTCAGAACATTGGCCAAAGTCGTTTTATCTCGTGGTTCCTCCAGGTTCTTCTCCCTCAAATAATATCAGAATTTTTACACTTGTTTTTTTGTTCTCTTGGTGTTTTAGAATCTTTATCCTTGATCAAAACTTTCATTCCCTTCGGACAAGGATCGCTCGGCCATTTTTCAAAAGTTTGACAGCACTACTCGGACGAGGGGTGAAACTAAGCGGACTTGAATCGACATATAACCCAATATTGCTGCAGATATGTTATATGTCAAGTTCACATCTATTATATTGACTGAATGCTCTCGACCAATCACATTTTTCAAAGTAATTCAATATAATAAAAAGATCAGTGTTCTGCTCTGTGGAAACGGCGCTTGCGTTCTTCGCGACAAATCTTTTCAGCATAACGAGAGGTAACAAGGGGACCCAATTCCTCATTCCTTTTTATTTTTGTGATAAGATTTAGTGTCTAACATAAAAAGCTCGAGTTATTCGCCGATGATAACCACTTTTTCTTAAAGACCTGGCTTCCCTTGATACGGTTTTAAAATCAATCCAGAAATTTATTTATTACCCTCTCTTAAGATAATCACGACTAAATCCGAAGCTAGTTTGATAGGCAGCAGTAAACTAGATATGCAACCTACCAACGACGATGGCATAAAATGGATCAATCTTAATGAAAAGGCATTAATATTCTGGGCATTACTTTTTCGTTAAATGATTTTTTTTAATCGAGAGCAAAATCATTGACAAGATCTAAAGGTTAAAAGCTAATTTAAAAAGATAAGTTTTAAGACGAGATTTAAAAATAAAAATATAACTAATATTTCGCAGGCTAGGTGGAAGCGCATTCCAAAGTGTAGGTGCAGATACACTGAAAGAACTGTTACCAATTGCAAAAGACTTTTTCATTTCCCCTGCTGGGTGCAATAGAAGCGTACCTGAATTTATAGAGCGCAGTTTATACAGTGCATGCTTTCTTACATTAATTAAGAGGCTGTCTTTCCGAAAAACACCCATTCAAATTCGATGAAACCTGTTTTAGCTCTAGCGTCGGTAAAGTCTTTCAGTTGCCAGAGTTTCAGGCAAAATTATTTTTTGATGCGAATTTAAGTGGGTGTTTTTCAGAAAAACGGCCTCTTAAATCACTAATATAAGCTGGCGCTATGCCATTGAGAGCGTTACAACGTTAAATAAAGGCTTGATTGATAGAAAGAAACTTCATTTTCAATACAATTTTGATTGGTTTCTCCTAGGAATCCTCTCATTTCCGATTCAGAAGCTATCAGCGTCGACTATCCCACTTTTCACCCAGGGTCAGCGTATGCTTCCGCTCTTCTGGCTTCAGGGTTCAGAGAAAAAGATGCCTATGAAGATTTCAACACAACATTTATACCGTGCCCCCTTGGGACATTTATTGATCCTTCCACTAAGGGAAAAAGAGGATGTCAGAATTGTCCTCCAGGTAACTTCTTACTTCTTCTGGTGACCAAATTATGAAATGTCGCTGACCAAAAAAAATTCTGGTACCCCATACAACGTAACATGACATTAAAGTCAACAACAACAAAAAATATGTTATTTTGAAAAGTAAGCTATGGGCGTTTTACTCAGTGTAAAAAAATCGCCACGCATTAATAGAACGGAAACCTAAGATGCTTGATATTGCAAAATGACACGACAAACTAAAGTTGGCAAACTCATCTTGGCAAACTCAAGTTTGTGTGTCTGAACGACACAACAATAGTTGGCAAACAAGTTGGCCAACTGTTGGTGAGAATAGAGACAAGTTCTATTTTGTCGCCAACAGTTGGCCAACTTGATTGCCGTTTCTGCGTCGTTCACACACACCAACTCGAGTTTGCCAACACGAGTTGGCCAACAGTTTAAGAGGGGAATCCATCCGCCATCCCCCTTGTGCCACGATGGGGGTATTATGCCGGACTTACTGACACCATGGAAAGGAAGCGTTTTGAGGCAAAGCTGATTTTCCGGCACCAGACCATGCGACCTCGTGGACTAAATGTGGATTTTACCTTTATTTGATCTTCTCTAATGTTCACTCTAACAAGCGCGCGCGCTTGTGGCGTACGTTTTGATTTGTAAACTTTCAAATACTTTGATCACGCGCACGTGCTAATTTCCGTAATAACCACACTGCTACTTTGGTTCGGTTTTTGGTCTTTTGCGCGCGCGTTTTTTTTTTTTTTTTTTTGACCCCCCCCCCCCCCCCCCTTAGATGGCATTTCACATTTTCCACTGAAGAAGGGGCTGTAGCCCCGAAACGTATGGAAACATTATACTACCATCAGGCGCATTTTACATTTTAATTATCGTTTTCAATTCACTAGTTATATGCGCTACACAGTCACACGAAATTTCTTTAGAGATTTCTATGTTACTATGGTATTAATTTCCATGTTCGTCCGAGGGTTAACTTAGGTTTTCCCAATAAAATGTTTCGTTTCCCATCGCCCGACCGACCAATAAAGTAAAAAAAAAATTGCAGATTCACTAGTCAAAGAAGCTAGTACTTTAATTTACAAGCACACGATCTTGTTTTATAAACAACAATTGACATTATGTGATGTCCTTGCCTTTAATTTTGATTAAAGAAAGAATAACGGAAATAACGAACGAAATAGCCACCTTTTCGCATTCGTAACCCGAGGCTTTCTTTCTTCAAGTGTTCCATCTTTTTTCTTTTTTTGTTTGTCCGACCGACCGACAAACCATCAAAAGAGACGAGGCGATGGGAAACGAAACATTTTATTGTGATGGCCTTAATGTAGACCAACTCAAGTAAGTGCAGGTGCTTGCTACTAGGAAATGATGTAATGATTGCAATATGTAACACCAAATCGATTCGTTTTCAGTCTTCATAATAGTAGCAGAAAGTACACTTTGTACACCTGTACACTTGTAAAAACTCACTTTAGACAAGTTAAGATAAGCTACCTAGTAACAACGTAACAGAAGAAAAATTCAAAACAATGAAAGCTGCTTTTCTTGGAGGCCGTGTTAAAGCTTGTTACTTGTAATTGCCTTGAAATGTTCAGTTTTTCTGTCATGCAATCTACGTTTTGTTTGTCCAAAATCAACTGTCACCTCTGAAGATGTATGTAGAAACATACGAAACGTCAAGTTAAAAGGTATAATGTTTCAACAATGCGTTTGTTCGTATTGTTTTTTATGGCATTTTGCGTGTTATTTTTAGTTAAGCTTCGATGGCCAAAGAAAAAGAGTAGTTACGAAATCTTTATAGTATTTTGCAGCCGACATATCCAACTTAAGTCGTTGGAAAAAGCGCTTATCGAAGGCGCGAAGCGCCGATCGTCTTGCGAGCCTCGCACGCCCGCAGGGCGAGCGAGGCGAGAAAAAACGACTGTCGGCTTTCCATACAACGAATTTGTTCCGACCAGGGGGCCAAGTTATGTCACCGAGTTGTCAAAAATTTCGACACCTCCACCCATATTTTAATTGATAGCATTGTTTATTTTCACGTTGTCCACGCACGAACTAGAGTGTTTAAAAGTCCAACGAATTTTTTTTTTTATTTTGTTCAGTTTTCGTGAAAAAGGTAGAATGTGTCCCGTTTAAAATAGAAGTCTGTTTCTATTCATCCAATGGATCAAACAACACCGAAGAAACCCGCCTCACGACGATGAACAAAGCAAAAAGACGCGTCGACGTCGGACTGTTGAAGAGCTGCATTCAGCGAGCTTGAACTCTTTGCCAGGACAAATGGTTGGCGGCTTTTGCCAAAGGCCTTTGAAACAACAGCAAAAACATCCCTACCCTTTGATTAAAGAGCTTCCTTTTGATCTGATTTTAATACAAAACCCAAATCGTTCGCAAGCGCATCCAAGTCTTTTCCATTTTGTTCGCGCGAAGAGCATTTTCACTGTCAAATTGATACGGAGTCGATATCTTTGACGAGGGGAAAGAGTTTTTGGTGACAGGTAACATCATAATTGACCAATGGGAATTTTCCGTTTCTGGGAGAACGGGAAATTCGAAACGAATTCAACGTATGGAAAGCCGACAGTCGTATCTTTTAGCGTCTCTCCCCAGTCTCACCCATAGTTTTGACATTGGCTCCAGACCTCTCGCTCTTGTTTCAACACCGAGCGCGTTCGCAAAAGATACGACTGTTTTGCAGTCTACCAACACACAAATACTTCTTTATCACTAACAGGAGCTAACGCTCGAAACGTCAGCTCTTCCGCAAGTTAAATAACATGTCTCGCTTACACTGCCAAGACAAACAGAGACGGTGGATCACCAAACTGACTGTTCAGTGAGATAATTAAAGAAAATTGTGTGCCAAAATCGGAATTGAAATAGGTCCTTATATCATCACGCAAGAGTTATAACAAATGTATTTTACAATACGTTTTCCCATCTTATTTCTTTCTACTAAAACATAGAATCAATTGTGCTTGTCATTTATCAGGAGGTTTTTACTCTGACATCGTTGGCTACGTCGGCGAAACCTGCAGGAGATGTCCAAATGGTTCTTTTGTCGCATATGACAAAACACCTGGAACACAACATCGAGACTGCAAGTCTTGTCCTTTAGGTAAAGAAAATTAACTAGGGCCCGTGGTAACTATGAGAATTGGGACCGACCAGTTTTTCTTTGTGGAACTTGGTGTTTCTCTACGATGTTAGCCTCCCACGCAGACGTTCTCTGGGCTCGTCACGCGCGTAGCCCAAAGAACGTCTCCGCAGGAGGCCACTTCAACGTTAGCTCATTTCAGAATTCCCTTAATTAACTTTGTTTCAATTCGAGGGAAAATAAAGTTGAGACGTCGAACCCGATAAAGGAAATACAAAAAGAAAAAAACATTGGCATTAAGTCACAATTCAAACTATATGGCGATGAGTAAAATAGGTTTGGAGTTGTTGGTCCCAAGCCCACAAGTTGGGTGTTTTTCTAAATCTTAGAAGGTTCTCAGATTTAATGACCTCCGGCCATCTTTGACAGGCAACAAGTGTATTCCGACAATCTTCGCAATACTTCAGATGACCGTCGGAATGTCTTAGAGCTTTTTTTCTTACACTTGATTCATACATTTCGAGCTTTCAGAACTCAAATACCAACAGCTGATAGTATACGAGTAGCTCAACCAATCAAAGTGTCGTATTTGCATTAGTATACTATAATAATCCTAAAAGAAATATATATGTTTTTTTAAATCTTCAACAGGGACAGAAACTGACTTCTTTGCTGGAAAACGTGCCTGCAAATGCTTGGAAGGACATTATCGAACCCACATGTTTGAACAATGTTTCAAATGTGGCCAAGGAGGACTGAAATGCCAAGATGACTATGCTTCACTGAAATCTGGTCATTGGTGGGAATGGCGAAACAAGAGTCACAATGATCGCTACAAACTTTTTATTCAAAACTTATTGTCATCTTCACCAGCTTTAGATGCTTTCCATGTACAATACCCTTATCCTATACCCACGCCCTATATGTGCCAAGCAGAAGAGTCGTGTAAAGGTGGTCTTGATTCCTCCTGTGATAATGGGTACGAAGGTCCACTTTGTAGTGTTTGCAGTTTAGGATACTACAAACAGTTTCGACTCTGCACATCATGCCCTTCAAAGACATGGATTGTGACTCAGCTGTCTATAATTTTCTCCGTTGTTCTCATTACCATTGCCGTTTTGGTGTGGACAAGCAAAAAGAAGAATAAGAAAGATGATGAACAACATCTGATTGATAAGTTTTTTTCAAAGGTCAAGATCCTAATTGGCTTCTATCAGGTCACCTATGGTTTGCTGGACGTATTCTCATACATTGAGTGGCCCGGTTCTCTTGAGACTATCGCTAAGTATTCAGGATTTCTCCAATTGAACGTGCTGCAGATAGCACCCATCCAGTGTCTTTTTTCTGGATTACACTTGGATGCTTTCGGAAGCCTTTTTGCAATTATGGCAATGAATTTTGCCATAATTTGCCTTTCAGCCATTGCTTATGGAGTTCATAAACTGCTCATCTCAAGAAATCACAACCTCGAGGAAGAAGAAAAGTCAAGAAGAGTCTTGCAATCCAAGGAGCTTGTGTACAGGAATCTGTTTTTCTTTCTGTACGTAACGCATCTTAGCACTTGTTACAAGACAGCGTCTGTCCTGCCACCCGCATGCAGAAAACTTTGCCGAGATGACAAAGAAGTTTTGTGTTCCAAGTTCCTGAGAGCAGATTACAGCGTACCATGTCAAGGGCAAAAATACAATCACATGCTTATCGTGGCATACATTTCTACGGTCTATATCTTTGCCCTTCCTGCCGCCTCATTTATCGCTCTCTGGAGACAACGAAGAGCACGGTTGGCCACAGAAGACGGAGGCACACCGAAGGATTTGCGTTCAAACAAGGAAATGATATCTGGATTGCGTTTTCTCTTTGAAAATTACAAAACCCGTTCGTGGTATTGGGAACTTGTTGAAATGACTCGTAAAGTAATCTTAACATGTGGCCTAATTTTTGTAGAACAAGAGAGCAGGTCCTACATTGGCTTGGCGTTAGTCATCGCGGGGATGTATGGGTTTCTTTTCGCCTGGATGAAACCCTTACAAGACGTGACGGAAAACAGATTGATGACGACGTCCCTTGCCGTTACTGTTGTCAACTTGGTTATTGGAGCAACGAGTAAGATTCCCGCAGAGAATGTAACAGGCACGATTGGCCCGGATACTGACGCGCACTTATTCATTATATTGATATTCGCAGCAAATTCATTCGTGATAGGCCAACTCCTCGGTAAGATAAAAAGTATATTTTTAAATAGGTTTTAGCGCAGAACGAGCCCATACACAAAATGTGAGGTGTTCATACCTCATTTACAATATGTCCAGAAATGCATGCAGTTGCAAAATTAACAAATTTTACAATTTTAGTGATGGCCTTGCGAATTTTCGTTCGCAACCTGATGTAAGCCAATCAAATCGCACGTATTGTTTTTTCCACGTCCAATCGGAAGCCGCGTATCATGTATTTTGACGGTATGAGTTGTATCACCTTGAGGTTATCATTCAAGGTTAATTGGCGGGGTTTCACACACAAGCCATCTCTTGGCGAAGCTAAAAACGATTTTTTTAATGTAATTTCAAACTGTACAGCAGTTCGGAAAAGCACTGCACGTTGAAAAGTATGTACAAGAAACCTTTGGCTCACGGTCTCTGGATTAGGAACTTAAATGGCTAAATTCATCTAAAAACTCTAGTCTCATAGACTTGACTCATTTTATTACAAGAAATTTTTCGAAAATAAAGCTGCAGGAATCCTCCGAAAAACAACAGCATACAATACTTTTAACACTAGCAAATGCGATTAAAAAACGACGGCAAAGACAAAGAAAACGTCGCCAAACAAATTGTCGGATTAGCAAAATCATCCTGCACGTGCACGTGCGATTTGCTCATTAAAATGACTGTTTTATTTCCGAAACAAAAAGAAAAAAACTTTCGGAATTAAAAACCAACAATCGAGACAAACAATGTAGTGCTTCTGTATTTAGTTCGTCAACTATTAAGTCAAAATTATTACTTCCGTTTACTCCAACTGACAGACACATACAGTAAAATCGAAAAGATTTCAAAAACGACGACCAAAATATTGTGCAGGGGTGGTAAAAGGATTGTTTTTCCGTCTAAGCCCTCCCGGATATAAGACCCTCCGCTTATAGAAAATTACAGGAGTGAAAACGGAGGGAGGGGGACTTCCCCTTCTGTAAAACTTCTTCCAAAAAGTGTTCTAAGATAGCTTCATTCTTGGTTTGCTTTCAGTCGAGTACGCTTTGTTCCTTTATGATTTCCTCAAGGAGTGGCGCAACAATCCACATTGGTCTTTTTCTTGTTGCCTTGCTCTGCTTCTCCCTCTTAGCGATTTGCAGGGGGAAATTGCTGGTATGGCTGGGACGAACGTCCTTAAAACCCAAGTGCAAACTGGAGAGTTTGAAATGGTTACACTTAGCGGTGTTATAAAAGACATTGGCGCTATTGATGTTACCCTTGAAGAAAACGAGGGAAGTGATGATGATGGCGGCGAGACAGTGGAGGCGAAGGATGACAATCGTCAGGCCGTAAAGTACAGCAGCACAAAACGTGATCAAGGCATACAAACGGAGTTATTGTCGCTTTTCACAACCCCTAATGACACCGTGCATGAGTCAATCGAAGAGGCACACTTGTAAATAAATCACTGTGAGTACAATCTACTAACTATTTTGTATGCAGATAAAATAATACGCCTTATCATTTTCTATGGTTATGCAGCTAAACTGATAAAAGGGACAGTGCCGTGTAAAGTTTTCTACGTTTTTTGTGTAAACTATGCTAGCATTATGAGGATGCACTCACGGAACAAAAAACTATCCCTTGAACAACAAAAGAAAGGCATAAATCCATTCTCCAAGATGTGAATAAACCATAATCAATAGCTGTAAATGATTTCCCTCCAAGTAACACTATCAAACTTGAAAACGTCGGCCCGCCGTTTTTAAGTTTTAGGCCACTTTTTTTCTTACATGTCAGTAGCCACACCACTTTTTAACAGTTTTCATGACTAGTACAATACGTTTTAGCAAGAGCAGGCCACTATTAGTGGATTTCCAATTAATATCAACACCTTCATTGGATTTTCAAGTAGCACTTAATCTCAGTGACACTTCCCCTTTAACCGACTTATTCCTTTAGGCTTCTGGTGGAGCAAAGGGCGTCAACAATGCTTCGCCACCGAACTCTATTTGCTGCCGCCTTCTCTGCTGCGTTCCAACTGATGTTAGCTTTTTTTAACTCCTCCTCAGTTGATCTTCTCCTGGTCTTAGCAGGTCTTCCCACCTTTCTTTTCCCCTGCGGATTCCACTTTAAGGCCTGCTTGGTGGTGTCAGTGCCTGGTTTTCTTAGTGTGTGGCCGATCCAAGCCCATTTCCTTCTTGCTACAGTGGAACCTCGATATAACGAATGGCCAAAGGACTGGCAAAATATGTTCGCTATAACGAGGTTTCGTTATATCGAGGTTCTTTTCCATATATTTTACTATTACTGGGGCTGAGAATATCGTTCGTTATATCGAGGACTTCAAAATATCCATAGAGGTTCGTTAAATCGAGGTCCCACTGTATCTCAGTTGGTCTTCCCCATTTTATTGCATTTATTTGTTCTCAACTAAAAATGGAACCCTAAGTTATTGTGATACTAGAATCTTTCAGATAATGTTTCCATCCCTGGCATTGCGTCTTTTGTCATCAGATTTGCTGAAGACTATTTATTTATAATTTTTAGAACCAATCGTCTGGGCGCCTTTTATTGGCTCAAAATAAGAAAGGAAATCGCGCTTGCACAAAGCACATTAAGAATTTGTTACCCGTAAATTACCGATCCGAAATTGCCAGTTCAATTTTCTTTGCGAAAAGTTTTCAAACGTACCAAGAGGTTTATATTTTGTGCTAGGCCGTTAGCATTTTTTTTGTTCCGGCCTGCTCCTCTGCTCCTCGGTTCCAGTGCATGTTCATTAACTTGCTGAAGATATATTGCATTGAAGTGGTGCGCTTGCCATTCGCGCAAGCAAATTTAACACAAGCGTGCCATATAGTGAGCAGATTACAAACTTCAATCTAGGAAAAATCGTTTTCTTTTACGAACCAGACGTTCTACTTGATATGTTTGTGAGGAGTCTTCGCAAACCGTCGCAGCAGATTGATATTTGTCATTGACGACATTTGCTTCATCTTTCTCCGAATTGGCACGCAGTCCACGCAATATAATTCCCATAGCCACGCTATTTTTCCCATGAGGTTTAGATCTAAAAATTAACCCCTTCGCAAATTTGGTGTTATTGGTCTCTTTCTTATTGGACACTCTAGCTACTCTTGCTCCATTTTGGTGGAAAAAGTGTTCCTGCACGTAAAATGTTTTCCGTCCGCATTAACCCGGGTAAATTAAAAACGATACGCTTCATTGGTGAACGTTTTTGAAAAGTTTCGTTTTCGGTGACCGAAACGCCGTTTCAGTGTGGACGGTTGGCCTAACCGGAGAAAAAAAGATGCGTTTTCAAATTTACCCAAGTCAGTGTGGACGGGGCCTTAAAGAACAGGATCTGCTCATTGGTATGATTTAATGAAAAATGTATGTACAAAGTGCGGCGACTACTACCGAAAATGTGCGAAATATTTATGACCAGGCTTCGTCATGTTTTTGCATCAATAATTGGATGTGCATAGCGCTGTCTGGTAAAATGCACTATTTTGCAATGCATTGCACGTTCTGCAATAGCCCGTGGATTAAGATGAGCAAAAATACCATACTCATAGGTTTTGCATTCGTGTTTTCTTGGAAAGCGTTCCTAAGGATAAAAACAGACAATTTTGTGTCCAAGTTAAGAAATCAGCGCCGATATCTAATTCCATGACCTGTTACGACAGGGAGGTAAATAAGGTGTATTTGTGGTAATGCTGTAAGCTTATTTGTCAAGCTTTAGCGAAGTCAGCGTCTAAACGCCCAAGATATAAACTTTTAAAGGAGTACCCATGCAAAAAACTTTGCCTTATGAATTTATTCATGGCCAAGTATCCCCCGCGACGTTAAGGAGATATTCTTGAGCTTGCTCGACAAGATCAACCCTCAACCACCACCCCTTTGGTACAGCCAAAGTTTACCAAGTCGCTTTATTAACTTTATTAACCTACAGAAAGCAAGTTTACAGCCAGAATCAATTCCATAGCATCTGCTGGTTGGTTTTAATTTTCCGCATTTGTAGCACATGACCCAGCAAATACACATACAGCTGTCTAGAGAAAGGCTGTCCTTCAGAATGTTAAAGATGTACGCTTCAATGCCGAAAGGTGTTCTGGGTAGTAGTAGTTAACTGTACTTATTCGAAGCCCGTAAGTTAACTGTGTTTCAGCGAGATGGCAGGAGAAACCATGAATAGAGCTATCTTTAAAAAAAGTCCAGTTGAGGTATTAAGCGCTGAATGGTAGTGTATGAAATTAGTAGAATTTTGCATATTGGTAAATACATCTACAAGACTTTTTATTTTACACATGTATCGTGTTATGTTTTAGAATATTTACCTAACTTTTTTTTTGAATAGGGCCAGCTTACTTCAACAAGTGTGGGAGGCGCGATGGCCTAATGGTTAGCGCGCTCAAATCCGAGTCGAACGGCCCGGGTTCGAGGCCTGGCCGGGGCGCTGCGTTGTGTTCTTGGGCAAGACACTTTACTCTCACAGTGCCTCTCTCCACCCAGGTGTATAAATGGGTACCGGCGAATTTACTGCTGGGGGTAACCCTGCGATGGACTAGCATCCCATCCAGGGGGGAGTAGCAATACTCCTAGTCGCTTAATGCTATGGAAACCGGGATAAGCTTCGGCTGTATGGGCCTCATGGCTCGGAGACAGACTTTACCTTTACTTCAACAAGTAAAAAATAAGAAAAAGAAAGTTAAAATGAATGAAAAGTTGTTATTTCTTTCTAGTATGCACCGACATTACTCTGTGCCGCAGTTTTCTATTTTTACCAACTTTAATTTTCGGCGTTGTTGTGTAAACTTTTATGCTTCTGTGATACAACGTTCCTTGACGTAGCTGCATAGATGTTTGTAGCCGCACGTTACATCAAATCGATTCAAACCCAATAAACGCGGTTTCTTTAAATGCACCACTCTAGCGCTGGTATACAAAATTCTATGGATACAACCAGCTTCTATATATACGTGCAACAACACAAACATGTCACTGCATTTAGCCCTGGCATGGCCAGCCGACATAAGTCGTAGTAAAAACTATCTACTCTTTTATGACAGGTATCAGCCCTCTGCATCAGATGCCATCTCTATAATTAGGAACTGTATCAGCACTTATCTAATGGTCAAAGTAGCACTTGATTGAGCTCGTCTAAACAGAGACTCGAGGACAAGAGACACAAAGACCTCCCTGCAGCGGTTGATTAAGGAAGTTAATTTAAGCCACTTTTAATAACAATGAAACCTGCTTAGCGAAATGTAGGAATCATTGATGAAAGAGTTGCTCTGATCGTGACCTTAATTCTTCTTTCTTTATACGAATATTTGCTATTTACGGCATTAGTTTCTCTTCATTCGTTGCTGTTAATAAAATAAGTCTATCTCATTAATTTGACCCTCCCGATTAGCTTATGCCTCAGTTGGTTATTTGCCTGTGAATCACCATATATATCGATCCTTAAGTTTCAGGCTATGGAGGGATTTAAGGCTTTCCCATCGATATCTCACCCGAGAAAAAATCCCGGGATTCTCACGTACGGCGTACTCACCATCTAAAATAATTGCGTTACCAGCTTGGTTGTTATGTAATAGAGCAGTTTTCAATTGAGTGTCGTAAAACCAAAACCAAAGTAATTACTCTGACCAATCACAAAGAACACAGACAATCCAGTGAACCAATTAAAACTCGAAGCGAATACATGTAGCTGGCACGAAGCGCGGGAAAACGTGCGCGAGCGAGTCACGATTGGTTTTGGTTGTAGTTCTGATTGGCTGAGAAAGTGGCGCGAGATTGTTAAGCTAATCACTAAGCGTAGTAATGCAAAACCAAAGCAAAAGCAATTTACTTTCGACACTCAAGTGAAAACCGCTCTTATCATCACAACCTACCAGGGTTCAGGGGGAAGGCGGTTCAGATCCCGCTCAGGGCAATTCTTTTCTTTTCTTCATAAAAATATTTGTTATTTACGCGATTGGTTTTTCTTCTTGATTCATTCCTGATGTAATTTAACCCTTGGACGTACAAGCAAATTCATACCACCACCATGGTACAAGGGGATAGGGGGTGGATAGACCCCGCTAGGGTTTTCGTTCTTTTAATGCGCAGAGAAATAATTTTGCACTGAGTAGAAAGGACTTACTCTACACGATGCCGAAGGCGCAGTGGCCTAATAGCTACTGCGCTGGACTCCGAATCAAGATGTCCGAGCTACTGAGAGTTTTAGCATTATAGAGTAAATCCTCTTTTCAAAATTTCCGAAAAAAAACTCAAAGGGGTGGCAAACTGATGTAAAATGTCTCAAGCCATTTGTCACATTTATCTCCTGTGCCTACTATAAAGGAATTAGAAGCTAGACAGTCGCACATATTTACTTAAGGTTTTGTTAGAGGTCTAGGGTTAAAAAACAATAAGTTGACTTGTTATAGCTATATTTATCGCTTCTAAAAAAAAAGTCACGTCACTTGTAAGGGATGGACAAGCAAAACAGACAAATGGATCCGTTTGGATTTAGGTTTGCATTTTAAAAGGTATATGTACTATTACTTTTCATTTTCGATAGTACAGTCGAACTTCTTTAATACGAACACCAAAGGGAAGAGCGTCTGTATAATGGAGGTGTCCATATTACAGAGATAGAGTTTATATGAATTTTGGTGTGCTTCGAACTAAGGGGTCCATGATAGGGTGGTGTCCGTAAGCTAAAAAACGGTTTCGAGTGTATTTCCTTTGCCTGCTGTAGAATAATACTGGTAGACAATTTTGTAGGTTCTCTGTAAAGGCCTGGCAAACGAGGAAACATGTTTCCAGAAACATTCTTAGCGCGCGTATGTTTCCCAGTTTTGCCATACGGAAAGCAGCGAGGAAACAGTTATAAAAACATGTTTCCTTGTTTTGCAGGGCCTTAAAGCAAAGCATACATATTTACTACATCTATATTTATCCAGTTTTAGAGAAATATCAATCATTGGTTCCCGCTGTAAAAAAATATTTGTAGATGATTCGTTTAGTTTGGTGTAACGTTTGGTACAATGGAAGAGCAGGACTGAAAAACATAACAATCAATCCGTCCCTTCATATGTTATTTCCTAGCATCATTATTGACCTCGCCACGTAAACTGAAGGGAAATATATATTCAACTTAAATCATATATATTAATCATAGACACTAATACTTGTTTACTTATTTTTGAAAAGAATAAGTAAACAAGCAAATATTTGTGATCATGCTTGCTATTTTTGGTGTATTGGCAGGAAATTAAGCAAAAAACGGGGCCACCCAGGGGTTTCAGAGAACATGGCCATAAAATAATTAGGAAAACGAGAACAAAAGGAAAAAAAGCTGGGAACACAGGCTGTTGTTTCAGGAACAAGAGAACATAGCCATAAAGTAATTGGGAAGAAGAGAATAAGAGGAAATTAAGCTAGGAACACGGCAACAAATGCTGTGCTTCTGCATCGATATTGTAACAAAAATGGATCACAGAAATCAACAAAGTACTACTTTCAGGGAACAAGGTAACACAAGGGAACTTTCTGGGGGAAGAAGGGAAGATGGGCCCCCGGGAGGTTCCCAAAAGGCTTATGTGCGCTTATATTCATTGATATTATTAATTGTGCGTGCTGTATTTAGAATTGTCTTAGGACAATTTTTGTATTTATCTAGTATCCCTGCTATAAAGAAGTATGTAGACAGTTTTTACGGTTTTCTGTAAATGTTTGGTAAAAGGCAAAGCATATATCCATTTCAACTCATATTTATCCATATTTATCCGACTTACAAGCAATATTTATCGCACGTGCCTGATTTAAAGTAAAACTTGTTTGTAGACATTTCCCTTAATTTCCCTTGTTTTTCCACTGTTAATTTTTGTAGTACGAAAAAGCAGGAGTAATAAACATTGTAAAACGTAAAAGCTGTTGGAATTGTTAAGAGTGACGCGCGGTTATTGCGAGGTATATTACATAGTAAAAGGGGGAAGAAAATTCCTTTCTTCTACGACTCAAAATTGCGGCAAAGCAGTGCCAAGCAACCTAGTGTGCGCAGTAACTATCGAATGGTTGCTAAGGGCATAGTGAATAGTTTGACAAAGGTCATTGTATGGTTCGCATGTTTTGGTCTTGACCGCGCACAAAACACAAAAGCTATTTGCATTTTGCTTGCTCCTTTGAAGTTTGCCAGACTGATAACAACAATGATAACGGTGTCCATTCTGGCAAAAGTAAGGCTTGCGAATTATACTAATTAAAATAACTCCAATGATTCTGAAATGATTTACCATTTTTTGGTTTCTAAATGTCAACTGTGACACATTTTTTGCTTGTTATTCCACGACGCCAAACCATTCTAAAAGACGTGAAATATCAGGTAAGAAATCTGGCTGAAAATGCAAAAAAACATCTCAGCGGCGTGAAACATCAAAGACAAAAACTGCCACTATTCGCATTTCACACGCATGCAGTCATTGACATTTTAATCTTTCTGAGAAAAACAAAAACTTTAGGTGTCGTCTTTCTTAGCAACGGCTTGCTGACACAGACTCGCACCGTTGCCCGGCACCGCTATGCCTTCAAAGAAAAGCCGATTTCTTCCACCACCCCCTAGAGTTGTTTACGCTTTTTGTGCTCTCCAAACATCCCGCATGCATCATAAATCAACAGTGCACGCTGAAGCATAAAACGATTGTTAATTAATATAGCACTTAAAAAAGAAATAGTAGTTTACTTAACAAAACTACGGATTTTTATTTGTTAGTAAGATTTTAATGTATCATTGTTATTATATTACAAAACAAATTTCTTCGCTTTGGTATCGTTGAACACATTAGCTGGCCGGGATCATAATTAGAAAGCATATGATATGTAATGAACGTAATGAAAAATCCCTTATTATACGAAAGTAAAAAGTAAAAAAAATAGTTAAAATATACTTAGTCAAAATAACCACTCCGGATGAAAATATGCCTTCTGTTTTCTTGTCAAATACGAAGTAGTTTTGGTTTCTTTTGCTACCAAATAATGAAAATGATGATAACTAGGTCTACTTTCAGAAGTTCAAGCATGATAAAGCGACATCGTATCGAACCGCGCATAGCAAATATATGTGTATGAGTTTTAGAGCGCTTTTCATAGGGCTGGAGCATTTCAAGAAGTCAGTTCTCTATGTAAAGCCTTCTTGATCGTATATTGATCATCTAGTTTAATTCTGTCGGCTCCAGAAGATTCCAAATGGATTGCCATAAGCTGTGAAAGCGTTGTAAGCTTCGCTGTTTCTTTGCGTACTGATCGGACCAACATGGAAGCCTGCACTTTCATTAGGCGTCACGTAAGACCGCACGAAAGTGTTTTCTTGGGGGATGTTTCGAATCATAGCCGGATGACTCGAGCTCATTTCGCCAAATCCATTGTGTAAAGGACTGGGGGATTGCAGACCCTGCATGCCTTGAAAGTTTCCATAGTGTTGGCCATAGCTAGGGTTACAATTTGTGTACGGGACTTGAGCGTAGAATGGGTTTCCAGATTTTCTTGGAGAGTTGTTTTTCAACTGATTTGCAATGCTTCTAAAGTCACCAGGGCTGCAAGGCACCATGGGGCCTGTAGGGACGCCAGGCTGCCGGGAGACTGGAGCCGAGGTTTTTGTTGTGGTGTCATTGGGTGGACAAAGTGGTCGACTTTTTTTCTTTTCTCTAACTGGAGAACTGAAACCTAAAACAAAACAAAAATAAACTGTTGATCTATATTTTCAATGTCCAAATAGGCTAATAAATGCCAAGGTTAATAGTCAAACAGGGTAGCACATTCAGCAACGAGGCTGGTATCCATAGGGTCCTTGGGACAATAAAAGTAAGTACAATATAAAATTCTAATGAGAGAACATTTCGATATACAATTAAGTATAAAAATAAGCGAAAATAATCCACGACGTTTCGAACTCATCTTGAGTTCATTATCAAGTAGATATGAGTAAAATAACGGTCGAGTTAAGTTTAAATGCAAATAGAGGTGATAGAGTATATATATCTTATTAACCACGCGCGAGGGCCGTACTGGGCGAATATTGGCCCGAGGTCTTGACAGTATGGATCGAGCGCAGCGAGGTCCGTACAAAAAAGACCGAGGGCCAATATTCGCCCAGTACGGTCCCGAGCAAGCTTGGTTAATAAGAGATTTATTACACGACTGGAAACTTTGTGTATTGAGAATTGCTACCCGGTAGATGTCGTGGAAAACAATGTGCGGCAAAACTTTTACGTGCGCTAAAGGAGTTAGATTATTTCTGTGTTTAAGGTCATTTCATTTTCAAAGCAATAAAAACTCCGAAAAAATTTTACAAAAAAAAAATCTTGCAAAAAATCTTGCGCTAAATCGCGCGGGAATTAGCGCGGGATCATCTGGGACAACACCCGGTCCGATACTTGGAAAATATCGGCCCTCGCGGGACCGGAAATAAAGTAATCTGATTGGCTGATTTAGTTATTGGCCCTCGGACCGCCTTAGTCGTGTAATAAATAAGAATATTTTAAAAGCAGTGTTTCGCGGTCAATAGCGTTCACAGTGTTAGTTAGTGCGGTATTTAATTAGGTAAATACTTTCGCACGTATCGAGTCCGCCTGCGTGTTTAGTGCTGGTTTTCTCTCGCGAATTAAAAGCATTTAAACTTAACTCGACCGTTATTTTACTCATATCTACTTGATAATGAACTCAAGATGAGTTCGAAACGTCGTGGCTTATTTTCGCTTATTTTTATACTTAATAATACAATATAAAAATGTTGAAATTAGAGAAGGAATTTTAAAAACTTTTTAGCCCGGCCAAACGGACGCAACGTTTCAACGCAACATATCGCAACATTGTTGGGTCTTGTTGCGAGATGTTGTGAAGGTGCTGGCCGGCCAAACGGACGCTACATTTGAACGCAGCATAGCGCAATATGCTGCAACATGTTGGATGGCGCAAACCGAATTTGTGCGCACGCTCCGGCTCGACAATGTTGCGCGAACATGGCCAATCGAGTACAACGTCATGCAACATCCAAAAATGTTGCGAGAAGTTGGGAGAAACATTTGACCATTTTCAAACTTGATCATCCAACATGTTGCAACATGCAACAGGGTGGCCAAACGATGGCAACATGCTGTGCGCAACAATGTTGGGATATGTTGCGTGCGTTTGGTCTATCCCTTTGACACAGTCTAGACAATTAACAAATCGACCACATTTTTCCATGGTCTACATTCTTATAGACCATAGAAATGACGTCAGAAAATGTTCAAAACTCAAGTGGAACCACGAGCCGATAGGCGAGTGGTTTCACTGCAATGTTTTGGACATTTTATGGTGTCATTTCTATGGTCTCTAAAAGTTGGTCTCTAAAACCATTTTGACATTCGCGAGAATTCTCTCGGTTATGGTATAAAAAGAAATAACCTTAGTGCAATTTTAGTATCGATTCAGTTCCTAATTTCGGAGATAAAGCATTTTGACATTTGTGATGTCCCGGATGAACGTTTCTCTTAACCTTCGCAAAAATAGAGAATTTTCATGTTTTTTTTTTTCTTTTTTAATATTTAGACCTGATAATAATTAAAAACTGCATTTGTCACCTCTCCTAGAGATTGGTCCAGCTCTTGTAAACCTATAGTAGCGGACTGAGGTTCCGGGTACAGGGTTCTCAGGTTTCGGGTACTAAATAGGCGAACTTATCCTCTTCGAGTGCAACTCTTTATTATGCCTGAAATGAACTTATTAATGTTTTGGTACACTCCGTATTTCTCACTCTTTAGGAAAACTATTCGCTTTGTTTGACGGCTCCTCGAGATCTATGTTTAGCATGTTTAATTAGCGCCCATCGCATTTGCTGTTCAGTGTTCAAGCAGCTAGTTCCTGAACCCAGATAACTTGCAACGAAACACAAAGTCGTTAATCTGTTGGCTATGCTGTTACAAAAAATCTTCAATTTCATGGAGTGTTGGTTTGGCAGAAGATATTTTTGTCAGGGCTCCATAACCGGTAACTGAATATGCAATGGGTGCAAAGACATCGAGAGGGGGGGGGATCACGAAAGTTATCAATAGTAATGAGGGGGGATCACTTCATGGAATAACGTTTAAAGGGGAGGATCACCTAAATTTCACCATGTTTATTCCAAAATCCTCCACTCCTCCCCAGGCGATAAATAATGACCGGTCCCTAATTAGTGGCTACAATGGTTACTGAAATTTTACCCAAAATTACTTTGTTCATTATTTAGTTGTAAAAAACGCTACAAAGCTATATTTTTTTTAAAAAAAATGTCTCTCTTCCCGTTCTAAATCTGGTAGTTTTCTAATGGTTTTCATGTAAATGACTAGTTCTTGTAATAAAAACACGATTTAATAAAAGCACGATTTGGCCTGTCCCGATTGTGCTCGGCGAGTTACGAGCAAAAACAGTTTCGCTAAATTAATCGGGTTATTTTTACAACCTTCCAAACTATTTATGTCAAAGGTTGTAGTCTATACAAAAAGTCGTCTGTTTACTCGGAGAAAGCGAATTAAAAGAGAGAGAGGGAGCTATGTCAAAGGAAAATTCGCAGATTTTTGGTCTAAACTGTTCTGAAATTAGGTACTTAACCCATAAAAACATTATCTTTGAACATCTAAAGGAACATATAACTTTAATTTCCGGATAGAAATCAAGCTAAGGCTATAAATATCGATTTTTTGAAGACGCGTGGAAACAACTTGAAAAAGTAAGCGTTACTTTTTCAAGTTGCAATCCGTTTCCATCCGAGCCGTGATCTGCAACCAAAGAGGCTCGTAAATAGTTTCAGTGCTCTAATATGGCAATTTTTAATACAAATGGACTATTATTTTTAGGTTTCCTGCGACACAAATATAAATTTTGGCTGTTAAAAAATCTTGTAAAATCCGTGACATAGTCCTTTTAAACAGTAGTACTTACAGACTTTATTATCGCGGCTAACTGCAACTTCTGAGGCTGATTTTCCATTTTCCACTCTACTGCAGTCTATTTTCCGAGCTTCATGGGATGACAGCTCCTCCCCGCATCTGTCGCTTGCTGCATTCTGACGGAAAGAGAAGGACGAGGACGGCTTCTCGACTTCAACGAAGTCAGCGAGTTGTTTCCTTTTGGAATAGAGCGAAGTAAATTAATATGATTTGTCGGCACTATTTGATAGGAAAATGAGTGCGCAATTAAAAATCGGCCCTATTTTTAAAAATCTGTTGCAGTGCCACAGATTTTTATCCTCGCAATTCAAAAAAGGCCAGTTTACACGTTACGATTTGTCGGCCTAATTTGTTCCAAGCAAATTTACACGCTGCGATTAATTCGTCGGCCAGCAAACGCAAACGATTCATCGAAATTCGCATTTAAAACATTTTCGGTTTAATTTAAGTAGTTCAATCCGTTCACATATCAGAGTATGCGTTTAAGTTACCCGAAAGTAAGTACCCAGTCCATCTGAAATAGCAAGTGCAAAATGTTTATTTCTAACTTGTCGAAAGCAACGATCGGCGATACTTTCGGGCGCCGGTATAATTTCGGGAAATGTTTGAAACATAAGAGAAGCAATTCAAATATCTACGAAAAAACACGACTACTACTCAAACTACTTTCGCTACAATTATTATATAACAATCGCAGAATTTTTATCATACAGACTCACCTCTCTTTTTCTTTGGTCTTCCTATTCAAACTGTATCGTTTGGGAGACTTTGATCGAGTTGTGCGTTCTTCAAAAATCCTGACATTCATGATTTCTGAGTTTCGTTGCATTCACTCGCTCCTGATTAAACCAATAAAAACGACTTTACCGACCAAAGTTTTGGACGACCGCCTTAGAAATGAGTTCGTTCTTAGATTCAGTTTACGATGCTGGTTGTATATATTATGTTGCTACACGGCTGGCTTTGATCTTTCCGAGTTCGTTAAAGGCAGTTTATGTTCTGTGTCGTTTCACTTCTACAGCGCGCGCAGTCAAAATGCGGCATGCGTTATGCTTAGTAACGAGAATTGAACGGTGGAATAATCACGCGCTCGATGAATAAACAGCGCGCGCAATTAGGAAAT
Source organism: Oculina patagonica (assembly GCF_052425735.1). Classification (NCBI taxonomy): domain Eukaryota; kingdom Metazoa; phylum Cnidaria; class Anthozoa; order Scleractinia; family Oculinidae; genus Oculina; species Oculina patagonica. Next base: position 18,049,984 of record NC_135766.1, read on the forward strand.
AAACCTCGAGGGAAACAGTAAAATTTTGAGGACTGTCTTTCAGCCAAGGGCATTATCCTCCATTATACCAGCAAGCCAGAGAGGGGTTAATTGATTTTGTTTCCCTCCGATTGTAATGAAGATTCATTTTTCAACAATGACACGAGCATGGGACAAAGAAAAATTCTGATTTCCCGATGGGAATCCAACCCATGGCCTCCCAGATACCGGTTGGGCGCTCTAACCAACTGAGCTGCGATAGCCCAGCTCACCACGAGTCTCTCGCAGCTCAGTTGGTAAGAGCGCCCAACCGGTATCTGGGAGGCCTTGGGTTCGATTCCCGTCGGGGACTCAGAATTTTTTTTGTCCCATGCTCGGTTGTTAATCCCCATTATTTATCACCGAGCTTTAAATTTACCATCTTTATTATTTGCTACACACTTGATGGTTTCGACATTGCTGATCCTAGCAGTATGCAGGATGCGTGTCACATATATTAACCTAGTAAATGGCCCAGCCCACCACGAGTCTCTCATAGCTTAGTTGGATAGAGCCCCAACCGGTATCTGTGAGGCCAAGGGTTCGATTCCCGTCGGGGACTCAGAATTTTTCTTTGTCCCAAATTCTGAGGACAATGTTTCAACCAAGGTCATTATCCTTCTATATACCAGCAAGCCAGAGAGGGGTTTATTGATTTTATAACCCTCCGTTTGAAATTATTACAACGCGCTTTATTGCCGGTAAAACAGTTATAATCACAGCATAACTGCGATCGAAATGAATGCAAGTTGATTGGTTTACGAAATAAATGCAAGTTGATTGGTTTACGTATTTTTTAAATTTGATTAAAAAGTTAGACTCGAACATGCGACTGTTCGTTTATTTTGTACTTTTGTCCAGTACTTTTGTACGTTTTGTCCAGTGAATGCGCGCGAAAATTAATCGGTGTGCTATAAGCAGAAGTGATTTTAAAGCTAAAGAGAGATCAAGACTGCTAGCGGTCAAGTAATTTTCTAGCCTCCTTCGCAGGCGTTCTTTGGATTCGTCCGCCACGCGTTCCTCTTTCTCCCGTGGACGCGTAACAAGCCCAAAGAACGCCTGCGCATTAGGACCATAAAATAAATTAATGAGGGGTGAGTGTGGGGGATTTTTGGCTTGCGTGATTGTTTTTATGCCACCCTCTGCTCGAATTTTTGTTTCTTAGTCAAATTAATAGTTTTTGTTTTAACGGGATGCCATGTATTGATACTTTATACCATGCTTTTGACAGATGTTGCTTTAATATTTGCGATTTGCTAAATAGTTTAAAATATATCCAAAAAAATGTTGTTATTCGTTAATTTACCGGTAATCCTCTAGGGACTGGTCAATAAGTACTGGGGGTGGGCCGGAGCAATTGGAAAAGTGGCAGCTGGAGAGAGTCCACCAAAAGCGATGTTATGATCACAAGCCATCTAGGGTGGTCCGGGGGTCCATGCTCCCACGTGAATTTTTTTATATTTGGGCCTTCTGAAAGCGCTATAAAAATATCTAAAATATCTAAAACTGCTCGCGTCACGAAATTTATCAATTTATTCTGATGAATACCACTGGGGATTTTCTTGTACCTATAACAGTTTAAAGTCACTAAGATGGCCCACCCCCTATGTGCAGATCAAAACTACATGACACACCCCATGTCTACTCCCGCCCACCACCCCCCTCTCCCTTACATATTGACCAGTCCCTTTAAGACCATCTTTGATCATTATATTTAAAAAAATTATAATAATGACTAAAATCAAATGCCATGTACTGTTATTTAATACCATGTTAAACTGAATGATTTCTTTCCCCTATACAGTTGTCAACAGCAGTTTATATCGAATGCCTTATAACTGTTGGTGTCAAAGTTTTTATACAATAGCAAGAAGGCAAGAATTGAAAGTGTATTTTCTATAACCACCGGCGTATGGGAAGAAAAGTTTTGCTGGTAGGGAGGCCAGGCTGAATGAAATTTGCTTTAATAAAACTAGAAATTGAGCGCTGGAGACGCTAGTGTGTAGGGGGGGGGGGGGAGTATGGAGGCATGCTCCCCCAGAAAATTTTTAAATTTCAAGGCTCGGAAACGCTATTTTTAGCATTCTCCTTGATATATTTTGTCGAAAGCGTTGATCTCATCAAGTGCAAAATGACAGGTCTTGAACTTCCCTTCTGTATGATTTTCTTTACCTTCCCCTTTGCACGATTTTTTTTCCAGGCATTTTCCCTTGCATAATTTTTTTTTTGTATTTTTCCCATCACTGTTCCAATGGTCCGTCTCCGTTTCTTTCCCTTGCCCTCTGCACGATTTTTTTTCTTGACATTTTCCCTTGCATGAATTTTTTTTTGTATTTTCCCCATCACTTTTCCAATGGTCCGCCTCTAAAGCTGGTAATTTTCTTGAGCTTTGAAAGTATTTTTCTTTTATAGGCATGCAAATTGACTTGACGGCAATCATTTGCTTTAAAAAAGTCACTTTTCTTTGCTTTATGCTCTTCATCTATGATATACTTAAACAATATGGTACCGATTTCTCTACTGATCTACAAACTATGATTGATACAAAAGGAGATAGATTAAAAACTAAACAGTGTCAATCCAAAATAATCGAAAACTTTAAAACTGGCTTAGAAATGCATCAACATGAATTGATTAGATGTAACAAAAAACTGAAATTTTACTCTACTTTCAAAACAGATGTTACTCCCTCTAACTCACTAGAACTAATTACAAATCTTAAACATCGACGGGCAGTAGCAAAACTTAGAGTAGGCAACCATAACCTACGAATTGAAACTGGTAGACATTCTTATCCTAAACTTCCTGAGCATCTGAGAATCTGTCAAAACTGCAATTCAAATGAAATTGAAAACGAAGAACATTTTGTACTTAATTGTAGTAGATATGATACAATTAGAAAATCTCTAATAGACTACATTGTTAGTAATTATTCTGATTTTAGTTCTTTAGATGCCAATCAAAAAATTATATTTCTCTTTAATAATATAGATGCCTTTCTCTGCAAAAAATTAGGTTACTTCATTCATGAAGCTTTTGCACTAAGAAATGAATCGACAATCGCAACAATTGTCAATTAGTTGATCCTATTACTTGCCCTTACATATCTTTAGATGTAATTCGTATTATTATTATTATCATTATTTTCCTATACTTTTGCAATACCATTTGTAATTGGGAATGCAAATAAAGTGTTGTTGTTGTTGTTGTTGGCATTAAAAACGCTTACCATACTTCTTCAATTATGGAAACGGGTTCGCACGTGGTGTTTTGCTACTGCAGTTGAGCGTGACCGTCTCGTCGAGGGTATGACAGTTAATTTGGCGTTACACAACTCGTGACGATTCTCAAATAAGACCAATAAACGCCACAGGGCCTTAGCTAGCAAGAGGCAAGACAAGGCACTTGCTCGTCTTGATTTTAACCCAAAATTAAAAATAAAATACGTTTAGTTAAAAATATAATCCCTAGTTGAACAAGATTGTGTTTTTTTTAAGACATACCTAATGAAAAGTTTCAAAGCTCATAGTTCTCCAAATTTTCTGATGGAATGCCCCAAGAACCTCCTTGTAAGAACTTGCCTCGTCTATGTCAACGCCCCCTGACGTTTATTCGAGGTATCAAGTGTTTCGATTCCGAGCAAACTAATATCCGATTGGACGATGGGATGGCCTTAATTAGTACCAAATTAATTCTCCATGGGGAGGTGTTAGTGTTAAAAAATTTTGTATCAAGGCACAGTCTTGACCGAAGCGTTTATATTAAAGAAAATTTTACTTTACTATTTGAGCCCCAACAATATACGTTCCCAAAAAACGCAAAACAAAGACTACTGATCATTTCCCAACTTCCACACCCCCAAAACAATACGCATGCTTGATTACTTACATTAGCGGGGGAGGGTGGGAAGGATAAATGTCTTGATCTAGTTTTCTTGGAAAAATTGCGAACAGTCCCAAACATTTTTATTATTTCAACGGATGTTGTGGTGCAGAGTTTTCCAAAGGGGGGAGGGGGAGGAGTAAAGTAGGGAAAAAAGAAAATTAAAAAAGATCACTCTCGGCAATAGCTCACACCCCTCCTCGTTCCCTCTCCCCACCCTCCTTCCCCGCAAACCTTAGCGCCTTCGTGCCTGGGAAAGTTCACGTGACATGGTGCAGTGAGTTTGGTGTTCAGCCGGCCGGGTGTTTATATCAAAGCTTGTTTGAGATTGCGTTTCTTTCTACTCTGCGGTTCAATAATGTGGCTGATTTTCGAAATTTTTGTGGTGCTGTTTAAGATGAACTTGTGCTGGATAGAAGCAGTGTTTCGAGCAATTGTTCCTCCACCTAAGAAGGACATCGAAGGACAGACCGTGTTGATCACAGGTAAAGCGAGTGCTAGCTTGTTTTCCCTGCAGCAAGCTCCTGCCGAGAGGCAATGTGAGCAGTCACGAAACAACTGAATGGCTTTTGCTCATAACTTATTTGTAAGTTACCCCTAGCTGTAGCTTGTCTTTACCTTTAGAAATGCATGTAACAAATCAAGAGAAGGATTTACATGTATTAGTATAGCTATAGTGCGAGCGGTTTAAAACCGAAGCACACAACCACGATAGATCATTTCCAAAAGCGCTGCTGCCGTTTTTGCCCTGAATTAATCCTTAATTTCTGTAGAACATCTGCAATTTAAAAAAACAAATGGCAATTAAGACAAGGAAGTGTAAGACTGTGAATTTATCAGGGGCGGATCCAGGATTTCAAAAAGGGATGGGGGGGGGGGGGGGTGGATGGCAGACCATTAGGGCCTAACCCTAACCCTATTACCCTAACCCTAACCCTAAGTGGCGGCAGCCGGCGAAACGTGGCGTAACAACAACCAGACATGAGCGAGAGCTAATTTTTCTTTCTTTATTTATTTTCTATTTCAAATAAGTGACTTTTGGAATTTTTTTTTACTGAAAAATGGGGGGTGGATATCCACCTTATCCACCCCCCTGTATCCGCCCCTGTTTATATTGAGCTGTATATACGTAGCTGATCGTTGCGAGCGTAGGAAAATATATTGAATGTCCCAACCTCCTCCCGGGTCAAAGTCGAGTAATTAATTAATGACATCAAAACAATACCCCAGTGATAACTGATCAAACTTGGCACAAAGTAGCTCTTTATTGCAGTTTAAGGCAAAACTGTGCATATGCAACAATTAACTGCTCTTTCCTAAAATACTGTCTCTGTGCACTCTCTTCCGTGTACTCTCTCAAAATACATGTTTTCACCTACGCCCCCAAAGGAGACTTTGCTTCCATGTACAACTGAGCCAGTAGCCATTGCCAAACATAACAAGGGGTGGTGAATGGTCCTGGGGGGAGGGGTGGGGCACTTCCTATAAATGGGCTAATGGGGATGTGCCACTGGATGGGATCGCATTTTCACGACTGCACTGACTAAAATGGGGTCGCCTTTTCAAGAATTTTTTATAGGGTGACTAGAATGGGGTCACAATGTGTGTTTTGCAAAATTTTAGCCAAATTTCAGGGTCTCGTCACCTCGAATTTTTCTTTGACATCTTCTCGGAGTCTTGATTTCTTTTGCAAGGCTAAAAAGGTCTCGTGCTAGCAGAAAAGATATCAGTCTCGCCGTCTCGCAAAGTCTTGCATTTACCATTTGACACCCCTATAACAAAATGTTGCCAAAGTTTTCTCATTTTCTCCTGGTCCCTGCCACCTTAGGATTCCCACTTCCCACCCTCCCTTCTCTCACTTCCTGCCCCTTTTTTCCTGGGCTCCCACCTCCCCGTCCCCCTCCACTACTTTAAAGTCATGTAATAAAATAATTAATATATAATGTTATTGTTTGTTAACCTTCAAGGTGCTGGTGGTGGGATTGGTAGACTGTTGGCTCTTGAATTTGCTGCTCATGGTGCTAAGCTTGTCTTGTGGGACATTAACAAAGGTAATTAAAAAAAACTTCATGGTAAAAACGAAAACCTTACAAGTTGTGTAGTCTGAAATTATGAATTCCATCACACCAGAACAATAGCTAAACAAGCACTTCTTAGTGTCAGCAATGAGGCCTTCCAAGTGGGTTTCTGATGTGGCTTTTTCGCTCATCTCCAACCTACCTGTCGCTGTCGCAAATACACACCCTTACAGTGCTACATGTAGTTTCTGTTGGCCGTTGCTGCTCTGAAACAAGATTGTCCCTACATTTTTTGCTATTGTTTGGTTCCAGAAAATATCCATACTCCCCCCACAGAAGGGATTGGAAATTCCAGGGAGGAGGGGGGTCCTAAAGACCCAAAAATTTAAAGCAATGTATAAAGCTTAATTGGAATTTCCGGTAGGGATGGGGGGGGGGGGTCATAGGACAAATCCCTTCCGTGGGGGGTATGGATATTTTCTGGAACCACACATTCTAGAGCAATACATTGTATAAAATAAATATGCACCCATCTCAAGCATATTATTTTATGTTTTTTGTGGTTCCAGAAAATAATCATACCCATTCCAGGGATGGTGGTTGGATATTCGGGGAAGGGGGGGGGAGGTTGCTTAAAAGCCAAAGATTTTAAAAGAGGTGGTGGGGTCAAACTGAAAAGAAAAAACCTCTATTTGAGCGAATAATATACATATTTCTAGAAAGATGCCAGAATTAACTTAAAGTTTATTATCAGTTTATACTTAATTTTATAACTCATGAATGCTGTACACTCAATATATGTCTTTTGACATGTCCACAGGGCAAGTCAAAATACGAAATTGAGGGGACCAGGATCCATTGAAGATAAAACTATTATACATGTAGCTTAACCAACTTTCCTTCTAAAAACCGAAGGCTAGCCTTTGATCAAGTCAATCTAAAAACCTTGATCACTACTTTTACAGAGTGTGGACTCATTGAGTAAATTATGTTATACATAAACAACAAAGCAAACTTTTTTTTTTTTTTTTTTTAATTGCAAAACACAGAAAAAAAAACAACTTACAGTTCACTTACTTACATTGCTTACGGGACAATTACCTACATCACTTACTGGATAATTACTTACAATACAATTACTTACATTACTTACACTACATTAAGTTACATTGTATTACTTAACTAATTAATTAATTAAAGAGACTACTTACATACAATACACGTTACTTACAATACTAACAAAGTGCAACACTTATTAAGGTTGACCAACAAATACAATTATTTCCGTACAGTGTTAGCCTTAGGGTTTTCTTCATTTTTTTTTAACAGTTGCTTGTTGCTAAATACGTTTAATTATAATTATCACCCACTTAGATTTCTAACGATTATCATTTGACGCTGCTCCAGTTTTGAGGCTGTTGTAACATGCCAGAAAGACAGAGAAATGTTTCATTTCAGGGGACAAGTTGCGTGTCCTACAGGACCATATATAATATCTCGCCACAAAGCAAACTTTGAGGAATATATAATTTGAGATGTATGTGTTGTAGTTTGAAATGATTTTCAGGTCAAAGTGATTTAAAACTACCGGTAGTTTACTTTGTATTATGGCAATAAATCTGGATTTTCAATATAAAAATTAGCGAAAGTTATATACAACGTTTCGACATCATCAGATGTCATTGTCAAGTGAAATGTTTGGTGTCAGTTCTTGCATATAAATATACTTGTAATGACATCGACGATGTTTCAAGAAACGCCGTATATTATTTTCGCTTAGTTTTCTTTTTGTTGTAAAGATGAGATCTTTACAATTGTATTGAAACCTTACTTTTGGGAATTATAAAAAGTGTTGGAGTAATAGTTATGTAATATTTTGTAAAACCCAAATATTGGTTGAAAATGAAAATTCGCGTTTTCTACCTTCGCTAATTTTTTCATTTCGAGATAAAACGGTGAATGCATTGATGTTTATATTTTTCCTCGGAGCAATTCTTGGTGCCTCTTCTTCGCCGATTCTTTGAAAACATTGCTTTTGAATGGACCATAACACAGTGGTTTTTCGCTGATGCAAGTACTTTCGCCGAGTTGTGTTCTTTTAAAATTGTATCAAGTTGTACACAATTTTCGGAAAGTCCCACTTTTTGGGAATAAATCATGCCGTATAAAATGTATAAAAATAACAAAGTAACATTTACAGTTCTATAGATCCAAATTTCACGTAAGGAGTTTACAAAGACTATAAACAGAAGTCTATTATAATCTTAGGTAAATTTAGTGAGCTCGCTAAAAAAAGAATTGAAATTGAAACGTGGTATATTATTTTCGCTTATTTTTATATTGAAAATCTTTTCACAAGCTTTACTTAATTAATATGGAGCAAAGAGAAATACAAATCAAACTAGTTTAAAATCATTTTGACCAAAAATTTATTTTAAACTACAACATATGTATCAATCACAATAATTTCTTCAAACCAGAGTATGCTTCTGACTTGCTTCAGGAGTGTAAAATTAATGTCTGGACATCTGGCATTAAGTATAAGGCCAAAAGTGAATAAATAGGTACCCGATGAGCAGAAAACTTAAAATTTTCCTGGTCAAACCCTGTACTAGAAAACTCAAAATTCACTCACCCAAACCTGGAACCAAATACCGTAAAGTTCCGTGTATAAGCCGCACCCGTAGATAAGCCGCACCCCCGATTTGGAAGCTCAAATTTTGGAAAAAAATATACAGACCATAAAGTTTGAAGTTCAAGTGAAGTTCTATTGGTAAACAATCAAGGGCAAACAAGCACAGTTTCGAGACACTGACACGGTGGTTGTTGCAATGTTTAATATAAATTAAGACTTACGAAAGCTAAATTTCACTTGTCATACCTCCTTTTTAGTTTGAGTTCACAATATCTTAAACTTGGATGCTCTCTTGATATCATTTTTTCGAGATTATCACTTTTAAACACTCCTGAAACACTTGTAATTCGTTCGAATCGTTCGCGAATGATGAATGCTTAGTAGCCAAGCTCTAAATTGTAGAGAGGAGTCTGGGCATTAAAAACAAACATGGCGGCATTTACTTCGGAAGAAACCACGTTTTTATTTCAAGATTCTTGGAAACTGCTACCCGCAACAGGATTAAAACTTCATGCAGAATAAGGGTTTGTTAATCCAGCAGATGTATTTGCTGTGAAGGTCAATAAAAAACCGAAGCGGTCAGCAATTTGCCTTGTGAGTATTTGCGTTTATCTTGGTGCCTTCTCGCACGCGGCGGAAAGACATGATTCGAAGTGACTGGCACGCTTCACTGCAAACAGCTTTGCAGAGGAACTAAAAGGTAGTGAACAACAACAAAGTTTTCATGACGTCTTGAGAAGTTTTTTTATGAATATTAATTAGGCCTTTGAGAACTACAACCAGAGATGTTTCCGTAGATAAGCCGCACCCCCGATTTTTGACTTGAATTTAGAGGAAAAAGGTGCGGCTTATACACGGAACTTTACGGTAACAAATGAATAATTTTGGCAAGAATGACAAGTGAATGAAGTTTACGAACTGTATTAATTTATTTTTTTGTGTGTGTTGATTCTACTCTGCAAAGTGGAGTGGAATAATACATTTAACTTCCCTTTCTTCCTATACACAGATTCAAATGAAGAGACAGCTGCTCAAGTTCGTGCCCTTGGTAAAGTGGCTCATGCCTTTGTTTGTGACTGCAGTAGCAGGGAGGATGTCTATCGAGTTGCTGCAAAGGTGCAGCGTGAAGTTGGTGAGGTGGACATATTGGTAAACAATGCTGGAATCTTGAGTGGGAAGAAATTGATGAATTTAAAAGATGTTGAGATTGAAAGAACTATGAGAATCAACACTTTGGCACACTTTTGGGTGAGTCTTACATAATACATATGCCAACTCTTCTGGATATTCTGAGAGTCTCCTGTATACAGACCAAATCTCTAGGTCTCCTCGACAAGTTATCCACTCTCCCAGATATGAGGGAAAGTGGTCGATTTAATTTTGGGTTGTTTAAGATGGTTTTGTGATTGAATTGGCAGAGCTTTTTTGCCCACTATTTTTTTGGAGGCAACAAAAAGTACTTGACTGTATACTGTCTTATCACAAAATTGATGGCCTAGTATCCAATTTTCGCTTTTTAGGTCTGCTTATGCATGTACATACATGTACTGTTAAGGGGTATAAATGTCTTTGGTTTGGTTTTTTTTGTATAAGGAGGCCCGATGTTATATAATGCAGAATTAAGAGGGGTGAATAGGAGTATGCAAATCCACCGACCCATACTATTTTTCGGCCAAATCCATAAATCTGCCACTATATTTTTGTTCAAATCTGAATCCACATTTCTTGAAAACTTTGTGTGGTATATTAGTTTCACTGCAAGGGATGTAGATAATATTATTGGTTTTTGTGCTAATTTTTTTAAGAAGTTTCGTTTCAGTGCTTGTTTTTGTGACAATTCCTCCAACATGCTCTCAAACATGGACCAAAGTGATCCGAACTTCATTTAGTATCCATGATCTGAACTTCCTGAAGAGAGCGGAATCTGGGCCAAAATTCTCAGCTAATCTGCAATCCACTTTATTTTCGAATCTGCAAATCCATCGATCCACGAACCTATTCACCCCCCTCAGAATTACTTTTCACTTGTGTCAGTCAGTTTTGATTGACAAGTGTTGTCAGTCATCCAGTCACACAATACACCAGACTGGGTAGTATTTTAAATAGTTTTTAACATAATGATTGTTTTAAGAAAATAGGGCCAAGCTTTAAATTGACAGCTTGATCTATTAAAAAAAGTGTGTAAAATTTATTAAAAATATTGATTTAGTCTTTTTTTAATTTTTATTGCATCACAGACTGTAAGGTCATTTCTTCCAAACATGCTGGAGAAAGACAAAGGTCACATTGTCAACATAACATCCATTGCAGGCAGTTTTGGTTCATCCAACCTTACTGACTACTGTGCATCTAAATTTGGTGCTACTGGGTTCAGTCACTCTTTAGCATTGGAGCTCTACGACATGGGAAAAACTGGGATTAAAGTGACTTGTGTTCAGCCATACACGACAAACACTGGACTTGTGTGGCATCCAAAGGCTCGGTAAGAGCTCTGATATGACATCAGCAGTGTGTGGTTCCAGAAAATATCTATGTGCACCTACATTGTTAAGGTTTTTATTGGTTGTAATCCTCCTGAATAAGATGTTACAAGGTTCCAAGGCTCTAGGTAATCTTCAAACTATCCGTACTCGTAAAAAATGACTTCTTCTCTCCAAGGCTTAAACTCGATTCTGGTATGTGAAAACTATAAGCTTGTCAATAAACGCGCCCTTTCGATAAGATAAAGAGTATTTCGTTTCACGCTAGCTTCTAATTAAAACAACACATATGTTCGCAGTGTTCAGTTCTTATCTCATAAGGTTCCGTTCTTAGGTTCTTAGGTTCGCAAGGTTCAAGGTTCAATTCTTAGATTCTTAAATGTTCAGTTTCGTTTCTTCACACTCCCCCCTTGACCAACAGCTCATTGTTGGTCAATGAGTCTCCTGATTCTGTCTGCATTAGCTGCTGCTGCTCGTCTCGGTGGTCTGGATCGCTCAACAGGTTGGTCGGGTTGCTGAACAATTTTAGTTTGTTCGTTCTCAGGCAGGTTTCCGGTATTAACTTCCAGTGGGAAGAGCTTCTGCACTGGTCTCTGCAACTTTGAAGGCTTTCCTTTCTTGGTTACGACTCGTAACACAGCCCCACGTTTGTAACCATCTCTGCTTTCGATCAGCTCGGTGATCTCTCCCAATCTCCACTTACTTCTCGCTTGGTTCTCATCGTGGATCAGAACAACGTCTCCAACCTTTGCTTCCTTGTTCTGAGCTCCTTTGGTTCCACAATGATGAAACTCTCTCAGTCCTACAAGGTACTCGTTTGACCATCGTTTCCAGAAGTGTTCTAGCAGTCTGTTGAGGTATCGCGCTCTCTTTTCCAGCTTCGAGGCGGTCTCTTCATCGTCATCGCTTAACTCAGTGGTATCTGGCAATGTCGAAAGTCGTCTTCCAATGATTAGATGTGATGGCGTTAGGGGTTCTTCTGTGGTATCTGAGTATACATATGTGAGGGGACGTGAATTTAGTACCCCCTCCACTTCTATCAGGACTGTTTCCAGTTCTTCGTAGGAAAGCTGCGCCTTTCCAAGAACCTTTCGAAGGCTTCTTTTCACCAGTTGTACCATGCGCTCATAGTAACCACCCCACCATGGAGCTTTCTCTAGGATAAACTTCCAAGTGATTCCCTGGTTAGCGGCGAAATCTTGGGTTCTCTTGTTTTTAAGCAGCCGCGCCAACTCCTTGTTGGCTCGCTTGAAGGTCTTCGCATTATCAGTCGTTATGGATACTGGTGTCCCACATCGGCCGGTAAACCGCTTTAGGCTTCTGATAAATGCTTGTGTCGACAGATCTGGTGTTAGTTCTAGGTGTACGGCTCTCGATGTTGCGCATGTAAACAGGCAGATGTACGACTTTTTCATTCCACTGGTGCCTTTAATGTAAACAGGGCCGGCGAAATCAATTCCAACATGGCTAAACGCCGGAGCTCCTGAGACCCTTGATTCTGGCAGGTCCGCAGTCGGCGGGGGACTATAGGCCAATCCTTCTTTCTTCTTACAGACTACACATTGGTGTAGAACCATTTTAACGTATTGTCTTCCCTTGGGAATCCAGAAGTTGCTCCTTACTTCCACCAGAGTTTCTTTCACTCCTCCATGATAAGTCTTCCTATGACAGGCCTCGACGATAAGTCTTGTCAGGTGATGTCGTCTTGGCAACAGGACGGGGTAACGCGTGGTGACATTCAATGGGGCGTTTCCAAGTCTGCCTTTGCACTTTAGAATTCCGTCTTCATCCTTGAACAGGCCGAGTTGTTGTTTCAAATTTGCAAAGTTCTTCTCTCTCTCTAAGGTCTTCTGAACTTCAAGGATCCAAAGCGTTTTTGCCTCACTGATTTCTTCAGCTGTCAGGGTGATCTGTTTACTTGATGATCCTCTTTTCCCGTTCTTTGCCGACTTCAGATTTCTAATAAACTTCAGGCTAAGAGCTGTTACTCGGAATAACTTCGTGCTATCGCTGAATCGTTCACAGTCGATGGCTTCACTCAGATTTACGGGCTTGTCAGGCTCTCCTGTCTGGCTAATCATGATGGTCACGTTCTCTGGGTCTCGTTCCTTGGCTTTGAATTCTTTCCTGCCTTCTTCTGTCAGATCTTCTTCCTTTGAAACTTCAGAGTTGGGGTAGTTCTTCGGTGAGCCCTTTAACCAAACGGGACCTTCCCACCACAGGCTATCATCTACGAGCTCAGAGGCGAGACACCCTCTAGAGCCAACATCAGCAGGATTCTCAATTCCGGGACAGTGGCGCCAGCTCTTCACATCAGTCAACTTGTGGATTTCCTCTATTCTGTTCTGTACGAACTGCTTGAATTCCTTGTTAGACTGGATCCAGTAGAACACTGTGATGCTGTCAGTCCAGCAGAAGACTTCCTTTATGCTCAACAGCTTTTCCAAGGCTTCTTGTACTGAAGAGATTAAACGTGCTAGGATTAGCGCGGCAAGCAGCTCGAGTCTAGGTATACTCATAGGCGAAGATGGTGTTACTCTGCTCTTGGATGCTACGAGGCTTGTTCTGTAGCCATCTTCAGTTTCAATGCACAGATAGACAACTGCGCAGTACGCTCCCTTCGATGCATCTCCAAAACCATGTAGAGTTGCTGATTTCACCTTCTTTTCTTCTCCCGGAAAGTAATAACGGTTCACGCTCATTTCACCAACCTTTTCCAGGTCAGTCAGCCACTTTTGTAGACGGTTCTTTCCAGTTTGAGGGATAAGGCCATCCCATTCACACTTGTTTAAGCAAAGTTCTTGCAACAGCATCCTTAGCACCACCATCACTGGTGAGATCAGTCCAAGGGGATCAAAAAGTTTGGCTGCAATTCGAAGAACGTTTCGCTTCGTAGGTTCCAGGTTCTTGGCGAATTCGCCGATCTTATTCAGCTTCATAATAATGGTGTCTTCTCCCAGGTTCCAATTAGTTCCGAGGACCTTGTGTTCCTTTGTGGGATCGATTTCTTCAAGCCCACCAACGGTGATCTTTGCGTAAGACTGTTCTTCGTCTTGAGGGCATTCTGGTTCCCCATGATGCTGCTTTCCCATTCGGTCACTTGAGATCTTCTCTATGACTGATTTTCGGTTTGATGCCCATTTACGTAGGTTGAACCGCCCGGCTGCGAAGCAAGAATTAGTCGTCTTGTAAAGGGAGTATGTTTCCTTGTCATCTTCACCGCCAGTTGTCAAATCATCCACGTACAGGCCTGATAGGATGTACTCAGCTAAGGCTGGGTCACTTTCATAGTATTCAGTAACGTGGTGTCGCAGCGTCGCGTTCAAGAGGAACGGAGAGCAGTTCATACCGAAGATAACTCGGCAGAAACGATAGATCTCGATGTTTGGGTCGTCCTTTCTGACGTCATCAATCCATAGGAATCGCATCAGATCTCTTTGTTGTTCATCTACTGCGATGTTAAGAAATGCTTTCTCGATATCGGCGACTAATCCCACTTTGTGAGCTCGGAAACGCATCAAGATATCTGCAATGCTCGGCGTCAGCGGCGGACCCGTGAAAGTGCAGTCGTTCAGTGAAGGGCAGTCTGGTTTTACTTTAGCACTTGCGTCGAACACCACCCTCAGTTTCGTCGTTAAGGCGTCGCTTCTAATGACAGCTTGATGGGGCAAATAGTGCGTGTGACCCAACGACTGTTCTTCTGTTTCTTCTACACGTTCAATAATTCCACTCTGCAGTTGATCTCGGAAGGTGCGGTCGTACTCCTTCATGACAGATGGCTCCTTTCTTAAACGTCGCACCACAGAGTTCAACCTTGCAAGGCTCAAATCGTAGTTATCTGGTAGCAGATCTCTGTTTTCTTTCAAGGGAAGTTTCACGCAATATCGGCCGCTTTCAAAAGAAATGTTTTCCAGAAACGTCTCATGAACCGTCGCCTTATCTCTAATGCCAATCGAATCCAGGTCCCATAATCGATGGAGAAGTGCGTCAGTGGAACATTCTTCTTTGGGTTGACAGGAAATCTTCAGCAGGTGTGCAGAAACGAGATTGGCGCTTGAAAGCTGCATGCTTTTCTTCTCGCTGGGAACTGGGCCCGATAGTACCCATCCAAGGGTGGTACAGCTTGCCACCGGTCCTTGGCCGTTCTCCCCCCGTCTCGTCCCTCCAGTGAAAAACGACCACATGAAATCGGCTCCAATTAAGATGTCAATAGGTAGATCTTCATTTCCATGGTTACAGTCGGCCAGTTCAATTTCTGCGAGATGTTTGAAGTGAATTTTAGCGGTGTTAATCTCTTGATTTCCGATCGGCGCACAAATAGTAGGCACAACAAAGGCTTCGATTTCTTGCGATGACCACTTGTTGACGTTTTTAATGACCACTCTAACCTTATCGTACTCAGTTGAATGGCCAGTGACGTCAGTTCCAAACGTTTTTATCAGGAGCGAATCTGTGCTAATTGTCGGCAGATTTAGTTGGTCACGTGCGCGCTGAGTAATGTAGCTCTTCTGGCTCCCAGAATCGAAAATCACTCTGGCTCTCATTCCATCCCCATTTGTTTCTCTATTTCCAATTAACGCTTGGGCAGTTTGAAGCAAGATTGAATCGTGTGACCCCACGTGGAATGTGCTTGTTTGCAATAGCTGATAAGATCCGGTGTTTTGAGGTGCTTCATCTCGCGTGGAAGCTATGGCATTTCCGTTTGTTTGGGTTTCTCTTTCGCAAAGGCTTACGTGATGCCTTGCAGAGCACTTGAAACATGTAATTTTCGATGGGCAATCTTTGGCAAGGTGGCCCTTTCTGAGGCAAATAAAGCATCGGCCTTGTTTCTTCAGGCATTCTCTCCTTGCAGCTCGGTTTGTCACGACGTGACAACTTGCTGTGGGATGTCCCTGTTTACAAAATGTACAAGTTGGTGTACTTGCCGGCTGTTTTTCTGCGAATAAGGCTGCTGCGCTTGGAAGGTCTGACTTCGGCGGTTTCGCATTCCTTCGATTTTCTGGACTGTAAAATTCTTCCTTTGGGGTGAGGGCTTGAACTCCGCCACACCGTTCCCTGTTTTCAATTTCACTGCGTAGAATTTGTAAGATTGCACTAAGGTTCCATTCCCCGTCTTTCATTTCACGACCAACTAACAGGCGAATATCTTCGGGAATTTTCGTCATCAGCACTGGAACCAAAAAAACTTCCATAAGATTCGGTGGGCACTTTTAACGCTTGAAGGCCTCTTACGTGCGCTTCGATTTCGTCATAAGTCTGCCTTAACTTTCGAACATCTGCGGTGGATCCTAAGGAGGGCAGTTTTAGCAGTGCATCCATGTGACTACTAATGATAACTTGTTTGTTTCCAAACCGATTTGTTAGAAGCTCGATCGCTGATTTGTAGTTGTCGTCTGTTAAAGGTAGACCGGCGATTGTCGCTGCGGCAGATCCTTTTAGAAGGCTTTTCAAGTAATTGAACTTATCGATGTTGTGCAATTCTGGATTTTCGTGCACGGCGCTCCTAAAACTGTCCCAAAACGTTAACCACTGGCTTGGCTCTCCAGAGAAATATTTGAGACTCAGGCGGGGCAGTTTAGCGTGCTTGTTTGCGCCGCCAGCGCTTCCCATCGTTGAACTTTGGGTGTGTGTTCCACTTTTACTTTCATGGAGCGACAACACGGTTTCGATCTTCACGATAAGTTCTAAAACTCTCTCGCTGAACCTACCCGCGTCGTTTATTTCTTCCTCTATTTCCTCGTCCTTCTCTAAGGCATCTAATACAGCCTCGTCAAGATTTCGGACGATGTCCAATCGATCACGCAGTGAAATCTTAATCTGCTTGAGTTTGCTTTCATTCGCAGGATCGAAATCGTTGATGATTTTCTCTGCATCGCCCATCAACTTTCCCGCGTAGAGGCGATGCCCTTGCCGCTTCTGTTTCTTTTTTGAGGCCATTTCCAAATCCGGCTCGTCAATGGACCATGTTAAGGTTTTTATTGGTTGTAATCCTCCTGAATAAGATGTTACAAGGTTCCAAGGCTCTAGGTAATCTTCAAACTATCCGTACTCGTAAAAAATGACTTCTTCTCTCCAAGGCTTAAACTCGATTCTGGTATGTGAAAACTATAAGCTTGTCAATAAACGCGCCCTTTCGATAAGATAAAGAGTATTTCGTTTCACGCTAGCTTCTAATTAAAACAACACATATGTTCGCAGTGTTCAGTTCTTATCTCATAAGGTTCCGTTCTTAGGTTCTTAGGTTCGCAAGGTTCAAGGTTCAATTCTTAGATTCTTAAATGTTCAGTTTCGTTTCTTCACATACATAAATACACGCAGTGGTTTCTTATCGTACCTCTCATATTGTGTGTCACGAAAAGTGTTCTAATTTCTAGTGCTTCATGTAGTGTACATGAAAGCCACTCGACATTGAAATGAATGTTTAAACACGTGTTTGATAGCATTTTTAAATTATCACTGTTATACTATATGTATGTTTAACTTTATTCAAGTGCTGAAACTAATGTGTTGTAACTTGTTTGTTTAAAAAATGCTTGTTTGATTTTGTCTGGGCCAGCAATATTAGCATAAGGCAGGAACAAAATTGTAGCATGCTCTACTGAGACTCAGAAAAACTGTAGTAAGCAACCTTATTAAAGAACCGACTTAAGTTCATTTCCATTTTCCATTTTTGGGAGTATATCTCCCCCCCCCCCCCCCCCCCCCCACACACACACACACACACACACACACACACAAACACCACACACAAACACCACACCACCACTTTTATTGCAAATGATTGACATGCAGGCTGTGAATGTTGCAGAGTTGTCAAAATAAGCCTGCAACCGGCGCATTTCACCGGCTATTCCAAACTCTACGCCGGCTACTCTGAATATTAGTAGGTCAGGTCTGAGTGTTTTGTGGCCGCCTACTTTTTGAATGGAACCTGCTACTCAAAAACCCACTGACAACCCTGATGTTGTGTTGTAGGTTCCCATCCTTGTATCCCGTTCTGGAACCAGAGTATGTAGCTAAAGTGACAGTAGCTGGAACGCTCAGAGATCAGCCAATTATCCTTATTCCACAAGGTCTTGTACTGAACTTTATCCTGAATGCGTGAGTTGGAGAATTTTGTATTTTTTAAATACGGTCGAATTTATGCTAACTATAGATAGCACCATATTTTTTTATTGTTATTATAATTAAGCAGCTTTAGAGCGGTTTTCACTTGAGTGTCAAAAATAATGCCCATTTGCATTTTATCCAAAAATCAGGCCAAAACAGTGCAAAAACTTCTCCACACACGCACTCACTGAAGTCGCCCTAGAATCCTTTGCGACCCCTCCGAGGGGGAAGAGACTAAGTTAACCAATCCAATATGGCGGACAGAAATGGAGTAGCTGTGTTGCGTAAATCTTCGGTCGATTTTGGCAGCGCAGAAGCTATTTTAGGTACAGGAGTTTACCTTCCCAGGTCGCGAGAAAAAAAGAAAAAAAGTTAGTGTTACCGTATACCGAACTACCGACACCTACCGCCACCGCCGCGCGCCGGCCGACAGGCCGCCAAGCCAAACTGTCGGAGGTGTCGGCCGAGAGCGCAGCCGGCCGACAACGGCCAACAGGGAGAGCGACCGGCCGAGCGGCGGGCGACGACCAACAGTGACGAGCGAGCGGGAGTGTTCTTCACAATTACCATTTGGTTTGGCATTACGACGCTTATTGATTAGTTTAAAAATCTTACTAAAATGTAAATAAAATAGTAAAACTACAGGTAGCTTAACATGATTTGGTATAGGGTAAGGTCACGGGTCCCTCACCTATGATGCAACCTGGTCTGTTTATGTTACACTGGAACTGATTGAAAATTTCGGCAGATTCTTCAACACAATGTAACCAGATCTCTTATCATAGCATGCTGTTTGCATTAATCAATTCTTTCCATGCTTATCATAACTATAACCAAATTCTTGTTTCTGATTGGATCTAATAGTACGCCCTATCATTTACCAAGGCAGCTCAGAAGAGGCCATAATTTTTTTTTTGTAAGGGGTGTTGAATGGTTAATGTGAGACCTTTGTAGCGTTGCAAAGGAAATTGAGACTCCGAGAAGGCGTCAAAGAAAAATTCGAGACGACAAGACCCCTAAAATTTGGCTAAAAATTATTTTGCGAGACACGCACTTTTTGAAGGACCATTCATCACCTCTTCTGTAGAAGAGAGAGAGTTTGCGATGTGTTTATTCATGTGGTTATAATTTTGACCACATTTTTATGGGTTATTTTTTAGGTTCCTACCAATGAAAGCAGCACTCGTTCTATTAGACTTCCTCCAAGTTGGAGTCGGTGAACATGCCCCCGGAGATGAGAAGAAGTCTGATTAGAGTACATCAGAAGCTAGAAGCATACGGATGAAGTTGAAAACTTTCGAAAAATTTAGACTACGAGCAATCCCCATTTTTTCGCAGAATCCGTCGAGCGTGAAGCGAAAAAATAATTTTCCGCGCGGGGGGGGGGAGGTGGCAGGGCGAGGCGACAAGGAAAAAAATAGGGACTACCCGCAAAGCCACAGCATTTGACCTTTCACGGCCGAGTGATTTTTGACTTTGATTTCAAATCTAATTTGCCGTGTCCAATAATATATCTGTATTTTGACGTACTGTCAATTGACACCCCCGCACTTAGTTGGGTTTGTCACATACGCATTTTTTCGCTTCTCGCCGTGCCCCACCTCCTCCCCCCAATTTTCGCTTGATGCTCGACAGACTCTGCGAAAAAATAGGGACTGCTCGTAGTCTAGAAAAATTAGTCATCATAATTTTATAGTTAGTTGGAGAAATATCAACAAATAGTTATGACAACCTGTGAGTGCTGTGACCTTGTTCACAACAAAGAAGCTTCAACAATGGCTTTTGGAAAAGTGTAAAGCAACCGGAGAACGATTTTTAAAGGTTCCGCATCTAATAAGAAAATAGGTAGTGGCCTTTGAAATTTAGCCAGAGAATACTATGTAGTAGAAGGAGAATTCTCCGATCTCCGATGCCTAATGAACACCCTGCAAAGTGAACTAATATTATAGTTATTCGCTGTCTTTCTCACAAAACATGAGAGTATTAGTATACAGTCAACTCTCTCTTAACGGACACCTCTATAAGACGGACACCTCTTTAGGACGGACACCTGGTTTTGGTCCCGTCCCCGCCCTGTAACTTAACTCTGTATAAGACAAACACCTCTTTAAAGCGGACAGCTGTAGCTGGTCCCGACGGTGTCCGTTTTAGAGAGAGTTTACTGTGTGCAGCTTTGGGGACGGTGGGGATATCTCATATGAAAGAGACGAGGATGTTTTCTTTTTTTCTGAAAAGTTGAATTAAACCCCTAAAGGGGACCAAGTTGGGCGTGGCTCAAGCTTTTTTGACCCCCAAAAAGACATCATTAATTTTTCATGCATGATCGGCCAAAATGCCAACACAGTTAAACAAGATCTTTATGGCTAAAAATAATTACTGACCCACCTAAAATCCTATTGTTCTCTCTCTCTGCAATGTATCGACGAATGCAGCCCTGAACCAAAACATCAGTGTGGAAGTGACTGAAATCGTCGATGTAATGCAGAGAGAGAAAAAAAAGGGTTTTAGGAGGGTCAAAATAATAATAACAGATAATTACCAGGGGCACCCAACGAGGAGATTCAGTCAAAAGTCTTGGGATACCGTTGTACTGTTTTCCCGTACCTTTCATGGCCTTTCAAAGGGTTATTTCTGAAAACTAACACAGTTAAATTTTTTCGGATTTTCTAGCTGAATATTTAAGTGGTAGAAACTTTTAGGGAACCAGATCTCATTACCCGAACTTGTGAGCTGTTGCCAGCTCTACTTACGGCCGCCTTGTTTAAAACCCCGTTTTAACTCCCATGCAAACTCTGTATTTTGACATTCTCGTAAGCGGACATTCCCGTAAGCGGCCGCGGACACTTTCAGAGATTACGAATTATACTTTTTCTACTTTTTCGGACAGAGTACCATATTATGGTACATACAGTACCATATTTCAGTGCTTGTTTTGTCGTCATCCACGTCCGTCCGGTAGTTGTTAGCTGGGCACTAGTGGCCGCTTACGAGAACCATTCTCGTAAGCGGCCAGCTCCAGTTACGGGCGGGGGGGGGGGGGGGCAGGGCAGGAGGGAAGTAAATTTTCAATTGCCTCTGTCCACCTTCATCAGATTAAAATGATGTCCGTTTTACTGCTACATCTCGTAGGCGGACACCCGAGGGTGTCCGCCTACGAGAGCTTCGACTGTATCACGAAACTTTGAGGTGACATTGCGCGAAAGAAAATCTGAGGGGATAACAGTCCTTCCGAACAGATATTCACCGAAATGATGCGTTGGGTTCCCCGAAATTACTTCGGCTCACAGCATTATTGGGTATATTGAGCATTATTCAGTATATTTTAATATACCCAATAATGCTGTGAGCCTAGGTAATTATCTAGTAAATATTAGCATTCTGTGCGAAACACCCTAAGTGAGACCAAAGTTTCACCCCTGAACTAGACGACGAGCATCCCCGTTTATTGGTTAGGAAAAGTAGGGTTAGGAATGTTAGGATGTTCAAGAGACAGTAAATTTTAATAAAAAAATCTTGACAAATCATTAATCGTTTGATTGCTTTTTCCTAATTTCGTACGTTTCACACTTAACTATCCCGAAAATATAGTACAAAGTCATTCTTAACATTAGGTGTCCGCTTCTAAACAGTTACAGTAATATAGTCTGCGCAAGATCGATTTTTGCGGAAGCAAACTTGCTTTTTGGGAGTCTTTTCTCTGGCAAGTTCTTCATTCGCTACATTTATATCACCCTACTCAGCATTCTCGTCCAGGGAGCTTCTTGGCCGGAGGGGTCTTTGCATGAGAAAAGGTGGCTCTGGGGATACATGATCTGATTGGCTAGATTACCATTTTAAACTATATTGTAACAAAGGGTATTTACAGCTTGTTTCTGATCCTTAATTTCGCTACGAGATTTAAAGAGGCTACATCACGGCGGGGATTTAGTAGATTTTTGGCCTAAACTGCTCTGAAATTAGTGGTAGGCAACTTGACCCACGAAAAACATTATCTTTGAACATCTAAAGGAAGAGAGAAATTAAATCACGGCTATCTGAATATCGATTTTTTGAAGACGCGTGGAAACCATTTAAAAGTTTAGCCTTAATTTTTCAAATTGCAATCCATTTCCATCCGAGCCATCCTCAACCGAAGACGCTTGTTTACGGTTTCAATGCTCTAATATAGCAATTTTAAATAAAAATGTACCATTATTTTTTGGTTTCCTACGACACAAATGTAAATTTTGGCTGTTCAAAAATTTGGTAAAATCAGTGATTTAGCCTCTTTATCTATTGCTTCTATTTTCGGTTTACAACAGCAAGGCTATATGATACAATACATGAAAATCCCTGTCGCTGAAAAAAAAAAAGTTTATCACGTTCAAAATTAACATAATGGGCAATTTTTCCTACGAATTTGCCCAAATGCATCGAGGCCTGCAAACTTTATTCTAACTGCTGAAAACATGGTTATATTCCTACAGCTCAATCTAAATCTAACTCAGGTATTGTGATGTAATCAAGTTTACGTTTTAATACTTCCTTAGCGTGGAAAATTATCTGGCTAACATAATCAACGACAGCGGTAATTATGAAATTGTCAGGGACCATCAAGAGATACTGCTCTAAACGCTGTTTCAAAAGAGCAAGGCCTTTGCTACTTCCTTCCCTCACTGTGACATCAGCAATACCATGAAAGAGCCCTGGTGCACTGAACTCTCGACAAACTGCTTTGTGAAGATTTGGCAAAGTTGGATTGTTCTCTTTAATGTAGCAATCAACCATATCTTCTAACCACTCGAAAGCAACTTGACGAGGACTAATCTGCTGTTCATTGTGTTTGAACAGTCCGGGCCTGTGCTCAAGTTCGAATTTCTTTTTCTTCTCACAGGTTCTTAGGTAGAACTTGTGAGCCAACAAGTTTAGTTCTCCTTTAAGGGTGGTGAGCAACTGCTTGAAGGCAACTTCCATCCATCTCCATATTTGGACCAACTTTCTGTAAGCATTTTCACTGAGCTCTGTAGTATTAAGATCAGTGACCTCATTCCAAAACCAGCCAGTCTTGCGAGAGTTAACAACGTTACCAATGTTGACAAACATTTTATTCCAGATGGCAGTCGGATTCTTTCCAGCAAGGAGGCCTGAGATAATGTAATCCAACAAATCAATCATTTCTAAAACCCTGATCTGTTGTTTTCTCTCTCTGGCCTCTTCTGGTGTGTAAAGAAATTCTAGGCCGTTAATCTGACTTAGCATGTCTTCCACAACATACAGGCGCAGTTTGTTCTCATGATCGGACACGGTCAGTAGATTGTGCTTTGGTATGAAGAAACTCAGAATTTCTTCCCGCATCACGCCTTGCAAAATCAACTCTAACACTTGAATTATCCTTTGCGACCAGTAGTTCTTTTCCCAGAGATGGCGGTCTGTTATGATCAACTGAGAGAGAAGAACAGTTTTGAACATGTACGATGGAACCAAGGAAGGATCCCATCCTAGCCTCTGTGAGATGTCATCTCTCAAGACTTTTAGTGCACGGTAGCATGCACTAAAACCCTCAGGAGAGGAGACCAGAATTTCTTTTTCAGCCATGGAGAACGAGATGCGCCAACTGTCGATTCCAGCGGGAACGACGTGAAATCCACAGTTCTGAAGAATTGCATCCACTTCCTGTGGGAACTCTGCTAACTGAACTGGAAGCTTGGATAGACGGTAATCTAAAGTCAATGTCAAATCCACGCTGATAATTAAATTTCTGTAACTGTTTCCGCCTTGCCAATTGATGTAAAGTGTTGTGGCTGGGCCATGCGTTTCTGAGTACATCACACCAGATGGATTTTCTTGGCCCCCGCTGTTTCCAAGTAGCTCAGAGAACACAGGCCACCACGTTTCATCAAACAATCTTCGATTAACGCGTTGGATGGCCAGTCCTGTGGGCAATTCGACGTCATTCAAAGATGCATTGACAAGCTTCTTGAAGTAACGGGAGAGCAGATTTGGGTTGAAGAAGCCTTCGACATCTTTGAATTCTTCCCAACCTTGTTCATCAAGGACGAGCTTCGTGTAGCCTTCACCTTTGTCGCAGGGATGGAATGATGGTTTGTCCGTGAGCGAGTCAATTCTGATCATAAAGTCGAACTCATCTGGCTGGCGAACTTTTACTCCTTCGTACACACTTCCGCTATGAACAAGAGTGCTCTTAAATCGCTTGTCTCGCTTTTCCACTTGTGCCAGAATGCTGGTCACGAATTGTTCGAGTTTTTCTCTAATCACTTCGGCTTCGCTTTCATCTTTAAACCTTGCTTTCCTCTCGAAATGTTCCACAATTTCAGACATGATACAGATATTTCAACTCCCTTCCTTTGCTGTGATGCGTTGTGGTGGTTTTGACCCAGAACTGGGTTTGGGTATTATTTACAATATTTGGCACTCACGGAAGTAATTAGCATATTTCAAACATCCGTTGTTTCTTGGAATATTAAATCCACATTTCACTTCTTCGCTTTCAAATTCAAAACCTTGCTTTCTCCTCGAAATGTTCCATAATTTCAGATGTGGCAAGACTTTTTTCGTCCTTTAACGTAAAGCACTAACTTATTCTTAAAGTGGATTTGGATTACTTGTGTTGCATATTAATTATTTACAATTATGGCCATGTGTCAACATTCTTTCTTTCTTGGAATATTTCAAATGTCAAATGTGCACACCACTAAAACAAACAGTAGCAGAGTTCACAATGCGTGGCTATCGCATAACACATCCTTTTTTTTTCTAGGAATAACACAACAAACAGGGACTGTTCCTGTAGGGCGTTGGTATAAAAACCCGCGACTGTCATGGCCGGCGAATAGAACCCTGTGAACAGGGGCACCCAACGGAATATTTCGTTAAAATATCTGTTCGGAAGACGATAGAGATCTAGAATTTTCGGAACATTCATTGTAAATTTTTTGCGCCTGCCTTTCCTATGATTTCGAAATCTAAAAATGGTATACTGTTCATTTTTAACGGATTTAACGGATTCATTTTTACTCTAAAAAGGTCACCTAGTTTCGGGAGCCTTCTTGGCTGGAACGAAGGTGTGATCCCATACTTCGGATCACGACAGCGAAATCCGAACAGATAAAAAATTTAGGGGAAAAATATGCCAATCTACCGTTTAAATACTAAAATACGTTCAACGGTGCTATCTTTAAGTGGTGAACTATATTCTCGATGGGTGCCCCTGTGTGAAAACCGTCAAGGGACACCATAGACGGTAAGACCAATGTAAAAACCGTCACGGAACGTCTAGTCGTCACTGAGCTGACTATAAATCCTCATGGATTTGACATATTTGACTATTACTCCTCACTCCAGTATGGCCAAAGACCCTGTGAAAACCGTCACAGAACGTCCAGTCGACCTTCAGATGAGGGGGGGGGGGGGGGCGGTTGGATTATCTAGACTCTGGAATAAGGGGGAGGGGGGGGGGGCGCTATAAATAATCATTTTCCTCGGTCCTACAGGCCTCTATTTGGCTTAAAAATAAGGTGGGGCCCCTCCCCTAGATCCGCCACTTCATATCAAAACCCTCACGGAAAAAAATTAAAACTCAATTATCGGACTACGTGACAACAATAGTATGTTGAACTCTGTGGAGATGTTTAGTTAGTGTATATTTTTAGCAGATATGTTTAGTATATTGTGTCCCATAGTATAGGGCAACACAGACAGGGATAAGTTTCTTTTATCTTATCTTATCTTATCCAGTCGTCACCCATATCAAAACGAAACAGCCGATCAGTCATGACGGATTTGACATACATTGACTATATTTCCTCACTCACATGACCATAACTAGTCTCAGGTCTGTGTAGTCACACGACGCGTCTCTCGTGTAAGTCTCGCATTTATAAAGAAATCCATAGGAATCTATCAGTCTCGGATAGGAACACAGCATCACGGACACAACGGTCACGTCGTGCTTACTAAATTTGACCGTCACAGATGTTTGACCCTCGCAGGTCTTACCAACATCCGTAATCCGTTTTTGGTAAGGAATGGACCATTTTATTTGGGAGGCGGAGTTAGGGCTTTCCACAAGTTCCTCGGCAACTTTTCATATTGCGAGCAACTTTTTCCCCTTTAAGCAACTTTTTTCCTTTCGAGCAACTTGTTGCATTTTGAGCAATATCTAGACCGCAGATCTCCGAAGATGGTCCAAAGGCCATACGAAGATAAACGAAGTTTGCCGAAGATTTTTGTGAAACATCCGAAGACGTTTCGACTTTCGACTCATTCCCCATAAAAACATCACGAAATTGGTCAGCTAACATGACGTCATCAATATCTTCACGAATTTTCTCAGTGAAAGAAGTTTTTGCCTTAAAATTTTATTTAGATACTTCTGTTGCAGAGAAATTGCATGAAAACTGCTAAGAAATCTTTCCTTCAAAGGAAAATTAGCATATTAGCATATTATCTGCACGTGTCCCACAACGCCTAGCGAACCGTGTTGACCAGGAAGGAGGACGCCTGGGGCGAAGCAGTGGACAAACTGAAATAATTTTTAAAGTTCCAACACAAGTAGATTTTACACCAATTCCACTGTTTCCTATTGCTTAGTTCTGACTATTTATCAGTCCTGAATAGTTAGATGTTGTTTGACAAGTTAAAAATGAAATAACGCCTTTCGTATGCCGTATGCCTTTTTTAACAAACAAAGAAACCAGACATATCTTATTAACGGCATGTATTTTGTTGTGACTTGACGGTGTTACACAGGCCCACACGGGCCCACTAATATTACATCGAATTCTTTTTTCACATAATAAGAAAAGTTTTAACGTAAAAACTGGATTAGTAAAGTTTCATTTGGAGTACAGAACGGGGTCTTAGTGACCAGGGGGGGGGGGGGTACTCGGGATTTTAAGTGATCGGGGATGATCGAATGGGGGCAAAAATCAAGCCCCCCCCTGAACATAACATAAAAAACCCCAAAAAATCCCTAGATCAAAAATTGACCCCTCAAAAATCAACAGCAAAACAGGTTTGTTTGTACTTTGTTTGCAGAACTACACAGCCAAGGCACTACCACAAATCTTCAGATGGTTTTGAATACCCAAAAACATCCCTACCAAATCAAAAAAAATGCTTGCTAAATTTTCCTACCCAAACAAATCCCGGAATCGAAAATTTCAAACCCAAAAATATCCTTCGATCATCCCCGTCACTTAAAACCCTGAGTACCCCCCCCCCCCCCCCCGCCTGGGCTTAGTGACAAACTGTTCGGAACAGAACAGTTTTAAAAAGTAGTTATGATTTATACAGCTCTTAATCCAACCATAATAATTTAGTATCATCCATTTGAATCGTGACTGGAAAATCCGAACTCTCCTAAACTGCTTCGATACCTTTATTACAGTACTTTTTGGGAGAATTGGGCCTTAAATCGACAAAAAACCACGATGACCAGTCCTCTCATTCTCACAACGAACATGTTTAGTAGATACTGATCTTGCGAGGAGTATTTAAACGTTCAAAGTGTTCTATACAGGTGTGCACTGTCTTGATTGCGTGACAAGCACTAGATGTTTTAAATCATCTCTTATAAACAAGTTTGTCCGGTTGTGTATATTGCGTCATGGGTTGCCCTCCGGTGCCGCACGTTCCCACGCCAACCTGAAACGAGAGGCAAAGACAAAAAAATATATGTCAGTGAAATTCTCTTCAATCATCCTTTTTGGGATTTTCTAACTCCTGTTGCTGTTTTTACCCTTTGCACTTTACCTCATGCTACGAAAATCAATTCAACTGCAAACTCATAAGCGGTGAGCAGGGGGGGGGGGGCAGCCAAAATGACGGATGCTCAGCGCCCCCCCCCCATATTTCAGTGCCGAAATTACCGCCAGCGCAGCATAAGATAGATATCTTATTCTTTCAAGAAGCAGGATCGTCTGAACGGCCTTGTTATGCATTGTCACAACATGATTACAGACATATACTGGGAAATTTGAGTGAGGAAATGCCCCCCCCCCCCTTTCAGGGGGGAAGGTATGCGCCCACCTTTCAAAATGCTCCCCAGCCTCTGGAACTGTAGGAGCCTAACCGGTTTTGAAAGCATGAAGCGACTAGGAGTCTTGCTACCCCCCCCCCCCCCCAGATGGGATGTTAGTAAACTAGGCTCCCCAGGGGTTTCAGGGAATAAGGGAGTATGGCCATTAACGTTTTGTGAACATGGGGGCAAAAGGAACATCAAACTGGGAACTCTGGATCAAAAGGGTATTTTAAAGAACACCAAGATCGAAGAAATTCTTTTAGGAAACACGGGAATTTTCAATGTTGGGAACAAGGGAATATGGTCCCCCACAGAGAGGCCCTAATAAATAGACCATTGCAGACTGCTCCTCAGCATTTTTTCAGGTCGCCCTAATAGTTTACAGGAACACAATTACTCTCCTGGGTGGAGAGAGGCACTGTGAGAGTGTTGCTGCCTTGTCCCAAATTGGCCGGCCGAATGGTTAAGAGTGCGGGTGTGGGGTTTTTTTGTTTTGGGGGGGGGGGGGGAAAAAAAGGGGGTTGATGGTTATGTTGCCGGATGCGGGTACATATTCCCATCCGCATCAGGCCAACAACGCCAAGCTAACCATGCATGTCAGTCCCACAACACCAAGCGACCCGTGCATCACCAAGGAGGTGGACGCCTGGGGACGAGGCAGGTCCCAGAACACAACATACTGTAGTGACCCTGACAGGGCTCAACCAAGCACCACTCTTTTTTCCATTCCCCCATACGCTTTCCCAACTGAAACAAACTCTGTGAAAACCTGACAAGACTTACCTTTCCTTGAATTGACTCTGGGGAGGCAAATATGCTCTTTTTTGATACACCCTTTAAACTCTTTCCCGATTTGCTAGAGCCGCTTCCCTACAATGAAGACAACAAAATGTAAGACACTGACCTTACTTTACCGTGTTAGTACTACATGTACAATAAAGTTTGGTTAAAACTTGTAAAAAATTCTTTTAAAAAATGTCTGTTTACACCTCTACACTGAACTCGGGTGACAATAAACACAGATACCAATAATCATCATTCAATGCATTTTTCATTTTGTTGTTGTTTTTTTTTTGCTGGAGTACAATTGGTTTTGGTTTTTCTTCAGACTGGATGAAAAAGTGGCCCAAGATATTTTTAAACCAGTCACTAAGCATAGTGCAAAACCAAAGCTAGACTTGCTCCAAGTGGCTCGTTGGATTCGCAGGAGACTGCTGGAAATGGAAACGGAGGGCACGTGTGGGCATTAAAAACAAAAAAGCAGAGGTTTGTGGCGGAACGAGCGTTGCTCATTCTGAGCCATTCCTCAATGTAGTGTGTCATTCAGTGTGCTTCGTGCGTTACGCATGAACAAATAAATTCTGCGCAGTCACTCAACACAAACTTACTCAAGTATCTCTATCAACACAAAACGAACGACTTGGAGCAAGTCTAAACCAGAGCGAATTAATGTGAATTACTTTATTTGATACTCAAGCAAAAATCGCTTTATTAATTAAACTAACTTTAAAAACTTACAGTTTATTAGCTTTAACAACAGTGTTACACAAGTAGCACAACACTGAATCAATTTCTTTTTACTCAGTTAGATGACTTACCTTGGAATTGTTAAAAAAGTCCAACCAGTTGTGTTTATCTTTTTCTCTTTGTTCTTCAATTTCCTATTAAATAATAAGGTCATGGTTATCAAACAGCATTTTTATTATACAGTAGTCAGAGTTTTCAGAATTTGTGCACTCTAATTGGTAATGATGCAAAAATCTGTGACTGTTTTCAGAAGTGGAACACGATAATCATGATCAATCAATCGTGTATCAACTGCACTGAAATAACTTCAAAGCAAACTGGTTTGAAAATTCTTAAAACAAGATTAAATCACAACATCTGCAGTTAAAGTACAGATGTGATCTAATGATGCTACAGATTGAAAATAATACTACTTTCAAAAGTCCCATTTGACCTCCTCACCTTAGCTCTTTGTTTCTTTTTTAACATCTTTTTCTTTTTCTGTTCTCGAAGGGCATCCTCATCAGCCCTGGAAATACCAAATACAAGACTTCTTTTTAAAAAGAAAACTAAATATAATAAAATTATTATGAGATGCATGCTACTTCAAAAGCATAAATGAATTATTAAAACAAATAATTTTTGGAAGAGGATTTTTTTGGACAAAAAAATTTCCGTTTCCTTTAGGAAATGCTCTTTATTAAAGACAGGGAACCTTAGAAACTGAAAACTTAAGTAGTCTGACTCAATCAAAGCAATACAATAGTACCACTCAGAAATAAGCCCCAGGGGGGTACTCCAGCTTGTAAATGACGGGGATGACTGAATGAAGGCAAAATTCAGGACCCAAAAAAATCCCTAAGTCTTCCGACATTACCCAAAAAAATCCCTGAACCAAAAATAACCCCCCAAAAAATCCCTTGTCAAATTACCCCTAAATTGCCAGGAGGTGCAATAAAATAACACAAAGAACGCTTGTTTTGTTTATTCATCATACCATAAATACGCCAAGGCCGCACCAAGGCACATTAGTTCATTTTTAATACCCAAAAAATCCCCTATCTAAATCAAGATACCAAAAAAAATACTTGCCAAATTTTCCAACCCAAAAAATCCCGGAATCGGAAATTTCAAACCCAAAAAAATCCTTCGATCATCCCCGTCATTAACAAGCCGGAGTACCCCCCCCCCCCTGGGAAATAAGCATCCCAAAATATACACAAATACGCTTAATTAACACCCTCTACATTCCACATTGTATGTCATTTAAATAACATGCAACAAGAATTTCACAAGCAATTTTATTATTATAATGGACACACAAGAATCTGACTTTAAGTCAAACAAATTTGAAAATGATGAGAGGTCATTGATACACCATTCAAAACTACTGGTACTATGGCAGGGCTCGAAAAAAATTTGTTTCCATTTCCTGGGATTTTATTTTTTTTCCCCGGGCCCTTCCCCCCTCCCGGTTCATTTTTTTTTTTTTTTTGCGGGGGCCCCGCCGGGGGGGAAAAAAAAAAAAAAAAAAAAAAAAAAAAAAAAATTTTTTTTTTTTTTTTATTTTTTTTTTTTTTGAGAAAAAAAAAAAAAAAAAAAAAAAAACCCCGGGAGAAAATCGCGGCCGGCGGGGGGGGGGGGGGGGTATGGCTAATTTTTTTTTGTAATAATTAATTTGTATTAATTATTTTTATGCAGTGTACACATTTTGTAGGTGGCGGCTTGGTTTCTACATTTCTGTGTATTATCAGGGGTGTAGCTAAGAGAACACTTAGCTGGCTCATTTACAAGCGCAGAGCTCTGGCTTTTCTGGCCTTGATTGCTCTAAAGGTTTACCGTAAGTCTTGTTTTCATGTCAAAATTTTGCTGGATTCAAGTTCTCTTTCAGCCGGTGAAATTAGCCGGCAACCAGCCCTCAGCAACATCCCTGAATATTGTAATTATAATATGACTGTTACAGGTACCTGGATTTCTTTGATGTGCTTGCAGCTGCAGCTGTAGTTGTAGCTTTCCCAGTTTCAGCAGGTCTTTTTGTTCCAGCTTGATCTTTTTCTCTTAATGATGAAACCTGTTTTCAATATGAGATGTTATCAAAGTGTGTGAAATAAATTAAGAAATATTTGTGAACCATACAACTGTACTGTTTTTATAATACATGTAGTTTTTGTATTTTGCATTGCGTAGTCACAAGTTTCTTGAGTCACTACTGTACATCCTATGTACATAGATGAATGTAAGCTAGTACATTTATGTGTTGCAGTTAATTTTTGATCTCAGTTAATTTTAAATTTTACCTAGTTAGCTTTTTTCTAACTAGTTAATTTTTTATACTAGGTAAATAATAGGGTTAGGGTTAGGGTATGGGTTGGAGTCATATATTTTTAAAAAATAGTGGTTCATCCAACATTTCCTACATGGCAAAGTGGTAAGGGGTTGGACAGCAAATCCAGAGGTCAAGAGTTCAAATCCAGTGCAGGTTAGTAAAAAGAAAAAAAAAATAGATGATAGTACTTAGAGGAGGGGAATAATGTTAATAGCAGATAGTAGGGGGGAGTGGTGTTAGTAAAGATGGGGGGGGGGTAATGAGACATCAAGGGAGGGGAGGTGTATTGCTTTTTCTACTTATTAACCTAGTATATAAAAAAACTAGTTAGAAAAAAAACTAACTAGTTAAAAAAAAATTAACTGAGATCAAAAATTAACTGCAACATATGTTTCTTGGTCTATGTATTTTGTCTACTAGTCCAGACTTATTTTAATTGTAGTTTTGACAGAGCATCTCTCATTCCTGGCAAATTGAAGACTTAATAATGTTTCACTAATTAATGACTTTATAAAACACCTAGCTTAAAGATGAACATCTGTAGAACATGTACTTAATTGTATAATTATGAGCAGTACAGTACATCTGTAGAATTTTGCATGTATCTACCACTTGACTTTCAAAATACATACATGTATGTACATTTATAATTTTATTGTAATCATGACTGACCTTGACAATTTCTGTGTTTCCATACTTGTCAAACGAAACTGTACATGTTGTAAGATCATCAGATATGCTGTCAATAGTGCCATCATAGTAACTAGAAAACAAACCAATACAAAGATTAACAAATCATACTGATCCAAATTGTTGCAATTAATTTACGGTATTTATGGGTTAGAGACTGTTGTGAGTGTTTTGTTGACAAATACACGCACGCGCTGGCCGCACAATGAACAAGAAATTTTCAATACTGCACAAGGCGTAGCCCAGTGCAGTATTGAAAATCTTGAGTTCATTGTGAGGCCAGCAAGGCGTGTATTGTCAAAAAGCACAACGGACAGACTCTAACCCTTTTAATATACAATCTGAGTAAAGTATACTAGTATTTTAAAAGTAAATAGTGTAGTACATAGTTACACAGAATTAGATCAATAAGCTTAATATAAAAATAACAAATAAGCCGTACAGAAATAAAGCTTAAAATGGTTCATAAAATCGTTCATCAGCTGTGGTCGTTCATAAATACAGTCAGCGAGAAGCTTGTTCAAAGCAAGTCGATGGCTTTCACAATCAAGCAACAAGCAAGTCAATAGCACACAAAAATGAATTTTTTCAGCTGAAGTTTACCTTTGAACATGAAAGCGCTTCAAGTTGTTGTCCTCTTCGATTTTTTTGGTACTGGATCGTTTATTAATTGAGGAATATATTTTTCTTCCACTTATACAAGCCTTGAAGCTTAAAACACTTTCAATAATGCACGATTTTTGTGATTATTGTCAATACTGCACTGTCGGAGTTAACTGACGACAGGTAAAGCAAAATTACGTGATCTATTTTAACCAATGGCGCTCATGGATTTTGGACAGTGAACGAAGATTGTATATTAATATAAATTAAAGCTGGACTTTAAATGAAAGGAAAAGGCATTTGGATGCATTGTGGTCTAATGGTTAGCATGCTGGACTTTGGATTATTATAAGTGATCTGGGTTTGAGTCCTGGCCAGGGTCCTTGCATTGTGTGATATATCTCGACACTGAATTTTATTTTTGGAAAAAAGGGCTCACATAAATTTAGATAAGAGTTCATCCATTTCCTTGTTAAATGACGATTTATTCGAGCATAACAAATCCGAATGATGAACAACTAACAAATAACTACACGTGAGGTTTGACCGGGCTAGTCCCAGTCTCTACTTGACATGACATGAGACAACCGGGCTAGGTCCCATTATCTATAAAGGTTGACCACATTATTTCTCTAAAATTGATAAAATTCAAATAAGGACTTAGGTTTATTTTTGAAAAGCTACCATCCCCAGTCATAATTAAGCCACCACACTCCCCCCCCCAAAAAAAAAAAAACACACGAAATAATTATATTTAAGTAAAACATGTTCAGCTCAACTTACTTGCCATCCTGACTCCAGACCGCTTGACATTTCTGACCTACTTTCCACTTGATACCTGCCGAGGCTCCAGCATCACTGACAGCTCCTTTCTAACATGAGATAAAGACAATTTTTATAATAATCTGAATAATGATGAAGAATATGAATTTTTACAGTATTGTAATGACATGATATTTTGTTCAAATATCAATATTCATATTGTGACAGAAAATATTGAGGCCGACTGGTGCACCAATGTATCATTGTAGCACAGCTGCTGTCCGAAGGGCAAAACAAGTTTATTTCAAGCCTCCATGGATACTAAGTTTTTTATTTTGAATTTTAAAAGGAACTATTATTGCAACAAAAAGTAAACATTTTTTATGTGATCAGGCACTATAGGTAAACAATGTACGCCAGCTCCTAAAATTTTGTCACATTGCTTGGGCTAACAGTTTGCCAGTGGACCCCATATTACACTCCTAGGTGAAACAACCATGAGAGTGAAGTTCCTAGCCTGAGAACATAATACAAAGACCCAAACTGTGTGTAAACATGTCAGTTTGATCCTCGTGTCTTGAAGTTTGAGTCACGTGAATTTCAAGATGCGAGGAACGAGCCAGTGTGTTATGATTTTGATTTTAAGAAATGAGTAGCCTGCAAACTGGCTTCGACTGCTTACAACACTAAAGAGTGTATCCCGATTGTACAATTTATTTCTCAAGGAATTCATTCAAGCAACAAGCTCATTATAAATGTATAAATGTAACTGTAATGTATTATTTTTCTCAGCTTGAGACTTCAAAACTCGTAACTCTTGACATGAGACTCAAAAATTTCAAGTTTTGAATTGAGCGGTACTGTATGGCTTGAAAAAAAAAATTGAAATCTAGCTTACCCCTTGGACAAGCTGTTCTCAAAGTCAGCTTTCCCAGTACTGTTGCATTTCGCGGTTAACTTGTCTTATGATTTAGTACACAGTTGACATGGGCCCTAGCTCATCGGTCAAGTGAGCAGAAAAAGTTCAAAATTATTCCCGGAAAAGCGGTTTAGTACATTCCAGTGGGAAAACAGAATTACTTGCCCATAGCCGTGATATTATTTTAGAGCAGAAAACAGTTTTGGTAAAAAAAAAAAGAAAGGGCCTTACCTCATTCACTTTCAAAAGGTCCAATGTAAGGGTTATCACTTCCTATAAAATACAAAATAATGCTATTACAAACCAAGTTATTTAACCTTTGTCTAAAACAAACTTATAATTCAAGGTTAGGACACATTTTGTACATTAAAGTTTACTAACAACTTTTTGATACACTGAGGGCATTAATTCTATTTACATTCAGAAAACTTTGAAATTTCCTACAGCGTGTAAATACGCCATTAAAAACGCCATTTGGTGCATTTTCAAAAAAACAGACACAAATTATTTGATGGCAGTCAATAGCGACTCGCCAATGTTTAAACGTACCCTATGCCAGGGTATCGGCCTTACAGAGTAGTTATGCCACCCTACCACAGCTAAAAGCGACTTAAAAAGGAATTAAACAAATAACAAGGGCAAAATTAAACCTGTAAATCTCCTTTTAACTTTTTTAGTTCCTCGTTGTCAGGATCCGTGGTCAACGCCGCTTCAACCTGCGAGGAAAAAAGATTCGCCGTTTTAGCTTCTAAAAAGAAATACGCTGACGAAACTTTGTCGCGTCGGCAATCGAACTGGCGTTATTTTTTTCAAAAGAAACTCGCCTGTCTTAACTGTGCACGGTATTCAGTCAAATTTGCCTGCAGTTCTCTAGCATCCGCCATCTTTGACTTTGAGATGACATCAAGCGAGGCCACTAAGCAAGCATAAGTTCCCGTATGAGTGTTGTGGGAGGCCGCTAAGCTAACTCATGAATGCTCATTTGTTGTGCAAAATGCAAGATTCCCGGGAAGATTGCTTGGAATACTGTACGGCTCACAATTTCCACAAACAACAGTTCCACTAAACTCCAAACACCAGGTATTATCTTTTGTCTCTATTTCTGTTTGAGATTCCCACTAACTGCTTTATAATCTTTCCATGAGACTGTGCGAAAGAGGCATATTTTACTATGGTATGCAAAAATCGGTGTGTGACATTTGCAGTTTGCAGATTGCAAACTGCTGACTAAGAGAAAATATATTGTTACCATTACCATTATTGAGATCTAACCGTAAACAGACTAACTGGAGTGAATAGTAACTGGAGTGCATAGTAGGCTAACCAGAGTGAAAGTCATTAGTCTGCAAGTCTGCAGTCTGCAAATAAATCTGTCAGACAACGTGCATAAAATAAGCTTAATTTTGATAGATTTTCCGGCTTAACTGCAGAATACCCTGCCACTACGAAGCTATACCTAAAACAGTGGCTACGTGGCCACGTAGCTGCGTTGCCGCATAGCCACGTAGCCGAGTAGCCACGAAGCCACGTAGCCGCGTAGTCGTGTAGTATGAATATACCTCGTTCTTTAATCCATGAGCCGCGTAGCCATGTAGCCGCTGTTTTTCAGGTACTGCTTTGAAGTGGCAGGGTATTCTGCAGTTACTCCCTGCTTTCACTGAAATCTGGACTGACACTCAAACCAGGCTACTTTCAACACGTTGAATTAACG
Organism: Oculina patagonica; assembly: GCF_052425735.1. Taxonomy (NCBI): domain Eukaryota; kingdom Metazoa; phylum Cnidaria; class Anthozoa; order Scleractinia; family Oculinidae; genus Oculina; species Oculina patagonica. The sequence continues at coordinate 18,086,665 of NC_135766.1, forward strand.
GGCTATCCAGTTTCAGAGTAACTGCAGAATTATCCCTGCCACTTTGAAGCAATACCTCAGAAACAGCGGCTATGTGGCTATGTTGCTACAGGGCTATGTGGCTACGTGGCTGTGGGGCTACATGGCATGGATTAAAGAACGAGGTACTGTGTAAATTATTCAGGTGCACAAAGAAAACTGTACATGAATGTATCTCCCTTTTGTTTGGTATAGATTTGCATAGCCGCATGGTCATGTAGCCTCATTGCCAAGGTCTTCTCTTCTCATACAGAGGACCCTGGGAGGTTAGGCAAAATCCCTGTGACGTAGCTCCTTTAAACTCACATAGGATATACCTGCCAACTTTTTCTGGGTCAAAGGCGTGAGATTTTTATCCTGAGAGTGCCGGGCTTTTCGAAGAGGATATGACAATGTCCGAAGCCTCCCGAAGACTTCCGAGGTATTCCGAAGACGTTCCGAACATATCCCAATCCTAGTGCGTGTTTTGCTAAACACGACCCTGTTCCAAATGCTTTTCTCGTCAAAACTCTGAGATTTCGAAGAAAGTATCGTCATTTACTCATTTTACATGGAGTTTTCGTTTCTCACATTGGTTTGAGTTTACATTTTTTAAGTGTGTCCATTTTGGTTGTAAAAACTCACATTTTTCGACCAGATGTTAGAAATTGGTTCGTAAGTGTGAGTTGGCGTGAGATCGAAGTTTTCAACTCGCAGGCGTGAGACTCACACACAAGGCGTGAGAGTTGGCAGGTATAATAAGAGCCTTTGAAATAGTAGAGCTCTCCACTTTCTTGGTCATGGCTGTAAGCTTACACTGTTTGTATTTTATCTTTACAATAGGTGAATTAGTTATGGAAGCTGGCCTGGAGGCAAATGTCAATACTGTGCAAAGGAGTTTGATACAGAAACGGACATCCACAAACACACATTACATTATGAACCCAACGAAAGAACGTTTCCGGTGTTTTCAGTGTGGTACCTACTTTGCAAATACCATACGTCTTGAGCTTCACCAGGAAACACTTATGTGCTCTAGGGCAAAGCCCTATGTTTGTAGTCAATGTGGCAAGTCATTTGGATGTCAGTCAAATCTAAGTGCACACAAATTTACTCACAGTTCTGCCAAAACTTTTGACTGTGAATTGTGTGGCAAGTTGTTCAGACAACCAGCGGCCCTTAGCAGGCACAGGAGAATTCATTTTGGCAATGAGAAAAAGTTCAAATGCTCAGAATGCGAGGCACGCTTTGCGGATTCATCTAAACTGAAAAGACATCAAAAGATACATACACGTGCCTGCACCTGTGCTGCCAGTGAGATGCCTTACAAATGCACACAGTGTGACAAAGAGTTTGCATATTTAAGTTCTCTTGCATCTCATATAGTAACACACACGGAAGGTAATGCTGAGAATAGCAAAGATTTTTCCAAGGAATCTGATCTTGTTCATCACAAGACATGTAGAATTCACAGTGCGAGAGAGAAGCTATACCAATGTTCTCTGTGTAACAAGGATTTTGGAAATCCCTCAGCCCTCATGACTCATAGAAAGTTGCATTTGCAAGCTGGAGAGAAACCCTTCAGATGTAATCAGTGCGATAAACAATTTGCTCGAAACTCAACTCTTGTGCAACACCAAAGAACACATACTGGTGTTAAACCGTACAACTGCAGTGTTTGTAGTAAAAGCTTTATGACCCGGTCTAAGAAACTTCGACATGAAAGAGCCCACAGTGATGAGGCACCTAACAAATGTGGTATTTGTGAGAAGAGTTACAAATCTCTGTCCAGTTTGGCAGAACATAAGAGGAGGGCACATACTAACGGAATCTATGCTTGTCCCTTTTGTGACAAAAGGTTTCATCAAAGTGGAGATCTTGAGGAACACAGGAAAATTCACGTTGGTGCAAAACCGTATCAATGTACGCTGTGCAATGAATGGTTTGTAGATGGTTCATCTCTTGCTGAACATAAAAACAGCCACACAGAATTAAAAAAATGCTGTCAGTGTGGGAAATGCTTCAAATCTAGATACAGTCTTGAGAGACACAAGTTAACACACTCCGATGAACGACCATTTAAATGCAGTCATTGTGATAAAGCTTTTAAGGGAAGAGACCATCTTAATCAGCATGTTCTATCACACGCTGAAGATAAACGCTTTCAATGTACTCAATGTGAGAAGGCTTTTAAAAGAGAACAGAGTTTTAAGTCACACATGTTAACACACTCTGATGATGCGCCCTTTGAGTGCAGTTTGTGTGAAAAAGCTTTCAAGTTAAAAGGCCATCTCAAGAAGCATGTGCTCTCTCACACCGATGAGCGACCCTTTAAATGCCGTCAGTGTGAAAAGGCTTTCAAGTTAAAAGACCATCTCAAGAAGCATGTTCTCTCTCACACCGATGAGCGACCCTTTAAATGCAGTCAGTGTGAAAATGCTTTCAAGTTAAAACACCAGCTCAAGAGGCATCTGTTGTCACACAACGATGATAAACCTCATAAATGTACCCAGTGTGACAAGGCTTTTAAATCAAAACGTTATCTCGAGTTGCACATGTTATATCACACTGGCAAGCTACCATTCAAGTGCAGTTTGTGTGGAAAAGGTTGCTTAGATCGAGGTAATCTCAGACTCCATATGAGGTCACATAATGGTGAACGGCCATTCAAGTGTGGGCAGTGTGAGAAGGCTTTCCTATCTAAATCAGATCTCAGCAGGCACACAATGACGCACACTGGTGAAAAACCATTTCAATGTATACATTGCGAGAAGTGTTTTAGGATGCGATGTTATCTCAAGGCACACTTGGCTACCCACACTACAGCAGAAAGTCCTAATAATGAGCTCTGATCTGGCTTTCGCAGCTTGTACTACATGTATTTTCATTCAGCCTGCATGCACAACCCTCCAAGTTAAGACCATTTTAGTCACCATGGCGACTAAAATTTTGGAGCTGGTGACTAAATTGGAACCGAAGTCACCAGCCTGGCGACTAAAATTGAGAAGAAGGATTGAAAGAGTGATTTATTTTAGCGACAAAAATTTTTCACTGGCGACCAAACTTGAGCAGTTGGTGGCCAATTGGCCACCAAAGTAAAAAATAAACTTGGAGGGTTGATGCAGATGTAATCCATTGCCTTTGTTGTCAAGTCATTTGGATAACTACAATGAGGGCCAAAAGTTTTGAAACAGCTGAAATGAATACTAATTTTAACATTCCCATTTTTCCACACTAAATCTGGTGCTCAGGGCTCAAAATAACGACTGGTCAACACTTTAAATCTGGTGCTCTGGGCTCAAAATAATGGCTGTTCAACAGACAATGTCTGGCCAAGGTGTCAGTTTGTGTGGACAAACGTTCGGTTTGTTGGTTATTTTGAACATGTGTAGCGATATTCATTTTTTGCTTAAAATATACAGCAGTATCAACGTTCAAACCACAGATAACTCCAAAGTTAATTTCTAATCTGAAATACAGGTTTAATGTAGTAATGTCATTCCTGCTCAGAAAACATAATGCATTTTTTTCGCTAGTTTTTGACCCATGTACCGTATTTTCTCGATTAAACGCCCCCGGCGTTTATTTCAAATTTGGCCCGAAAGAGCCGACATTTATTTGATTCCAAGAATTTGTTGAAGCTCTATGTTCCTAAGGAAAGATTTTTTTTTTCATTTTTTTTGGCAGCTTTATATGAGGACATTATTTTTAAGCATATTAAACCTCAAATGATTGTTCAAGGGGTTTATTTTCAATTACAGCTTGGAGACCTGGCGTTTATTCGGGGCCTGGCGTTTAATCGAGGAAATACGGTAGTTTTGTCAAGTCAGTCTTATACTTCAGTATTACGCGAAACGTCAACGAAAAGAGTGCGAGGCACTTGACTTAAGAACAAAAGATGGAAAACAACACGAGAGATGTTTGAGTTCTCCCTCCAGTTAATTGGCTTGTCGCTGTCGCATCTTGCAAGGGTATTAAGGAAACCAAAATACTGATTGCAGGCAAAACAGTGAAGAGATGGCGGGTCCTTTTTACCGAATGGTAATGAGGTATTAATTAAATACAGTGACTATCGCCTGCACTCACTCAATGACTCACTCACTCCATTCTAATATCAAACTGCAATTAATTTATGCATTTAATGGTAAACATGCTGACAGAAAGATACTTTAAACTCATTCAGCAATGTTTTACCACCAGAATAAAGTGTAATAACCTTTGATCCTCTTTTGCATTAAAAAAAATTTCCTTTGTAAATAATCAACCTCGTTCCCGGATTGTATTAATCAGATCACAAAATATTCTCTAACCTCATTCCCAGGGTCTCTCTTAGCCTGCGTAGCTGGCGGGAGTCGAGTGCGAGTGCTTGCCTCGAGCGGTGCCCGACTTCTCCCCAATTCCCTCGCGACTCGCTCCAAATTCCTCGCGGCTCCACGGTTCCCTCTCTTTGCCGTTCGCTGGCCCGTCTCAAAGCAAGCACTCGCACTCGAATCCCGCCAGCTATGCAGGCTAGGACTCTCTTCTAGGGAACGAGGTTGATTATTTTCAAAAGAAATTTTTCTTAATGCGAAAGAGGATCAAAGGTTATTACACTTCATTCTGGTAGTAGAAAAATCGCTCTAGTACTAAGCCTCCTGAGAGCACAAGCCATCAATGGCCCATTCATGCAACTCCCATGAATAAAGAAAACATTCAAAGAGGCAAATGAAGTGAAATTGTGACATACTGATAGCAGGTATGCGGTGATACATGCAGCTTCGCTTCCCATGTGACGTAAATAATAAACATTTTCGCTCACTTGAAAAACATGAGTTCAAGACAGCACATTTTTGTTTCAGTGCATTCCAGACAGTTCAAAACATATCCATGAGAGGATGGCAATGGGTCATTGATTCTTTGTGCTCTCTTGCTTTGAGGCGCAATTTTTTTTTTTTCACAACCAAATTCGTCGAGCCAAGAACCTATTCACCCCCCTCAACGAGGCAAGTTTTGCAGATAGTAAATAAATCCAACATTGTTTCAGGGGGATGGGTTATAATCAAAGAGGCGAGGGGTAAAATTTGTCTAGGGTACTCTGCTTCACTCTCAGTGTTTAATAGAAGACCATTGCTACTCAGGATTGATAAATCTAAACTGGACTGTAGATGCTGCAATATTATACCCTAGGGATGAACGCATGCATTTAATAAAATGTTCTTGTTGCATTATTAGTGGTTTTTCTATCAGATTTGCATAGAGATTCATTCTTCCAATAAAACAACATATTCTTTTTCCTTCCTCCCAGTGGTAGATCTAGGGGAGGGGCCTTGAGCCCCCACCTTATTTTTTGGCCAAATAGGCACACAACAAAGCTAGCCCGACCAGTGTTTGTGTTATATCACAGGCAGCCCAGACTCTCAAAAGGCAATATAAAGACATATGAAAGTGAATTCCCATTTGTCAAATTACTGAAATTATTCGGTGCATTTCTTTATCATTCTTGACCAAAATAGTGGGACAAAATGTTGAAATCGCCTTCCTGTTTATTCACAGGTAACCAAAGCGTACTATGAGAGTTTGTATGGATGTACTAAGAAGGCTTGTATGGATTTGAAATAAAGATGAGAAAAAATATATCTTTTTACCGGCGAAAAGTTATAATGAAACTTTAAACCTTACCTGGTGTCACGTTTTTGTATTTCTAGTGCTTTAGAAAGTCATACGCGCGATTTTCGTCTTAACCGTCTGTTGCGTACTAAAAGAAAGACTTTCTTTTAGTACGCAACAGACGGTTAAGACGAAAAATCGCGCGTACGACTTTCTAAAGCACTAGAAATACAAAAACGTGACACCAGGTAAGGTTTAAAGTTTCATCATAACTTTTCACCGGTAAAAAGGGATATTTTTCTCGACTTTATTTCAAATCCATACAAGCCTTCTTAGTACATCCATACAAACTCTCATAGTACGCTTTGGTTACCTGTGGTTTATTTGGGCTTCCTGTGGTTACATTGGTCGGGGGCGGCTGCTAAGCTCAAAAAGAAGAATGCCCGTATGGTAAGTGATCCTTGAAGGCGTCCTTCTCGTATGTAGTGGAGAATCTTCAATTTAAGCCGAACGTACAATAACCTCCAAACACCAGGTATGTTGTGTTAAGTTTGTGTTTATGAGAGGAACTGCAAAATACCCCGCATCTCTAGCTACCTGTACACGGTGCAGCCGGCTTCGTGAAAATAATGTCGAATTTATATCAACTACAGAATGCAGGGCCACTTTTGAAGTCAGTGTATTTTTGTGGCTCGGCAGTGGTGAAAGAACGATAATTTATTGTATTGTGCGTTATTGCATTGTGCGCTAAGTCTTCGGTGTGTAGATTTAGGACGTGGCTCGTTTGGCTCGGCAGTGGTAGTATTCGGTGTAAAGATTTAGTGCCTCGTTTGGCTCGGAAGTGACTACCGAGCCAAACGAGCCACCAAATACAGCTGTCTTCATAAGTGGCCCTGTATTCTGAAGTTATGCCCAGATCTTTCTGCTTATTAAATATCTAAATCAGGTTTTTTCCCTGAAAATTGCAAAAAGTATATAGCGGATCCTCTTTTAGTCCGAGATGGGGTGTGTAAACGAACTTTTTAGTATAAGGGCCTGATTACATAAACCAGTTGGCCGAGCTGGCTCGGTTTGCAAACTGGTTTGCCAACTAGATGACTTCCACCCCGGTATTATGCACCTATCAATGGTTTGCCCTAGGAGGGGGAGGGGGGTCAACCCACGGGAATTTGACATCGTGAAGCTCTCCCAGGGTAGGGATTTTGACATCTAAAATGGTCTGCTGGGTTAGAAATTTAAGAGGACATGTGAAATTTGCCATTTCGCTAGGTGCCCAGAGGTGGGGAATTCGACTCTGGATTTCAAAAAATTTCAAATTTCCCTGGGGTTGCCCCCCCCCCCCCCCCCCATCCTGGGCAAACCATTGATAGGTGCATTAAATGAACAAGCTTTGGCACGAACGACGGTTTTAATTTAGCACGAATGATCTTGGCGAAAAAAAATTGAGTCCTATGATTTTGACGCAGTACGACCTTTGGTGTTCAGTTTTCTACACTTGTGCCAGGCTGCATTCTACGTAGGTTGCACCAAAGATCAAAAAGATCGAAAATTGTAACAAAATCGGCAACAAAATTGTAGGGCATACTGGAGTATGTTTGCAGTCAGTACCTTTTTTTACTATTTTTGGTCTACGGTGTGGTGAAAGCCAACACTAGTCTAAGTTATGCCAGTCCAGGCACAAGAAACAAACAAGCACAGGAAAAGCATTATGCAAGATGCATGCTTCTACAGAGACAAGATTCAATGTAGTGTGTGTAGCATTCATACATGTACATACATGCATGCTTGCGGAGTGCATGCAAACTTCAAGCAAAATGGGCAGCCAGAGGGGCTGATGTGGACCTACTACAGTGGAACCGCGTTATAGCGATATGCCAAGGGAGCAGTAAGATAATTATCGTAATATTGAAGAATCGTTATATCGAAACTCCCGATATAACGATGTGGCCCTAAAATAACCGAAAATGTCGTTATATCGGGGTAAACCTAACAAGTACTTTTTACTGCATATTAGAGGAGGATAAAGAGAATAATTTTGATAAGAAGGCTTAGAAGACAGTATCATTTTCGTATATCATCGTACAAAGCTGTTTTTAGAAACGTTAGAGATGACTCGATTACTGTAAGGTTATTGCATTAAATTTGATGTTTTGCAAATAAAATGTGACTTTTTACTGATAATATCGTTGTATCGGGAGGATTTTATTTTCGGTCCGCTAAATTCTCATCGTTATATCGGGAGTATTGTTATATCAAAGATCGTTATATCAGGGTTCCGTCCCATAAATTTTTTCTGTCTCTTTTGCCGGTACATAGAATATTCATCATTATATCGGGAAAATCGTTATATGGGAGATCGTTATATCGGGGTTCCACTGTATGTGAAATAAAATAGCTATCTACCATCACTTGCACCTTAGCATGAACACTCGCCACCGAAACGTGATCTAATTGGGTATCAAATGTTCATGATTCGTCATCAAACGTTGAAGTTTCAAGAGGTGGAACCTCTTGAAAGTGTTGATTAATTCTTGGGTATGTTTACCTTGAATTCAGTCACACATGTATTTTCTGTTTACAATAGGTGAAGCAGGGAGTGTTAAAGAAAAGGAGTTGAAGAAAGAGATTTCCACAAAATTACACGATGGACCCAGAGGAGAAGAGCTTCCAGTGCACTCAATGTGAATCTTCCTTTACCGATGCAAAAAGTCTTGAGCTTCACTTTAAAACACATGGAGGAGCAAAGCCATTTCTTTGTAGTCAATGTGGCAAGACATTTGGATGTAGATCAAATTTAAGGGTGCACAAATTTACTCACAGTTCTGAAAAAAAATTCAACTGTAAATTGTGTGACAAGTCATTTAGACAACCATCCGCCCTGAGCAGGCACATGGAAAGTCATGATGGCAATAAATTACAGTGCTCAGTATGTAAGGTGTACCTTTCAAATTCATCTTCACTTAGGGATCATGAAAAGATACATACTGGAGAGAAGCCTTTTAAATGCGCACAGTGTGGCAAAGAATACCGCAGTTCAAGTTCTCTTAGAGCTCATACATTGACTCACACTCGTGTAAAATCTTACAAGTGCAACCACTGCGATTTGCAATTTGCACAGGCATCACAGCTTTCATGGCATAACAGAATACATACTGGTGACAGTGAATTTGCATGTTCAAGTTCTCTTGCAGCTCATGACGTGACACACACTGGTGTAAAATCTTATGACTGCAGTCACTGTGATAAGAAATTTAGAATTCCATCACATCTTTCAATGCATATAAGAAAACATACAGGTGAAAGGCCCTTCAAATGTACTGTGTGTGATAAGGCTTTTGCTTTCAAAGGCATACTTGTTCGTCACATGGTGAGCCACAGTGCCGAAAAACCATATGGATGTACGGTGTGTGGGAAAAAATTTCGACGTCCTGGAAACCTTCAGGTTCATAAAAACATTCATACTGGTGAGAAACGTTTCAAGTGCACTCAATGTGATAGAGGATTTTATTATTTGTGGAATCTCAAAGAGCATATGAGGAAAGCACATACTTATGACGAGGTGCATGTGTGTTCTTATTGTGGCCAAGAGTTTAATCAAAGTGCAGATCTAAGAGAACACAGCAAGATTCATGCTGATCCGTATCGCTGTAGGCATTGTAATGAGTCATTTGAAGATTCTTCATCGCTGGCTGAACATAAAAACAGTCACAAGAAATTTAAATGTAGTGAGTGTGGGAAATGTTTTGTGACTGGATCTCAACTCGATGCGCACATGTTGTCACATACTGATGAGCGAGCCTTCAAATGCAGTCTGTGTGAAAAAGATTTCAAAACAAGTGCTCATCTTAAGAGACACGTGTTGACACACACTGATGAGCGAAACTTTAAATGCAGTCAGTGTGAAAAAGCTTTCAAAAGAAGTGATCTTCTTAAGAAACACATGTTGTCGACACACAACGATGAGTGTAGCTTTAAATGCAATCAGTGTGAAAAAGCTTTCAAGTTAAAAGAAATTCTCAAGACACACATGTTATCTCACTCTGATGAGCGACCTTTCAAATGCAGTCAGTGTGAAAAAGCTTTCAAGTTAAAAGGCCCTCTCAAGCAACACATGTTAACTCATTCTGATGAGCGACCCTTCAAATGCGGTCTATGTGAAAAGGCTTTCAAGTCACATAAGCATCTCAAGAAGCATTTGTTATCACATACTGAAGATAAACCTCACAGATGTACCCAGTGCGACAAGGCTTTTAAAACAAAAAACTCTCTCAAGTTACACATGTTGTATCACACAGGTGAGCTACCATTCAAGTGTCATCTGTGTGAAAAGGGTTTTGTACTACAACACAATCTTCAGAAACATGTGATGTCACATACTGGTGAAAAACCTTTTAAATGTACACATTGTGGCAAGTGTTTTAGACAGCAATCTCATCTCAAGAGACACTTGGCTACTCACACTACAGAAGACTGCACTAGGTTGGTCTCCGTAGACATATGCCTGACCACACAATTAGAATTGTGAGCAAATGCTCTACTAGTACCCTGGGACCCTGGTGTTTAATGCTGCCTCAAGAATTTTTACATGTTTACATGTCATTTATAACAAAAGCTTCACGGAAATTTACAAAAAAAACTCTATAAGCATAATAAGCACCCATCCTTGACTAAGTCACTACCCGCCACCCCCCTCATAAAAAAAACCTTGAAGTGCACACGAGGAGTATTAATAATAAAAGACTTCTGCTAGGACCAAGTTTTCTTAGTATTTGACAGAAACTTTCAGTGAACAGTCTTAAAAAGTTTTGCCCTAAACTAACTACTTGCTAAAAAAAATTATGCTGAAATATTTGAATAAGTGCACGCTCTCATGATCCAAAACTTTTTTAAGTGCCCAGGGCACTTAATTAAATAAATACAGTACATAGTCAGGTGCCCAGGAGTCCAAAATGTGACACCCACGGGCATTTTTGTCTGATTTTTGGCAACATAGCTATTTTAACTAAATCGAGTACGCTGATTTCGAAAATCAATGTTGCCAAGCTTAATTCTCGCGTTAAGATGATGTTTTGATGCATTTAATTATGACGTCATGGTCCAAATAAGGAATTTTCTTTCCTTTAGCTATTTTAAGCATAATATATCCAGAAATTCATTTAAAGCATTGTTAGTGTGCTGTAAACATGATTTAAAGAATTTTCTGAGAGTTTTTACGCTGTTTCTGTGAAAATTAAGCCCTTCAGTGACAATTGACCACGCCCTCTTAAAAACAAAATTCACCCTATCGCGGGAACCTTATCACGTGTGTATTTTTGTTATTTTGTCAAAGAACAAATGCGATTTTTGTATTAACAAATCGCTATAGTTGCAATAAAAAAGAAAAATATTGTCGTCGTGCCACGCTGAAGCTACGAGCTAGCGAGCATCAAGAATGACGCCATTACCATTTTCATATATCGAGTTTCCCTTGTTTCAGCATTTCGTTTAAGTTTTGTGGTAAAATAAATGGAAATAACATCATAGTTAATGTCGTAATATATCATTGTTGTTATAGTTAGAGATAAAACTTTATTGTTTGTCTTGTATATTGCTGAATCTAACTTATTTCACAATGCACTTTGTCTGTTATAGGCTCATGATAAAGACTTTGGTTGAACGCATGTAAAATTAACGAATTCAAAATGATCATAACATTGCTCCTTGCTTTCAGTTTTAAATCTGTCTATAATATTTTTAATCAATATCGGTAAATATTTTTAATATATCTTCTGAACTTTTTTAAAAACACTGAACTGATATTGCTTTTTAAACAAGTTTCTTTAAAGCGCTTTAGCGCAGTTTGATATAGAAATTAGCGTCGGTCTTGGTGCATCTACACAGCCCAGTGCACATGGCATGCGTTTTTCTAAATTCATAGCGAAGAGGCACATATATAGCCAGTGGTCAGATCGGATTTCTTACATTCAACAAACGTTTTCTGCGGAGGTAGTGGTGTCAGCTTCGAGGACATCTTCGCCGACCGAGAAGAGAAGAACAAAGTGTTCTGTGAAAACTCTCCACAGATGAAAGAGGTGCTGTTACTGCCGGTGATGGTGTGAGATGGTAACAATGAACTTGACGAGTTATTAGGAAGATTTGCTGAGACATCCTCTAAAGTTATTTACGTTGGATTCTCTTAAGTTCCTGCCCATATCCACACTGTTGATGAGAGCTTAGCGCGATCGATGTGCCAGGAGAAGTAACAGCAAGTCTGTGCCTCGAGTGGAAACTATTATGTTGTCGACATGCCCGCTATGACTGACTGCATAACGAACAAACTTCGTATCGGCTTCCTCTTGGTTGGATCTCAAAAAGGCTACATCTAGGCCAGGATCTGAGCAGAATCCACTTCGTATGAAAAACCACCAGATATACTACGATTGCAGAGTCAGTGCCTGCGAGATAAGGTCATCTGAGAGAATCCGTGCAAAGTCCGCTTTGTTGTCTACTAGTGCCAAAAATGCTCGCCACTTCATCGGCCGCAACTGAACCTCTCTTATGTACTTCAATGACTCTGCTCGCAGGCCGCGCCGTGTTCTCGGAGCGTCGACTTCTTGTCGTTGCTTTTATGGAGTGCCTCCCATCGAGTAACACATCAATCCTCTGGTATCCAGGACCTTTCCGTAAAACAGTGTTCACGTAACATTCCGCAAAGCCACCGAAAGCATTTGCATTTTTTGGTTTGCCAATAGCTGCCACCATAATTAGTATGCTACCACCAGGGCGAAGCCATCGAAGAACAAACTGACTCTAGGCACTTGACCTTTTCCTCTGAGAAGGTCTTCTAAAATTGACTTGTTTCACACTTGTGGGGTTCATTTCTGCGAGAAACAGTGGTACCGGCATTATACCTCAGATGCTACAATATGGCTTGCATGTTTATCTCGCGCCTGCCTTCATACACCGTCACTAGACAACATAGAATACTCTGGTTTCCATGCAAATTTAAAGTCTTTCTCTTTTTTGCGGCTAGTTGCAGCACTTTTAACTTCATAAAGGCTGGCAAATAGAGGTGGATTATTCTTGCGAACAGGGTCACGAAAGTTTGTCTTCCATCCCTTCTTCCCGTTCCCGTTCTTTCTCTCTGTCTGAAGATAGTAGCCTCCATTCCACGAATCGTTCAAGCTGAGTCTGTCCAATCGAAAGATCTTGTTTTATTTCTAGAGTCACGAGATCTTTCTTGGCAATTTTTTGCAATGTCTCATTTGTCCATGACAAGAACAACCCGGATTTTGTTGTGTGGAATGTAGAGAATTCTCAGCTTCATTATCTTGCTTCTGTCTCTCCTTGCCACTCTCTTTGCGGATAAAAGCAGTCGTTATGGTGTATGTCAAACATCGCTGATGTTTGTGGAGCAATTCAATTACAATTTTCTATTAATACAAGAATCACATTCATTTTTAAACAAAATGATAACACTATACCCGTGATAAAGTGAATTTTTATGAGAGGGCGTGGTCAATTCTCACTGGACGGCTTGATATTCATAGAAACGGTATATAAACTATCAGAAAATTCTTAAAATCATTTTACAGTATACTTATTATGATTTGAACGAATTTCTGGATGAATTTTGCTTAAAATAGCTAAAGGAAAGAAAATTCCTTATTTGGACCATGACGTCATAATTAAATGCATCAAAACATCATCTTAACGCAAGAATTAAGCTTGGCAACATTGATTTTCGAAATCAGCGTACTCGATTTAGTAAAAATAGCTATGTTGCCAAAAATCAGACAAAAATGCCCGTGGGTGTCACATTTTGGACTCCTGGGCACCTGACTAACAGTTGAATCCCGATAACTCGAACCTTCAAGGGAAATCAATCAGTTAGTTCGAGGTATCGAGGGTTAAATTAGTAAGAAAATAACCTGAAGGGGAATCAAAAAAAGGTTTGAGTTAGTGGGAGTTTGAGTTCCTGAGAGTTTGAGTTATCGAGATTCAACTGTATTTCCAGCCATGTCAAAATTTGTTGATTGACTCCCCCCTACCCCCGACTTTCATGTAAGCACCCATAATGTTACCATGACTAGCATTTTTAAGCTGAAATTGAATGTTTAGTTCAAAACATTTGATTGGGAATATTTTGTAAATAAACCCCTTAAGACAGCTGGTATATTGGAGGATAATGCCAGAGAAGGTCCTGCTGAGGCTGAAATACTGTCTGAAAAATGAACAGTCCGAGGGCAACTGTGAGATTTTAATGTCTACAATGAACTATATTATGAGTAATTTCTTTATGATGAGTTTAAGGCAGCCAAACTTGCTCTATTTTTCTCTATTTTGTCACTTATTTTTGCATGTTTTATTGCATTTCAGCGTTCGTGACAATTTTGCCTTTTTACTATATATTTATGCTAGTTTTATATTTTAATTCCCACTTGAAAATGACATTGGAGAGGTCGAAACATCATGGTTTTGTAGTGTTAAATTTTATAACCAAATCAATGCACTTTAATTATCATTGGTAAATAGAAAAAACTCACAGTGATAATCATGGTAAAACTGTGGTTCAAATAAATGCAAGTTGATTGTATGTATTTTTTGGTGCTGATTTGATTAATAAGTTGGTATATGAAATGTGTCTTTGTTTGTCTTTTTGTACTTTTCTAAAATCGACAGTGGATATCAAATCGGATGTGGTATATTTAGTAAATAAACCCCTTCAGGCGGCTGGTATGTTGGAGGATAATGCCCGAGGCTGAAAGATTGTCGAAAAATGAACAGTTGGCCGAGAAGCAAAGCTTCGAGGGTGACTGTGAAAGTTTGAGGCCAATCTTTCAGCCAAGGGCATTATCCTCCAATATACCAGCAAGCCAGAAGGTGGTTTATTTATTCAGGAGCCCATCATGATTTATTTTATAACCCTCCGATTAAATTAATTTCTACAACGCGCTTTATCACCAGTAATTTATAGGAAAACCTACGTAACAAACCCTGCGTAACTGTGGTTGAAACAAATGTAAGTTGATTGCTTTTAATTAGTGATTTTTTTTTTATCTCTGTGATTTCATTAAAAGTTAGAATTGAATAAGTTAACTTCATTCGTTTGTTGTGCTGCCTACAAAATCGGGCGACAGATATCAAATCAGACGGGGTATATTCGCTGATACCCGTCATCCGATTTTGTACCATGTGACACGTTTTGTCCAATGAGCGCGCGCAAAAATTAATGGGTGGGTTATAATTAGTAAATAAACCCCTTCAGGCGGCTGGTATATTTTCTAAAAATTTATGTGGTCTGATTTTGTACCATGTGATGCATAATTATTATCCAACAAGGAAACGTGAAAAATAACCGGTAGCTTATAACCCACAGATACTTAACCCCCAGTGGGGGGGGGGGGGGGGGGGGGGGGACTCCTGATCTCAAGTGACGGGGATGATTGAATGAGGCAAAAATCAATACCCAAAAAAATCCCTAGGGCTTTAAAAGTCACTTTAAAACATGTCTACTTAAATAAAAAAAAGTACTTCCCAAATTTTTCTACCCTTAAAAATCCAGGAATCAAAACTTTCAAATCCAACAACGTCCTAACCCTGGGACTTCTAATAGACAAAAAAACTTTACGCAAATCTGTTGTAGTCTACTATCAAAGTCTCTTCGAGATACCGTTTTTTTTTTTGTTTGGTTTTTTTAATTTTTTGATGGGTGAGGGGTTTGGGGGTTAAAAACATGGGATGTAAAAAATGATCATGAAGGGCAGCCAATTTTTCAAGCTACCACGAGACTAGTAAAAAGAATTAAAGAAGTGTTTGATGGAAACAAGGGAACATTTATTTCATATTACGGTAACTAGGGACAATTTTTGATTTTTTTTTTTTTTACATAGGTAGATTATTTTTGCTGTAAAGCTTAAGGAGAAATCGAATTTATTCAATGGGAGTAATTCAACAAGAGAAGAAAAAATAATGCAAATACCTTACAGCAAGGCGCCCAAAAGTGTGAACACTTTTAATTTATTCACATTCTTTCGTGCAGATTTAATCCAATCAAAAGCCGTGGACAGCTTGCAGTTGACTTCTGATTGGATTAAATCTGCACGAAAGAATATGAATAAATTAAAAGTTGTCACACTTTTGGGCGCCTTGCTCAGTAAGGGATCAAGGGAAAATGTTCCGTATCCCTGTAAGCTGATCATTACGGCAAGAAGACGAGATTGAGAAATAAATAAGATTTAAGAGATGAAAAGATGGGAGAATAGACTGGCTTGATATATACTGTTACGTGTTTTGCAAACCGAAATATTACGGGAAATTTCACGCCTTTTGTCACGTCAACAATTCTTGCGTGATCTTCTTTGCGTTACTAAGGATTGGCCTCGTTTTGGCGTTTTGCGTCTTTATGGGGAGGCTACCAAGCTCCAGCACCATTTCTCGCGATCGTCATTTCTAATACAATATGTGGTACAATTCTGATCGCAGATTATTGATCTGTCAGTGAACAGTCAGGGTTGGAAATTAGCGCTCGCCCGCTCGCCCAGGCGAGTGTGAAAACTGTTGGGCGAGTACAAATCACGGATCACTCGCCCGGTTTGGCGAGTACGATTGTCATATCCAGAATATATTATTCAAAATAAGCGAAACTTTTACTTCCCACTTTAAAATAATCTACACTGTCCACAAGCGGATAGCTTACCAACATTTTGAAATCTCAAACAAAGCTGTGTTCGCGTTCGTAAACAGACAAAAATGGCTTCCGTTTGGGGCATGTTACATGACGGACGTACTTGTACAAAGTAATACCTCTGGTCAAAAATTCACTGACTCGTCCACCGAGCCACGAAACGCGCGAAACGCAGCAAGATGGCCATTTCTCGCCTCTTTTCCTGTACAATTTCGCTTGCAAACAACAAGAATTTGGAGATACGTATCAAATAAAACTGCTTTTCAACTTTTGACGTAAGTGTGCTCGTGTTTTTATCGTGTTATTATTGTCTATATTTGGCCATTTTCCATTGAAGAAATAGATTGCAGTCTGTTTTGCGATCGACCACCAAAGTGGCACAGTGAGTATCAAAACGTGTATATTTTATTATTCGTAGAGGGAGGGGGCCTAAATTTTTCTTTTTTAATGGAAGAAGAATGGGCGAGTGAAAATTGATCTGGGCGAGTGCAATTTGAAGGTCACTCGCCCGGATGGCGAGTGCTCCGAAATTTTAGTTTCCAACCCTGACAGTGCTTGAAATCCAAACACAAACTTCAGGTATGTTTAGTTCAGTGTATTGCCATTTAATGTACACCTGAAAAAAACCCTAATTTGTTGCATACCGAGCACTTTTGCAAGAGCTTCGTTTATTAATCTTTGATCATGAGTTTGAAGACAGAAGGGATGAAACATATAAGCTTAGATATAAAATAAATAGGACCACGTGACGCCCGTGTAAATGGGATATTAAATAGTATATGATTTTAATGTGTTGGAGTACCAGTAGCAGGCAATACTACCGATACACCAAATCCCCTGTTAAAGGAAATTTGGGAGGGTTCCCACGGGGCAAAGAAAAATCTCTGACCCCGGTGGGACTTGAACCCACGACCTCCGGATTAGATCTCCGCCTTTACATGCAAATTTACAGCCCTTCTTCCCGAGTTGAGACAGCTTTGGTTCTAACATGCTTAAAAGCCGCTGTGAATTTCCAAGTTCGCTGCGAAATCGCCATCGTCAGAGGATGTGGGCCAAAGTGGTCAATCATAACGCCGATATCAAATTAAAATTACATATTCATAAGTCAAATTTTGCAATAATTGACTTCTGAATATAATTAATTTGAATTTGATATCAGCGTTATGATTGACCACGTTGGCCGACATCCTCTGACAATGGGGACTTCACAGCTAACTTGGAAATCTGCGTCTGCCTGTGGTTTGATTACCGAAGTCCCCCTATTAGTCCTGTGTGACTAACTTATCAAAAGACGGAATCTAAACAAAATCAAAGGGGATTTAGCTCGATTGTGTTCGAATGTGTTCGATTGGTTCGGAAATCAAACTCACAGCAAAATAGATGTTCGATTTTGTTTGATTACCAAACCTAATTGAACGAATGGAAAATTCAACACTCTTTGGCCGCCAAATTGAAATAAATTTGTTGTATCGAGAAGTAGGATAATCATTCCCAAGAAAAATTTGAACTAATTTTGGTCAAATAGCACTGTTTGGGTCCAGAATTTATTTGATTAACTTCAAATTTAATTTGCGAACACGCACAAAGACTTATCCCAGTAAGCTGAGGTAGCCCGGGCATAATGCGAATTAAGTGCTATGATTCCCGAGTGTACGACATTATATTTTGCTGTACGACATTGCATCACAGAGGTGGGTCATTTTCTTCGCGTCCTTCGCAAAATGCATCAAGTGTGAAATGAATTTATTTACTAAATTCTGGTGAAAAATGGTTGAGGTTTTGCTTAGGGTAAAAATTTTCTATTATTATCTTTCAAGCGCACGATCTCAGACCCTGAAACACAAAGTGTACGAGATTATATACCTATAACTGTTTACATGGCAAAAAGCTATCCCACCTAGGCTAGAAGGGTGCACCGGGCAAGTAGACTGAGTGCCCCAGCAAGGCGGTTTCCCGTCTTCATGTAAACACCTCAATGCATTTTCTGAAGAAAAGTTGGCTCACCCAGGATGGCTCAGTTAGCCGGGGCACCCGCCTTCTATGTAAACAGGCCCTTAGGAGGCTCGATGTCGTTTTTTAGGGTGGTTGTTTTGAAAATGAGAATTATCTACCTTATTGTTACTTATTTTCGTAGGACTTAATTTTCTTGACTTTCAAAAAGTCGCGAAATTAAAGACCCACAAAAAAAGGTTCTTGCAAAAAATAACAACGCAAACTTTAATGCCCCTTAATATAATTATTTCGTTGTGATTAGTCTGATTAATAAACATTTCCATCAGTTTACTACATAATTATCTTGGTACAGTCATCAAACTAGCTCTACTTTGTAACAAAGGAACATGTCAAACTGTTTAAGTTTTGTTTTGTTATATAGTCTTGTTCAGTGTCATTGGAAACTATTGCTGTGGAAAATTAAAATCAGTTGTGCCAATTTTGAGACTTAGTGTTTGTCAATGCAGAGTAGTATTTTGACAATTTTCGCGAAATTTAATTCCTTGAAAATTATTTTTTGGCCAAATCGTGAAATTTAAGTCCCATGAAATATGCCCCTTCCAATTTGGCGAAATTAAGTTTCTGCGAAAATAAATAACATTAAGGTAGGAAGCCAATCTTCGATTTTTGCCAAAATACACCATGATATGATTAAATATGACCCGGAACATAGAACACACAATGCAGAACAGTAAATGCAACAGTCTGATGCCCTTACTAAAAAACAAAAGTTAGCGGTACATGTAACCATAAGCAAACAGGAGTGAAAGCTAACCTGAAGTTAATCAGGTTGAAGCATACTGCACAACCAGAGTGAAAGCTTTCAGCAAGCAAATCGCTATTGACCATCATTCTGCATTCTGCACTCTTCACTCTGGTAACTTTATAAATAAACAACTTCTGTTTGGAAATAATTATGTAGAATGTTCAATCATCTTATTCCTTTCTTGAAGTAAACCTGTTATTAGATGACACCTCTTGAAAGGGTTTATTATTATCATGATTATTTTGACCTTGAATCCAGTCATTTATTTTCTGTTTACAATAGGAGAGTCCAGACCAGAGACTTTGTACAGTTTACAAAAGCGTTATATACAGAGAGGGATATTAGCAAAAATATACTATGGACCCAGAGGACAAGACCTTTCAGTGCACACAGTGTGAACTTTCATTTGCAGATGTAAGAAGTCTTGATCTACACTGTAAAATGCACAGTGTCAGAAAGCCACATCTTTGTACTTTATGTGGCAAGTCCTTTGGATGCCAATCAAATCTAAGGGCACACAAATTTACTCATAGTTCTGAAAAAACTTTCAACTGTCTATTGTGTGACAAGTCATTTAGACAACCAGCTGCTCTAAGCAGGCACATGAAAAGCCATGATGGTTGCAAGTTCCAATGTTCAGTATGCGAGGTGTACCTTTCAGATTTATCTTCACTAAAGAGACATGCAAGGAGACATACTGAAGTGAAGCCTTACAAATGCACACAGTGTGGCTATGGATTCAACTGTTCAACATCGTACAGAGATCATAAATTGACGCACACTATTGGGACACCTTACAAGTGCAATCACTGCGATAAGCAATTTACACGGGCATCACATCTTTCAGTGCATAACAGAGTACATACCGGTGTAAAACCCTACAAATGTACCCAGTGTGACAGAGAATTCTCTGTGAAATCTCATTATGTACGTCATCAAAAGGTTCACACAGGTGAAAAGCCCTATGAATGTACAGAATGCGAAAGGAAGTTTGCAGACCCTTCATCCCTCTGGAGACATAAAAGAATTCATACTGGCGAGAAACCGTACAAATGCACAGAGTGTGACAGAGAATTTGCACATTCAGGTTCTCTTGCAGCTCATAAAGTGACACACACTGGTGTAAAACCGTACAAGTGCAATCACTGTAGTAAACAATTTAGAAGTGCATCACATCTTTCAGAGCATAAAAGAACACATACTGGTGAAATGCCCTACAAGTGCACTCAGTGTGACAAAGCGTTTTCAATGAAATCTCATCTTGTTCGTCACAAGAGGATTCACACTGGTGAGAAACCCTATGGATGTACAGAGTGTGACAGGAAATTTTCAGATCCCGCAACGCTTCGGGGTCATAAAAGGATTCATACTGGTGAGAAACCTTTCAAGTGCACTCAATGTAATAGACGATTTGCTCAAAGCTCAACTCTTACAATACATAGCAGAACACACACTGGTGTAAGACCTTACAAGTGCAGTGTTTGTAGTAAAGGCTTTGGCTCCTCCTCTCAAAGAATTCAACATGAAAGACTCCACAGTGGAGAGACACCCTACAAATGTGCGGTTTGCGAGAAAACATTTAATTATTCGTGGAGTCTAAATAAGCACAAAAGGAAGGTACATACTAATGAGAAGCTGCATGCATGTTCTTTCTGTGACCAAAAGTTTAATCAAAGTGCAGATGTTAAGGAACACAAGAAGATTCATGCTGGTAGCAAACCATATCACTGTACACAGTGCAATGACTGTTTTGTAGATTCTTCATCTCTTGCTAAACATAAAAGCACTCACAAAGAACTTAAATGTAATCAGTGTGGAAAATGTTTCAAATTTAGATCTGGACTCACTCAGCACATGGCTTCACATACTGATGAGCGAGCCTTCAAATGTTGTCAGTGTGAAAAAGCTTTCAAGTTAAAAACACATCTCAAGAAACACATGTTGTCCCACACTGATGAGCGACCCTTTAAATGCAGTAAATGTGAAAAAGCTTACAAGTTCAAAGACAATCTCAAGCAGCATGTGTTATTGCACGCTAAGGATAAACCCCACAAATGTACCCAGTGTGCCAAAGCTTTTCAATCAAAAAGCTATCTCAAGTTACACATGTTGCATCACATAGACAAGCAACCTTTCAAGTGCCGTTTGTGTGGAAAAGGCTTTCTATATCGACCTAATCTCCAAATCCATATGAGGTCACATGCTGGTTTTAAGCGACCATTCAAGTGTGATCAGTGCGAGAAGGATTTCAGGTTTAGCTTTATTCTCAAGGAACATATGTTTATACATACTGGAGAAAAGCCGTTTAAATGTACACATTGTGACGAGTCTTTCAGGCAGCAATTTTATCTTAATGCACACTTGGCCACTCACAATAAAGCAGAATACACAAGCTCTTAATCCATTGAACTGATGTGGCCTTTGCAACTTTGCCAAATTGTGAAACTAATGTTGGCCATGAAGCATAAGCTGAGCTACTGTAGTCTCCTTCGCAGCCGTTTTTAACGTCTGTGAAGGAGACTAAAGCTGAGCATAATAATTATAAATGTAAGTTTAACTTTCTTGCTAGCGCCCCTGAGCTGAGACACTGCTCAAGCATGTTAAGGCTGATATTAGTGTAGGAAAAACAACCTTTTTGTTTGGCTCAGACATTGTCTATGAACTACGTGGCATTCCTTCTGTTGGCTGTTTTTGAAAATTTCTCTTAAAGATGAATTACAGTCCGTACTGCGCATCTCGCGCAATGATGTGAGCCTCACAAACAAAGCAAAACAAA
The DNA here is from genome assembly GCF_052425735.1 of Oculina patagonica. Taxonomy (NCBI): domain Eukaryota; kingdom Metazoa; phylum Cnidaria; class Anthozoa; order Scleractinia; family Oculinidae; genus Oculina; species Oculina patagonica. The sequence goes on from NC_135766.1 coordinate 18,108,448, forward strand.
AGACGTGACAAACTTACCTGTCTCATAAACGCCAGAACCGCAGAACAAAAAAACAAGAGAAGAACCTGACGCACAACGACGCGCCACGGACGAGGACGTATGGCGGAAAACAACCATGATGGTCACCGAAGTGAACGCACGACAAAACCGTAACAAACCCCGAGTCGCGCAGTACGGACAGGAAATCAGCTTTAATACTACGTGTGATTAAAATGGTTTACTTAAGTAACAATGTATGTTTGCTTTAATGCATTATTTTTACTTAATCATTTTCTTAAATATACATGCTATACAAAGCCGAGGGAAAGACCAAAAACAGGAACAAGTTCCCTTACAAATAACCACCCAAAAAACACAGAAAATTTAAATATAAATCTAATAGTAATGATAAAAAAAGTAAAAATAAAAGAAAAGTATATCGTTTGTGTATCTTGAGGTAGCTTGCAGTCATTTTGGCAAGGTAATACATGGTTCCACAGAGATATGTCATTTATGTTTATCTCTTTTCAATTTTTCAAATCGTTTTTGATTTTAACATGAGTAGTGAAATTTTCTTTTTTCCAAGCAACCTTTTTTTTTTTTTTTTTTTTTTTGGCCTTTTGGACGATTGTATCAGTTGTATGAGCTCATATACCAATTACCACAAAAATGAGGTATACGCTTTAACTAGAGCAGCTGGGGAGCTCAAAGATTGCAATTACAGTATTTGTATGTTTTTAAGACAATTAGTCCTCTTGCACTTGTTGGATATGAGATAGTTATAGCCAACACGTATCCAACATGTGCTCGCGAAATAATAAATTGTTAAATATCCCACAAGTCACTGGTATTTTCGGGGTACACATGAGCCTGTAGGCAATGTTATGAAGCACAAGATTGGGAAAAAAAAATTGCTATATTTAGAGAGGAAGCCACATCAGCGCTAGCTGGTTTTCATGCGGGTCCTCTGTCCAGGTCGAATTGGAATTTGAAAATGTTGGTTTTTCAGGAGGGAGGAAAACCAGAGAACCGGGAGAAAAACCCTCGGAGCAAGGCGAGAACCAACAACAAACTCAACCCACATATGGCACCGGGCCGGAATCGAACCCGGGCCACATTGGGGGGGGGCGCCCACCCGCACCATCCCTGCTTCCCTAAGAGAAGAAAGTAAGTAAATGGAAGGGGTGTGAAAGAAGGTGCCATAGTTCTAGTCCCCAGAGCCCATGATCCTTCTGGTCTGCAGAAGGATCGAGGGCTCTGGAGACGAGAATGGAAAAGGGGTCAGAACACCTTTGCTCCGTGGCCTTAGTCCCCTCCCATTTTTGGCCCAGGCCCCTGAGGTTTTGGGAACACGGAAACACTGGTCATTTATTCCTTTATTTCATAGCCTGCGTTGCAGATGTAACCTAACCCCGGCAAGTTTTTTTCTGTTCCGCAGGCTATTTATTTCATTGTAATGAAGGATTTTTTGGATTTGTATTAGGGAAAATGGCTACACTTTTTTTTTCTTGAAAAGCTTTAAGGAAGCAATAAAATTGACTTTTATATCGTACATTCAAAAGAAATACCGGTAACTTTAACACATGTCAACCCCTCCCCCAGACTAGGTGGGCATCTTTAAATCATCACGCAGCGACATCAGACATTTGAAAAGCGTTGCAAGAAGATCGAAAAAAGATTTCGGTACTTTTCAAAGGATACAGGTCGTTACCAAGAAGGTTCTTTTTCCAGGGGGGTACTCCGGCTTGTAAATGACGGGGATAATCGAAGGATTTTTTTGGGTTTAAAATTTTTGATTCCGGAATTTTTTTGAGTTGGAAAATTTGGCAATTATTTTTTTTGGGTGACTTGATTCAAATAGGGGATTTTTGGGGGTATTAAAAACAAACTTAAGTGCCTTGGCGCGGCCTTGGCGTAATAAATGGCGTATAATCAAACTCGAGAGTTACATTGCCTCTCCTGACAATTTAGGGGTAATTGTTTTTTTTTTTTTTTTTTTTTTTTGGGAGGGGGGGGGGTTATTTTTGGTCCAGGGATTTTTTTTGGGTAATGTTGGAAGACTTGGGGATTTTTTTTGGGTCCTGAGTTTTGCCTTCATTCGATGATCCCCATCATTTACAACCCGGAGTACCCCCCCCCCCCTGGGGTTCTTTTACTGGGAACATACCTTATTATAGGAAATTTTATGCTTCGTTATATTCCTATAATAAGGTACTTGCGCGACACGTAACGCAAGATCACGCAAGAGTTGTTGATACATGATGGTTTCGCCGTTTCGCCTCATTTTGGCGTGTCACGTTTGTGGGAGGCCGCTAAGCCCAGCATTGCTCGCGTACACTTGTCACACTTTGAAAGCGCCGGTGGAAGACGGTGGAACACTGCTAGGACTCTGTTTTAATTTTGTCGAAATTACCAACTTTGCATCAAAACTTCACTGGTTCAGGTATGTTAAATTCAGTGTGTTGCTACTTCATGTACACATACCATAAAAAAATAATTCTTACGAGCACTTCTGGGCTTAATTAGAGCTTCGTTTAATCCTCGAATTCGAAATCAAGTTGGGATATTACTGCCGTGCGGCACTGAGAAAGGCCTGTCGTGCTAAGTACTGTAGTAGGTAGTCATGCCGAACTTACTTCACCTTGCAAAACTTAATTCTTCATTTTAGTTCGGCAGGGCAATAGCACAACGTTTGGAACAGACCTTATAGATTTAATCAACTGCTTGATCCAACTGCAACCAGCTTTGGTAAAAGTTGGTTTCCCTAAGAGGCAAACAGTGAACACTTCTATCACTTCTCGTGGCATTCAGAAACACAGCAACTCAAAGGAGTAGCGAAAAGAATCAAACCGGATCGACGAATAAGCAAGACTTCTGTACAAAAGCATTAAAGCAGACACCATACACCATAAACTTGTGATATAACATAATTATGTAAAATTGCAGTCTGTTGTTTGTTATTTGTCAAAATACACTTCAAATGACTTCTGGCATATTTATTTTTTGCATCAATTCTATTAGTAACTGTAGAAAAGGCTTTGCATTTTTCATTTCAATGATCAATCCCCCACCGTCCTTTCCCAACAACTTCTTGGCAGTTTTACCAACTTTAATGAGCTTGTCGTAGTCGTATAATTTAAGTAAGTTAACAGCACTTTTTTCGATAAACAACCCGCTATGGGACTCTTGCTATTACGGACACTAAACAACAACCCCAGCGTGTCCGCTATAACAAGAGTTGACTGTATAAAGAGTAAGGTTGCAATAATGGGAGTTGGGGAAAGGGTTATTTGCACATAGAAAATGTTTGGTTTGATTGATATTTGCAAAAGAAACTTCAAGTTTTGAGTTAAAATATTAAACTGTTTTCTCTTAAGGCTTGTGTCATACTGAAGTTAATTTTGTTAATAATACTGTAGACACCTGTTGAAAGTGTTAATTATTGTTCTAAATCCATTTGTGAATTTTTTACTTACAACAGGTGTGACCCGAAAGAGTGTTCGGTTTGCAAACAAGTTTAACACAAAAAGGAATATCCACAAAATTACACGATGAACCCAGAGGAGAATAGCTTCCAGTGCCCTGAATGTGAACTTTCCTTTACAGATGCACAAAGTCTTGAGCTTCACTGTAAAACACATGGAGGTGCAAAGCCATTTCTTTGTAGTCAATGTGGCAAGTCATTTGCAAGTAGATCAAATCTAAGGTCACACAAATTTACTCACAGTTCTGAAAAAACTTTCAACTGTCAATTGTGCAGCAAGTCGTTTAGACAACCAGCCGCCCTGAGCAGGCACATGAAAAGCCATGATGGCAGTAAGTTCCAGTGTTCCATATGTGAGGTGTACCTTTCAGATTCAGCTTCACTTAGGATACATGAAAGGAGACATACTGGAGAGAAACCTTATAGTTGCACACAGTGTGGCAAAGAATACATCTGTTTGAAATCTCTTACAGCTCATAAATTGACTCACACTGGTGCAAGATCTTACAAGTGCAAACACTGTGACATGCAATTTGCACAGGTATCACATCTGTCAGTGCATAACAGAGTACATACTGGTGTGAAGCCCTACAAGTGCACTCAGTGTGACAAAGCTTTTTCTGTGAAATCTTCACTTGTTTGTCACAAGAGGATTCACAGTGGGGAGAAACCCTATGGATGTACACAGTGTGACAGGAGGTTTTCAGATCCCTCAGCACTTCGGGGTCATAAAAGGATCCATACTGGTGAAAAACCTTTCAAGTGCTCTCAATGTGATAGACGATTTGCTGATAACTCATCTCTTGTGATACATTCTAGAACACACACTGGTGTTAAACCATACAAGTGCAGTGTTTGTAGTAAAGGCTTTGGTTCCTCGTCTCAGAAGATTCAACATGAAAGAATCCACAGTGGAGAGACACCCTACAAATGTGCGGTTTGTAAGAAAACATTTAAATTTTCATCAGGTTTTAAAGAGCATATGAGGAAGGCACATACTAATGACCAAGTGTATATGTGTTCTTTTTGTGACCAAAAGTTTAATCAAAGTGCAGATCTTGAAGAACACAGGAAGATTCATGCTGGTTCCAAACCATATCACTGTATACAATGCAATGAGTGGTTTGTAAATTCTCCATTGCTGGCTAAACATATAAACAGTCACAAGAAATTTGAATGCAGTCAGTGTGGGAAATGTTTTGCGTCTGAATCTCAACTCAATAAGCACATGTTGTCGCATACTGATGAGCGAGCCTTCAAATGTAGTCTGTGTGAAAAAGCTTTCAAAAGTAATGATCATCTTAAGAAACACATGTCGACACACACTGATGAGCGAACCTTTAAATGCAGTCAGTGTGAAAAAGCTTTCAAGAATAAACAACATCTCAAGAGACATTTGCTTTTGCACACTGAGGATAAACCTCACAAATGTACCCAGTGTGACAAGGCTTTCAAGTTACAAGACCATCTCAAGCGTCATTTATTATCACACACTGAAGATAAACCTCATAAATGTACCCAGTGTGACAAGGCTTTTAAATCAAAAAGTTACCTCAAGTTACACAGTTGTATCACACGGGTAAGCTACCTTTCAAGTGCAGTCTATGTGAAAAGGGTTTTTTATATGAACAAAATCTCCAGAGCCATATTGCATCGCATTCTGGTTTAATTGAGCGACCATTCAAGTGTGATCAGTGTGAAAAGGCTTTCAGGTTTAATTTTACTCTTAAGAAACACTTGTTGACACACACTGGTGAAAAACCTTTTAAATGTACTCATTGTGGCAAGTGTTTTAGACAGCAGCATCATCTCAAGACTCATTTGGCTACCCACGCTACAAAAGACTTCACCAGGGTGGTCTCAGTAGATGTATGCCTGACCACACAATTAAAATAATTATGAGCAAAATTAATGCTCTAGATACTAGTACCCTGGGACAATGGGCAGTCGGTTTTTGAATTGACAGATGGATTACTGAAGTGACACACATTTAGCTTGCCCAGTACTAGCTGAAGCATAATTATGGGAAAATATGAATACAAAATTAATTATGTAAGCTATGAAGAATTAGTATAATTACATTATTGGGCTACATGCTGTCCAATTTGGATATTAGTAGATGAAAAGGCTTTCAGAGGAATTTGAAATCTAATTATTTTCAAATTGGAAAAGCATGTAGTCTTTTTACATATTAATTATATAGCTTGTCAACTAACAATGCATCAAGTTTACAGGGCTGACACTATGCTTTGTGCTAATTGGCTTCTACCAGGCATAACTAATCGATGATCAATGACATCAATTGGTAATCAATGAGTAATCGATGGGTAAAATTAATCAGTTGATTAGTCATTGATTATTGGCGATGATCAATGAGTAATCGATGAGTAATCGAAGCCCAAACATTTTGTGGCCTATCGATTACTCATCGATGACATCGATTACTCATTGATGTAATTGATTACCTATTGATGTTATTGATTACTCATCGATGACCCATCGATTACTCATCAACCATCATACTGCACACAAAAGACACATTCCTTGCTTTCTTGCTGTTCTTGTACCAATTTTTTGTGATATTTTTTTCTCTATGTTAGTCATATTTTGCTTTATAACTGGCATTCTTGTTGACGAAATTACGCCCTCAAAAAAGGTCAAATAACCTTCCGGCATATCAAGACGTGAAGGGCTAAGCACAAATACAGATGATATTTCAATATTTCACTTTACCCAACTCTTTATTTTAATAACAAAACAATTGAACAGGAAAACCAACCAGTCTGGAAATGAAACTAACAAGTACGTAGACAAGAATCGACTACGTGGTTATAGATTTTGGGCGGTGGATGTTTGTCAGCAAAGTAAAACTGCTTTGGCTTAGGGAGACAGCCATCATAAGCACTTACATTACGCACCGGAACAGCTGCAAGCACTTTTACTTTCTGTACTTTTTTCACGTGTTTCCATGATATTGTTACATTGTTATAGCGTGTTATACTTTTACAAGTTCCGGTTTCAACCACGAGACTATATCGATGAGTAATCAATGCAATCAATGACTAATCGATACAATCGATGACTGATCGATGCAATTGATGACTAATCGATGACCAAAAATTTTGTGGCCTATCGATTAGTCATCGATTACTCATTGATCATCGGCAATAATCAATGACTAATCAACTGATTACCCATCGATTACTTATTGATTACTCATTGATTTCATTGATGTCATTGATGTCATCGATTAGTTATGCCTGGCTTCTATCTCTCACAAGTTGATTTTTTCTTGGATTTGATTGGCTGAAGTTGTGTGTAAGAGGATGGTCTTGCTACCACATTAGAATTTGTCGATTGACTCCCCCTCCCCCCTGATTTTTATTTGAACCATAGATGTTTTTAGATCCGATATGCTGTGCATTTTCACTGTTTTCGCATGGTTTTGTCCATGTTTGCAATGTTGTTTTTCACATGGTTTTGTCCATGTTTGCAGTGTTGTTTTCCACATGGTTTGTCCATGTTTTTAGTGTAAGGATAGTGTAGTGTCGAGCGGTCGAACGTGCGTGGATTCTCTAGAGAGTGTGTGAGCCAATCGCGAGTATGTTATTGTTGTCCTTAGATATAAGGCTCTCGATTATGTATTCAAAGTGTAGTGTGATCTAGTGTGTGAAATGGCTCTGTAATGGACGAGCACATTAAATTTACTGTTTGTTTTCCATTGAGTTTCTGGTGATTCTACAGATAGTTCTATCTATCCTTACTTTCCTTATCGAGACAACGACATAATATTTCGAATTCTTGACCTATTGAGTAATAGTCACGCGGCTGTGATCAATGGGCGGGCATTTGAATTTGAGCCCATCCGGATTGTCATTACCACGAGCACTTTATAGACAACTGTCTTTGCGCTGGTTGTTCTATTCTGTGCGGCATACACTCTGCTGAAGAGACCCAATCAGGTCGAAACAGCTGTCCAGAGTTTGCATTTTTGACTTTCAGTTTGGACTCTATCATGTTGTCCCGTTTAGGTTTTTTCATTTCTACGTAGTGTCAGCCTTGCAGTTCTTGTCTTTACTTGTAAGCACCCATGTAATTTCAGTGTGACTAGCATTTTTTAACTGAAATTGAATGTTAAGTTCAGAGCATTTGATTGGAAGTAGCCACAGATTCTTATAGATACTTACCCTTGAGAAGAAAACTTTATGCAAATCTGCTGTAGAAAATTGAAGGTCACGTTGTAAAAAAGGTGATCATTTCGTGCAACCAATTTTCAAGCTTCTGTGAGGAAAGTGAAAAGAAGTCTTGGATTGAATTATATCATAGTTTGACAGTAGAACCCCGATATAACGATATGCCAAGTGGGAGCAGTAAAATTATATCGTTATATCGAAACTCCCGATATAACGATATGTCCATAAAATAACCGAAAGTATTGTTATATCGGGTAAACCTAACATAAACTTTTTTTACTGGATAAAGAGACTGAAAATACAGTATCATCTCCGTATATCATCGTATAAAGCTGTTGTCAGAAACGTTAGAGATAATTCCTTCTCGACCCTTTACTGTTATGTTATTGTATTAAATTTAGTGTTTTGCTTAAATTGTGACTGTGTACTGATAATTATCGTTATATCGGGAAAGATTTTATTATTTACGCTCGGTTCGCTGAATTCACATCGTTACATCAGGAACATCGTTATATCGAAGATCGTTATATCAGAGTTCTGTCCCATACATTCTACTGCAACTTTCGGCGGGACATAGAATATTCATCGTTATATCGGGAATATCGTTATATCGAGGATCGTTATATCAGGATTCCACTGTAACTAGGATATTATTTAATTAACTGAAATGGACCCCCCACCCCCTTCCGCGTGCCCCCGCAACACACACACATGAACACGCCCAGGACAGAAGCAGATCCGGGATTTGTCTTAGCAGGGGTGCACCAATGAGGAATGGTTGAAGGATACCAGTTGTGTTTGAAAGTCATCTCAGGGAGGGGGGTGGGATGCTCACCCCCTGCACCCTCCCGCTAGATCTCCTCCTTTGTCTCTTTAAATCATCACGCAGCGACATCAGACGTTTGAAAATCGTTGCAAGAAGATCGAAATAAAAGTTGCGCTACTTTTTAAAGGGTACGGGTCGTTTGCAAAGCCCTCTTTAAAAGTGCCGTTTAAACTGAGTACTTTGCGCGCCGCGACATCACAACTCTTTCGCCTCGTTTTCGCGTCACACGTTTTTGGGAGGCCGCAAAGCCCGACATTTGCTCGCGTACACTTCAAACGCAATAGTGAACACTGCTTGCACTCTGTTTTATTTTGTTTCGAAATAACCAAGTTTGCATCAAAACTTCAGGTATGTTTAATTCAGTGCATTGCTATTCAATGTACACTCACTATAAAAAAATTCTTCCGAGCACTTTTGTGCTTCAGAGCTTCGTTTAAACTTTGAAGACTTATCATAGGTTGATCAGCTTTGGTTAAAGCCGGGTTAAAATTTCCCTGGCCAATAGACCTACTTTTTAAAAGGGTTCGGTTAAAAATGTCGATAACTGCTTGGTCATGGATTTCTCAGTTGATTTTGGTTTGAAAAACTCGATCAGATTAATGGGTTGTTCCAACAGAGGAACCAACCCATGCAACCAAGCTGAACAACCCATATATAAGCTTAATAATAGCTAAATGAAATCCCAATTGACTGAACAGAATAGAATCCCACAAAAATTAATGTTCAAGAGCAACTTCAGAATACCCAGCCACATTCGCATGGCTATAAATCTTCTGTTACCATACAAAAATTATTGGCAATGGTGATGGGTTTTGCTTGTTTTGGTGATTTCGTTTCGCTTCGCTCGTGGATTTAAGAACAAGGTCTATTGACATGTTGTTGTTTGTGTTTGGTGATGCGCTTTGTGGGTCTTATGTTTTCATTGGCCCAATTTATACTAGAGATGGATGATCCATCCGGACGAACTTGCATTTTAATTAGGCAGCATTTTTCAGTTCGTCCGATAATTCATCTGTGTATAAATACGGGCAAACAGACGGATTATCGGTCCAGACCGACTATCTTCATAATTCGTCTGAGAGGCTGTAGACATCTTTGAATAAAAGTGGAAGTATTAGACTCCTCCCCTTGTCATCGCCTTGTAATTTACAACCCCGCCTCTTAACCTTTCAATTAAATCGGCCCAATTAAATTTGAGCGATAAAGTGCTTGTTTAATTGACTAAACAACAGTTTACAAAACTACACGTGTGGTGAGGTGTTGAAGATGTCGTCTGAGACGACTTCTTAAATACCAAAAAAACGTGCAAAAAGAGGCAGAAAGCCGAAACAACGGTCCCTCCGATTTTTGCAGAATACGCGGGTGCTCATTCGCGATTCACTTGGGGAACTTCAGCAAGATATCGTACATCTCTACGGATAATTTAGTGTCGAGCCAAAACGCGAAGGTGTTTTACGACGAAACTTGGCAGACGTCTTGGTCGATTTGAGAATTGCAGTGCAAGAAGACGAATTTTGTTCAAGTACTGTGTTGTTCATCTTGTGCATAAAAGGCTAAGCTAGACTTGCAGCAAGCAATGTTGAATTTATAAAGAAATCTCTAGCGCGTTATCCTACAACAAGGCAAGTTGATCGTGACGAGCGATTCAAAAGAATGTCACGTTCGCCTCACACGTCCTCGGCGAGGCAAAAGTTATGCCGGCCAAGTGATTCGCCAAAAGTTATGCCGCAAAAGCTATGCCTATGCTTTTTAGCGGCGAAACAACAAAAACAACAACATTCCCATCTTCTTGCAGTTGTTTCGCCGTAGCATACAGCTGGAAGATAAGGCTTTTCCGAAGCCAGTCGATAAAATTCCAACTACGTCCTTCGAACAAAGGTGGCGAACAGCCTCTTTCTGCTCGTCTTTGCGCGATGAAACGTTTGGAAATTTCTCCAACGAGCGTTCCAATAATCGATTCATCACAAATCACAGCATGTCAACAATGACAACTCGAGCAAACCGCAAGAGGCCGCCTGCAAGCAATCATGATCAGCCGTTGTTAAGGCCATGACACTTTTGCCGCCTCTCAACCAATGGGAATTTTCCGTTTCTGGAGAAACGGGAAATTCAATGTTTCCAAAGATGTCTACAGCCCCTCTATTTTTTTTGCTCCCCGCCCCCCACCCCCTTGCTTCTTTCGTTTTGCGCTGGCATCCAGTTCTCTCGCCGTTCTCACCGTGCGCTCATTGATCGAAAAAACGATAAAAAATAGAGGGCTGTGGACAGTCTAGATAATCCGTCTAGATAGTCGGTCTGTTTGCCTAGCTATAGTTTCGTGTGGGAAAATATTTGTATTTGTTTTTTGACAATTATTTGCCAATCTGAAAACGGTATTCCCTGAGACCAAGTTAAGGAGAATATTCACAGAGATTCACTGGGCCTGCCTTGATTTTTGCCCCTATTCTATCATCCCTGTCAATTGAAATCCCCCCCCCCCCCCCCCCCCCCTGGCTAGTTCAGTTGACTACGTCCTTTTTCTCCTGGCATTCAATTTCTGATGTTACTCAACAAACTTCAAAATAAGCCCTGGGCTGACATCCGCTCAAATTTCTGATTATGACATTCCCAGGTGGATTCAACTTTGAGTAAGGAATCTATAAGGAGCAAAATTGCAATAATGAGGCCCTGCCAGGGTAAATTCCGACAAGCGACATGGCCCAAAAAGTAGCGACAGCACATAAAATAAAATTGTAACAAACGACGACCCTTTTGGGAAAACTTAAATTCCGACAACGACAAGCAATTTTCCTTCAGTTTTACTATCGACAGCGACATGAAGTCACTATCAAGTGAGATAAAAAGCGACACAGGACAGTTTTAAATTTAGACAAGCGACACGGGATCCCCCTCCCCCCCCCCCCCCTTGGCAGGGTCTCAATAATGGGAGCTGGGGAAGGGGTTTATTTGTGCAAAGAAAATTGTGTTTCAAAAATGTTTGGTGTGATTATTATTTGGAGGAGAAACTGAAAGTTTCATGTTTAAATAATTTAAATGGTTTGTTTCAGTGCTGGTGTCATACTGAAGTTAATTTTGTAAGTAGTACTGTAGGCACCTGTTAAAAGTGTTGATTATTTTCCTGAATCCATTTGTAAATTTTCTATTTACAACAGGTGTGATCTGAAAGAGTGATGATTTGCAAACAAGTGTAGCAATATCCTAATTTACACCATGAACCCAGAAGAGAAGAGCATCCAGTGCCCTCAATGTGAACTTACCTTTACAGATGCACAAAGTCTTCAGCTTCACTGTAAAACACATAGTGGTGCAAAGCCACATCTTTGTCATCAGTGTGGCAAGTCATTTGGAAAAAGATCAAATCTAAAGGCACACATATTTATTCATAGCTCTGAAAAAACTTTTAACTGTAAATTCTGTGACAAGTCATTTAGACAAAAAGCTTCCCTGTGCAGTCACATAAAAATTCATGATGGCATCAAGTTCCAATGTTCAGTATGCAAGGTGTACCTTTCACATTCATCTTCACTAAGGAGACATGAAAGGAGACATACTGAAGAGAAACTTTACAAATGCAAACAGTGTGGCAAAGGGTACAGCAGTTCAAGTTCTCTTAAAGCTCATGAATTGTCGCACACTTACAAGTGCAATCATTGTGATAAGCATTATGCAAAGGCATCACAACTTTCAGTGCATAACAGAATACATACTGGCGAGAAGCCCTACAAGTGTACTCAGTGTGACAAAGCTTTTTCTTTGAGATCTCGACTTGTTTATCATGAGAGAATTCACAGTGGCGAGAAACCCTATGAATGCACGGAGTGTGACAGGAAATTTGCAAGTTCCTCAGCCTTTCGGAAACATAAAAGGAAACATACTGGCGAGAAACCTTACAAATGTACACATTGTGACAAAGAATATGCACGTTCAAGTGGACTCGAAGCTCATAAAGTGACACACACTGGTGTTAAACCTTTTAAGTGCAATCTGTGTGATAAGCAGTATACAAGTGCAGCACATCTTTCAGTGCACAAGCGAAAACATACTGGTGTGAAGCCCTACAAATGTAATGAATGTGATAAGGCTTATTTTGAGAAATTTTCGCTTGATTGTCATCAGAGAATTCACACTGGTGAGAAACCCTATGCATGTACACAGTGTGACAGGAGGTTTTCAGATCCCTCATCGCTTCGGTGTCATAGAAGGATTCATACTGGTGAAAAACCTTACAAGTGCACTCAATGTGATAGACGATTTGCTCAAAGCTCATCTCTTGCAGTACATAGTAGAACACACACTGGTATTTCAACTTACAAGTGCAGTGTGGTGGTCATTGTCACATAAAATTGAGCATGAAAGACTTAAGAATCCACAGTGATGAGGCACCCTACAGTTATGCTGTTTGTGAGAAAAGATAAAAATTTTCAACCAACTGTACAGTGCATATATGAGAAAGGTACATGCTATCAAAAGACGCACAAGTGATCTTTTTTGTGACCAAAAGTATGATCAAAGTGCAGATCTTACATTTGTAAAGAACACAGAAAAATTCACATACTAGATAAACAATAAACAAAATGGCTGTGCATTTCGCTTGTGTTTTTGGCCATTATTTTAATAAGGTTGGGACACACTAGGCGACAGGTTGCAGCGACAGGTCTCTGCGACAAGTCGCTCGTGTGTAGTGCTTCAAAACAAGTCGCGACGACAAGGCGCTTGTTCCTTTTACACATAGGAATGTGAACTAGTTTTCTAATTCAATATGAAAAATTATATTTTGTTGCAGCAACTTGCGCGGAAGTGTGCACATGCTGCAACAATGCTGCTTTTGCTCATTTTGTCACTGCGATCAGTCACATGAATTCAAACTGGTTTTATTTTGTGCGAGTGATCGCAGCAACAAAATTCTGTCGCAAAAATGCACCATGTCACACAAGGCAACTTTCCCTGTGGCATGTTGCAGCGACTTGTCGCCTAGTGTGTCCCGACCTTTTAAGGTTGTGTGATATACTTAAACAATTATTCACCTCTGGTCAGTGTCAGTGAAACTGGAGGATTAACCTCGCCTAATAAACTATTATAATTGTTATTTTTTGACAAGAAAACATATATTTTTATGTATATGATCTACATGACATTGCTACTGTTGGCAATTGTGTTACTTTTTCAGCTGGTTTAGAAAATTGCTCTTTAGAAATACTATGTGTGGTAAAGAATTTGAATGCAAATGGTTTACTGTTGGTTTGGCTTGTATTAGTTTGATGTGTCTTGTGTTCTGGAAGGCAGTTTGAAGTCATTTAGGCAAGAAAAAATTTTCTGAGGTTTACTTTCCACAAAAGAGTTACTTTCAGGGAAGAAAAACCTCAGAAAGTTTTACTCGCCTTCATGACTTGAAAACTGCTCCAGGAACACAGACGTCAAACGAAATATGCAAAGCAAATGTAAGGTACCGGTAAGCCATTTTGGTTTACTTTTTTGACATGAAGTATTTATAACAATTTGTAAATGTCTACCACGACTTTTACCCATGACCCACGACAGTTAGCTACACTCTGAAAATTTCAATATGGTTATGCAAATCAGTTTTCAATCAAAATTTGAAGGTTTTACACAAGGCCACTTTTATAATGTGCATGTAAACTATGAATTACAAATACAAAAAAAATAAACACTGTTCATTTGCTGTTAGAAGCAGACGACTTTCGAATTCCTTGCGTTGGTGTTGCGAGCAGAAACACATGCGGGAATTATATTTTTCCAGACGCTCGCTCGCTTACTTAATTACTGGTCATTAATTAACGGAGGATATTTTTGGATTAGCTTAAGGGAACAAGGCTACATTCTTTTCTTCAAAAGCTAAAGGAGCGATCAAAAAAGTTTTATACAGGGAGGCTCCACCCGAGCTCTAACCCCTAACCTTTTTATATACCATTTTGACAGAAATTGTACCTGTTTCGTATACCTTTTACTGAAAAAGGTACCCCTTTCATATACCTAAAAGATATGGCAAAGACTTAGAACACGACATTTTCTTGTCATTTTTACCGAATGGTAATGAGGTTATGTTATGGGCCGCATTTTCTCACTCGAACACTCACTCACTCACTCGATTCTGATATCAAACCGCAATTAATTTAGCATTAAAACGAGAAACGTGCTGACAGAAAGGTCCTTTAAACGCATTCAGCACATGTCAATCAAATCTCAACCTCGTTCCAGGGTCTCTCTCTTTCAGGGAACTTAATTGAATTTCAAAAAACAAATCGAAAGAGGATCACTTCCACTTATCCTCTGGTGATAAAAGAGAAAAGAATTCGCTCAACGAAGCCTCAGAGCATAGGCTATCAATTACCCATTCACGTAAGAAAACATTCAAAGACGCGTTTTAGTAAACACAACATTCATGCACGTTTTTTTTTCGCGTCACATCATCTTCGTGTCACGTCATTCGTTCTTCATCTTTTTGAGTCGTGCAGAAACGCGCATCTTTCTCTCAAATTTTAATGGCTGCTTAAAATAACGCTATACGTGCTGGCAGAAAAGAAAACATATTCACAAAACAAATTTACTTAATGCTAAAAAGGATCAAAGGTTACACTTAAATATTTTTTGTGATAAAATAGAATTCGCGCTACGAAGCCTGAGAGCACGGACCATCAATGACGCAATTCCCATGGAAATTCACAGGGAAATAAAGTGAGATTGTGTTACATTATTGAACGCTTATTTGAAGAAAAAAACTATCAATGACCCATTCACGCAAGAAAACATTCGAAGGCAAATTAAGTGAGATTGTGACATTACTGATAGCACCAATGAACTACATATAGTTACGCTTAAAAACTGTTAAAATTATTACGCTCGCCTTGTGACGTGTTTTAGTCAACACAACATCCACGGCACGTTTTTGTTTCGCGTCACGTCACCTCGTGTCACGTCATCCGTTTTTCATCTTTTTGACTCGAGCAGATACACGAAGTGCTCGGGCGTATCTTTTCTCTCAATTTTTTTTCGCTGCTCAAAAATAACGCTATACGTGCTGACAGAAAAGTAAACATATTCACAAAACAAATTTACTTAATGCTTAAAAGGATCAAAGGTAATACACTAACCGGTAAATATTTTGGTTGTGAAAACTGAATAGCGCTACGACCCCTGAAAGCACGAGCCATCAATGTCGCAACTCACGTGGAAAAATAAAGCAAAGTGAGATTGCTTTACTTTATTGGACACTTATTTAGAAATCAAAGGCTCTTCGAGTAACCTCATGGTAATTCGATGAATGAAGTGTCGACCTTCGCATTTTTGGTTCGTGCTCTCAGGCGTCGTAGCGCTATTCAGTTTTCACCACCAAAATATTTACGTTTGATCCTTTTAAACAATTGGTGAATTTGTTTTGTGAAAATGTTTCCTTTTCTTTTCTTTTTTCTTTTCAGCACGGATAGCGTTATTTTTGAGCAGCGGATAAACTTTGAGAGAAAAATACGCCTGAGCACTTCGTGTTTCTCCTCGAATCAAAAAGATGAAAAACGGATAACGTGTCACGAGGTGACGTGACGCGAAACAAAAACGTGCTGTGGATGTGGTGTTTACACAACACATGGCGACACATGGCGAACTTAATAATTTTTAATTTGTTAAAGCTTAATTTGTTCGTCTGCAACGCAGGCTAACTTTAAATAGGCCCTTGATTGTTTGCTCGCGTGAATGGGTCATTGATAGGTTTTTTCCTTCAAATAAGCGGGAATTCTCTCAGGCTTCGTAGCGCGAATTCTATTTCATCACAAGAATATTTAAGTGTAACCTTTGATCCTTTTTAGCATTAGGTAAATTTGTTTTGAATATTTTTACTTTTCTGTCAGCAGGTTTAGCGTTATTTTGAGCAGCGAATAAAATTTGAGAGACAGATGCGCGTTTCTGCTCGACTCAAAAAGATGAAAAACGGATGACGTGACACGATGATGTGACACGAAACAAAAACGTGCATGAATGTGTCCATGAAAGTTGAGTTTACTAAAACGCGTCACGTGGCAAGCGTAACTGCACCTAGCTTATAGCTGCTAACAGTAGTACATGTAGTAGTGTCACAATCTCACTTTATTTGCCTTTGCATGTTTTTTTACGTGAATGGGTCATTGACAGCGTATGCTCTGAGGCATCGTAGAGTGAATTCTATTCTCTTTTATCACCAGAAGTTAAGTGTAACTGATCCTCTTTCGATTTGTTTTGTTCCCTGAAAGAGAGAGACCGTGGGAACGAGGCTGGAGAATAATTTGTTTTTGATTGGCATGTGCTGAATGGCGTTTTAAAGAACCTTTCTGTCAGCACGTTTACTGTTAAATGCATGAATTAATTGCGGTTTAATATCAGAATGGAGTGACGGAAATACGTCACTTCGAGAACGAGAATGATCACTACACCTCATTACCATTCGGTAAAAATGCGGAGGTCGGCACTTCATCCATCGAATTACCATGAGGTTGCTCGAAGAGCCTTTGATTCATTTGTAGCACTTAATAGATTAAAATAATACAGCCATAAATCTCATCTAATTGAAATATTTTAATTAAAAGCCCTTTAAAAAACCTAAATAACAGATTTTCACACTTTTATATACCTAACTTGTGAAATCCCTAGACCCTTTTATATACCTGAAGCCTGAAAAATCTACCCCGAATAGGCCATCATAGGTAGTACCCCCCCCCCCCTGCCGGGATTTATTTGTGTCGAACATAAACAAAACAACTTGAACATGTATGCCTCTTTCCCCCCACCCCCAGGAATCACGCTGCGACATCAGATGTTTGAAAAGTGTTTAGAGAAGATCGAAATAAAGGTTGCCTTAATCTTATACTCCAGATACGCTTTGCGGGCCCTCTTTGCGCAATGTCAACAATCCTTACGTGACCTTGCGTTACCTTACCTGCGAACAAGGTTGGCCTCGTTTTGGCGTTACTCGTTTGTGGGCGGCCGCCAAGCCATAGGTTTGCTAACTTTGCTTTCGTTCATAACTGCATGACAAGGTGCATGTCTTATAGAATGTTTGCTGTTTGCAGTCTGGTTTTCTTTCGAAATAACTAAGGTGACATCAAAACTTCAGGTATGTATAGTTCAGTGTGTTGCTTTGTAATGTTGGCTTGCTGTACAGATCTACCAAACACTGTTGTGCTAACTTTAGAGCTTCGTTCAAATTAATATTGACATGGGTCTTTTCGATGTACTGCAACCAAGATCTAGCACTCAAAACAATATAAAAGGATCACCATATCCTAGGTCTTTGTCAAAGGTTTATAATACAGTCAACTCTTTCTAAAACGGGCACCGTCGGAGCAGCTCCAACTGTCCGTTTTAGAGAGGTGTCCGACTTATAGGGAGTTTAGTTACAGTAAAATGACTGAAAACGGCAGGGACGGGAGCAACACCAGGTGTCTGTCTTATAGAGGTGTCCGTTAAGAGAGAGTTGACTGTATAGGTATTTCGTGAATGGCATGAACCCAAGAGGAAATAACTATCGATCTATAGACAATATATAAGCTTTGTTTTTAGGTGAGAGTTTTTTGGTTTCCATTTTATTTAATACTGTCACAAAGGGTGACCCTAAGCACTGGTTCGCATCTGATCGCCAAAGTTAAGCCCTGTTGGGTGACCATCTGGAAACCTCTTGTTGTGGATTTCCTTTTTTTTAATTTCTCAGTACGTAGTCAGTAAATTTCAGGCCCTTTCGTTTTCTTTCTAACGGCTTTGTTAGCATACTTCGGCTTTAGATGTTTCATTGTCTCGTGTGGGATGAGAACTCTGTAAATTAACAAAATCCTCACTCGATCACTCGAGTATCCTACCACGAAATCCCGGCTCGAGATTGACGTCCTCGAAGGATTTCGAAAATATATAAAGTACCCTTCGTTTGTGGGATATATTTACTGTTAACTGGTTTTTTACGGCTAGCAGCCACTGTAAACAAGTTGGTTTTTACCGAATGGTAATGAGGTTATGTTATGGGCCGCATTTTCTCACTCGAACACTCACTCACTCACTCACTCGATTCTGATATCAAACCGCAATTAATTTATCATTAAACGAGAAACGTGCTGATGGAAAGGTCTTTTAAACGCATTCAGCACATGTCAATCAGAAACAAATTATTCTTCAACCTCGTTCCAGGGTCTCTCTCTTTCAGGGCAGTAAACTGAATTTCACAAAACAAATCGAAAGAGGATCACTTACACTTATCCTCTGGTGATAAAAGAGAATAGAATTCGCTCAACGGAGCCTCAGAGCATAGGCTATCAATGACCCATTCACGTAAGAAAACATTCAAAGACGCGTTTTAGTAAACACAACATTCATGCACGTTTTTGTTTCGCGTCACATCATCTTTTTGTCACGTCATCCGTTCTTCATCTTTTTGAGTCGTGCAAAAACGCGCATCTTTCTCTCAAATTTTATTCGCTGCTTAAAATAACGCTATACGTGCTGGCAGAAAAGTAAACATATTTAAAAAACAAATTTACTTAATGCTTAAAAGGATCAAAGGTTGCACTTAAATATTTTTGTGATGAAATAGAATTCGCGCTACGAAGCCTGAGAGCACGAACCATCAATGATGCAATTCCCATGGAAAAATAAAACATTCACAGGGAAATAAAGTGATATTGTGTTACATTATTGAACGCTTATTTGAAGAAAAAAAGCTATCAATGACCCATTCACGCAAGAAAACACTCGAAGGCAAATTAAGTGAGATTGTGACATTACTGATAGCACCTATGGACTACATATAGTTACGCTTAAACTGTTATGGAAAATTATTATTGCATGTGACGTGATTTAATAAACGTTTCAGCTCACTGGAAAAACACAAATGCGTAGCACGTTTCTGTTTCGCGCTACGTCACCTCGTGTCACGTCATCCGTTTTTTATCTTTTTGAGGCGAGCAGATCTCAAATTTCATCGGCTGTTCAAAAAATAACAACGCTTGTCGCTGCCTAACCTCCCACGCAGTCGTTCTTAGGGGCGATTGTGTTCCACACCGTGTAACGCAATCGCGGGGAGGAGTGTAACGCGATCACCCCTAAGAACGACTGCGTGGGAGGCTAGTCGCTGCCCGGTATGTATATTATATATGTGCTGACAGAAAAGTAATTGAACACACAATTTATCGCATCTAAGACAGTAAAAACCATATTCAAAGGTTACAATTTATTTTGGTGGTGAAAAATAGAATTTGCGCTTCGAAGCCGGAGAGCACAAAGCATCAGTGACCCATTGACGCAACTCACATGAAAAAAAAAAGCATTTAAAGGCAAATGAAGTGAGACCGTTACATTCTTGAACGCTTATTTGAAAAACAAAGCGAAGGACGCCACTTCATCGAATTACCATGAGGTTGCTCGAAGAGCCTTTGATTCTGTCTTGGCAACGAATATCCACAAGCTAAAGTACCTGAATAATTCTTAGACATGTATCCATCCATTCATTTGTTTGCCTGAGGTTTTCTGTTTCAATATTTCTTACTTCTGGGCTAAGCCAAAATTTTTCCAAGTGTACTACTTCATTCTTAAAAGGTGCCCTCCCGAAGGTTTTAGCATTATGGCAGGTGTGTTTTGACTTGGGAGCCTAGAGACTGGCATTCATACAAAACGTTGGAAATTTTCCTACCATTTGAAGGAATCTTTTATTTCCAGGACTTCCACGCTGTTTTAGTCATCTTTCAATGTGGCCTCTTTATATTGTTGTCACCTCATCCATATAAACTCCTTACCAGCACTTCTCTAAAGGAGAGGAATAGGCTGCCTGCCTCTGGTATTCCATGTTGGAATTCATGTTGGAACAAGTGTTTAAACATAAAGTTTTTAAAAATTTTAGAAGAGTTTGATTGGATTCAGAATACTGGACAAATACCGGCAACAGCACGGCGTTTCGTTTTGATGACATCCAAAGTTCACCCGCTTGATCTGTTCGCTGGCGACTTGCGAATTGCAACGAACTGAAGATTCATCCTGTATTCTCTTGCGATTTTGCACTTGTTTTGAACGGTCTCTACCTCAGCAACAACTTTCAATGTGAAGGTTTAGTTGTTTGAAAACTAGAAGCTTTTGGCATGATGATGGATAACCGCTTAATTCTCAGATGAATGCGTGATTGTTTGAGATGGGATTCTAAACTCGGGTGAATTTTTTGTCACGCATATGTACGGTTCTAAATAAATTCATCTTTTATAAGTAATTTATTTTGTTGTTTTTACAATTGCATACATGTAGTTGTGATTAAATTACAAATAAATGTTGATTTGCTGCATGTGGATTGTTTTATGGTTTGAAGGGAAAATTGGGTCTCAGCTTATAGCCGAGTGTTTTGGGTTTATTTTTTGTCAGAGTCGAACTGGTTCTGAAAACCAAAAGTTTAGGGTCTCGGCTTATAGCTGGGGTCGGCTTATAGCCAAATAAACACGGTACAAAGTTTAAAAGATAGTTTATCTTTTTCTACTTAAAAGTAATCATCAGGGTTGTTGTGTTGTCACGTCAGTTGGTATATAAATAATAGTAGGGCACTCCAATAGAGAATAACTAAATTGGATGTGCCAGCAGCTTAATATTTGGGTTTGGGGTTCTCCAAGCGACAAACAATTCCTTCAAAAACTTGTGTTTTCTTCAATTGTGTTCGCTGGTGATTAAATTCCATAAGAAGGAGTGTTTCTGGAATTCATGCAAACACAATATTAAGTTGAAAATGTTTGTTTTTTTTTTATCCATCTTATAAACTTTGTACATATAGCCTTTAATTTTAAGGCATTTTATATTTTTAGCGAACAAAATACAAAGTGTTACCCACAAGGAAACCCCACCAAGCTGCCTCACTAAAATAATTTAAAGGCTAAATTTTAATTTTTGATTCATTATGAAGTTGTTAATTTTGTTGTCTTGAAAGTGTTGATTATTAGCCTTAATCCATTCATGTATTTGCTGTTTACAACAGGTGTGTCCACAAAGAGTGTATCAAGGAGTTTGAATGCAGGAAGGGATATCCACAAGTTTGCATAACGTAATGAACCCAGAGGAGAAGACCTTTCAGGGTATTCAATACAAACTGCCCCATGCTGGTGTGAAGCCCTACAAATGTACTGAGTGTAATAAGGTTTATTCTTTCAAAAATTCACTTGTGCGTCATCAGAGGATACACAGTGGCGAGAAACCCTATAGATGTACAGAGTGTGACAGGAAATTTACAGATCCCACAACGCTTCGGGGTCATAAAAGGATTCATTCTGGTGAGAAACCTTACAAATGTACACAGTGTGATAGAAGATTTACTCAAAGCTCATCCCTTGCAGTACATAGTAGAACACACACTGTGAATCCCTTCAAATGTACTGAGTGTGATAAGGTTTATTTTTTCAAATGCTCACTTGTTCGTCATCAGAGGATTCACAGTGGCGAGAAACCCTACAAATGTACAGAGTGTGACAGGACATTTACAGATCCCACAACGCTTCGGGATCACAGAAGGACTCATACTGGTGAAAAACCTTACAAGTGCACTCAATGTGATAGACGATTTGCTCAAAGCTCATCTCTTGCAGTACATAGTAGAACACATACTGGTGTTAAACCATACAAGTGCAGTGTTTGTAGTAAAGGCTTTGGTTCCTCTTCGCAGAAGATTCAACATGAAAGAATCCACAGTGGAGAGACACCCTACAAATGTGCGGTTTGTGAGAAAAGATTTAAGTATTCGTCCAGTTATAGAGAGCATTGGAGGATGGCACATACTGACGAGTTGTCTGAATGCTCTTTTTGTGGCCAAACGTTCGATCAAAGTGAAGATCTTGTACAACACAAGAAAACCTACTCATATCACTGTGCACAATGCAAAGAATGTTTTGTAGATTCTACTTCTCTGGTTGAACATGAAAACAATCACAAGAAGTTTAAATGCAGTCAATGTGGAGAGTGTTTTACTTCTGGATCTCGCCTCACAATGCACGTATCTTCACATGCTGATCTTGATGAGCAAGCCTTCAAATGTGGTCATTGTGAAAAATCATTCCAAAAAATAACTTGTCTTAGGAAACACATGTCGTCGCACAGTGATGAGCGACCCTTTAAATGCAGTCAGTGTGAAAAAGCTTTCAGATTAAAAGGAATTCTCAAGAATCACATGTTAACACACACTGAAGATAAACCTCATAAATGTACCCAGTGTGACAAGGCTTTCAGATCAAAAAGTTATCTCAAGTCCCACATGTTGTACCACACAGGTGAGCGACCTTTCAAGTGCATTCTGTGTGGGAAAGCTTTTAGGTTTAATGCTGTTCTCAAGAAACACGTGTTGATACATACAGGTGAAAAACCATTTAAATGTACACACTGTTGCAAGTGTTTTAGGCAGCAATATCATCTCAAGAGACACTTGGCTATCCACGCTATGGACGAATGCACCCGGTTAGTCTCGGTAGACATATGCATGCCGTCGCAATTACAAATGTAAGCAAATGCTTCACTAGTGCTTGGTAGTTATTGCTTGTATTGACTGGTGGGATCAATTTAGGTTTCTGGGAAACTGCTCACCTACCCCTCCCCAAACCTAACATTTTGCCCAAAGCGATAAGGAAGGGTTAATGTTAGGTTTGGGGAGGGTAGGTGAGCAGTTTCCCAGAAACCTAAATTGATCCGACTGGTGGATTTCTGAAAAAAAAAAAACATATTAAAGGTGCTATGTTGCGCAATTTTAGGCAATCTCGGCACTGACCAACTGGTCATAGAATTAACTGAAATATACCAATAACAGCTTAAAACTGTAGAAGAACTCAAAAGAAACACAGAAAGGCCAAAAAGGGTCATACATGTAGATGGGCAAAATTTGCAAAGATTAAAACGGATTGGGTTTATAGGGTAAACTTGCAAAACGTTGGCCCGACTTTTTTCAAGTTGATCTCAATTTGTATGAAAGTGTCATTTACAATGCTCGAAATCATCCTTGTTTGTTATGTGGCTGTGATTTTGACAATAAATAAAAGTTTACTCTTAAATAACGAAAATAAATAAAATTAACCCCTTTAACCTTGCCAAACTCCAGCTGAAGCATAGAGCCAATGCAAATATGGCCGCTGCCTTTGATTTTCGACTTCCAGACGAATCATTTGTCAACAAAATTAAATTACTTTAACTTAAAGATCAATTCAAAGTTAATCAGTGTATGAAGTTTAAAGGCTACACTTTTATCTAATGGGAAGTCACAGGGACATTTATATGGCCAAAAACATGAAAACCAGGCTAGGCAGGCCAGAGTGGTTCTTCCATACAAATCTCTTAAATTTGAATGAGTCACAAATCTGCAGCCTTAAAACCAAAAACACTGTTCAAAACTTTGTATTGTAACATATTATTCAATATTTTTGTAAGTGTCAACATCAGCATTTTAAGAAATTTGACCAGACAACAGAAATGAATGACAACCATTTTTGCATAAGGTCATTGATTAGAGTGGAACCCCAGTAACTTGACCTCAGCTTACTCAAACTCCCCTACTTACATGCAGTAACTTGAACTTAGTCCCATTTCCCTTGCACTTGACCCCACTTTTCAGTCATTTTTACTAGGTTGACTCAAACTTGAATAACTCAAATTCCCTGCTAACTATGTTTTTTCCCTTATCAAAATTTACCCCAATAACCCAAATTCTGGCTCTTGCAACTCACCACAGATGCCCATTGAAATATCCTATTCGCTCTTCTTGTTAGGTAATTGGATTAAAACACTAAAACTAATATTACAGCAATTTGATTTAAATTAGTACAACAAACAGATTAGGTATTTGGCAGCCATTTCCTGATCACGAGTCATACATTCATTTGCAGTACTGTATTATTGGAATGCATAATTGGATTACAGTTTCTGACAAGATAAGTTTAATCTGTACTGTACTCTATACTGAACTGCTAAAAAATCGGTTAACTCACAGCTATTAACGGGCAAATTGAATACTCTTTGTCTGTGGCGATCGGTAGACGTAATTTCAGTAGAATGATTCATCCGATCTGAGATTATTAAACACTAAATTTTCGGTGGCCTCTGTCCACCTTAATCAGAGTATTGAAAATGAGTTCGTTATAATATTAGCGCGCGCTAGTCATGTTTGAATACGCCATCCAATCTTTAATTCCTTAACAATGGAGTGTAAGCGCGCGGAAGGGGTTTCCTTTCATCATGGATTTTACCATCCATGCTTTTGTTAACCGCGTTGGAATCCACCGTAGAGTGCCACGACTCTAGGAACAGTCTCTTGGTGTAACTTGAGATTCCTCGTTCAAGGATCGTGGCATTTCTTGGGTGGATGTCATGCTCGGTTGATTCCGCGTGTTGTTTAATTGCAGACTCTCCATTACAAGCGAATACTACTGCAATTGAATACTATTGTGTAATAAAATATAATAAGAATTTAAAAAGAGAGGGCATTAATTTAAACTACTTATGAAAAATCCCTAAGAGAAAACAATGGTAAACTATGTTATGTTGTTTACATAACATTAATAAACAAAAACTTTACGGACATTTACCACAAAACTCTTTAACTTGCCCAACTGACTGAGACTTGATGTTGAATTAATATGTCACTTGACTTGCTATAAAGGTTGCCTTCCATGAAAATGCATGTTTATGCACAGGTATCCCAAGCTCCTAAAGGAGCCGTCAACATATAGACCACATATGACATTGCGTAATAACGTTATTATAAGGGTTTGTATGGGAATATAACGATCGTAAAAAATAATTCAAAATAGAGGACAAATATCCAATAAAATTCACTTACCTATCCTCTTCTGTCTATGTCTTGTGTTTCTATGCCGTTTGGGGGCGTTTTGAAGCGATTCCAGTGGGTTTTAGGTTCGCTGGTTTCCTCTCTATATATAATTAGAGAGGAAACCAGCGAACCTAAAACCCACTGGAATCGCTTCAAAACGCCCCCAAACGGCATAGAAATACAAGATTTACATAGAAGAGGATAGGTAAGTCGATTTTATCGGATATTTTCCCTTTATTTTGAATTATTTTTTTTTATTCCAAGGCTATTATTGAAAGGGATACAGTTTTTTTTTCTTTTCTTCCTTTTTTTTTTGGGAGGGGGGAGGGGTCAAGGAGGTAAATCAAGCAACTATAGTTAACCATTCTCGACTCATTTGAAAATTCACAGGCGTCCCAAGCTCATAAGACCTTCATGAGCTTGGGACGCCTGTGATGGTAGCCTGTGGTCCGTAGAACGTACAAGGGGAAATATTTCTCTTGCAGACGCTCTCTCATCGTGTGCGCTCCCTGCAACTCCCGTCGTACAGATGGTTAAGAAAACACCCAAACGAAATGTGACGTAAAAGCAGTTTTCTTTATCTGGCAAATGATTTTTAGCGGCAAGATTACGCCATACCTTTCGCGAGAGACAAAGACACAGTGCAAAAGTGAGTTTAATTTGTGATCACATTCTTTATTACCGTACCATCGTTTCTTACAACAAAGACCTCATAAGTAAACAATGGTTCGAACAAGTTCTGCCATAGCAGAAACTAAGTACCCCTTATTTTACTAAGAGTCCCAATCTCAGAGAGATAATGACTTCTTCGTATTGTCCCGGAAATTTATTCGTGCCCCCAATCGTTATACTGTGTTGATCTTAATTAACCACTTCGTAAAACACTTCCACGTCATTCGGAGTGAACTGAAAGCTTCCAGCTATATAATCACAATGACGACCAGCTGCCACTTGCTCTGCAACCGAATAGCCCGACGGAGCTTGATACGTGTGGCCGCAGCTAGTGTATGACTCTTTTTTGCTGGCAGCCTGGTCTGCTATGTAGATGTCGTTTCCATTCCCAAAGGTCGGTCCGTAGTCGTTACAGTTATACATGGCGGCATCTTCGTTACCGGGTAGCAATGGCTGCTTAAGAGGCTTGTATCCATTTTTGTTATACAATGTGAAGATGAACGCTTTATTGGCAGTGGCATAAGCACAAGGTTTACCTGACAAGATCAAGAAACAACTTTTGTAAAAATTCGAGATGACACCGTCTTGAAGCCTTCTGGTCACCTCCCGTGACGTAATTAAGGAATAAAGTACTCGCACTTTATTAAAAATTCAATTGGCCATAGAGGTGCCATCTTATGAAACGCTGTTTCTTCATATAATATTTTTTTATTATTATTTTAAGGAGCTTAATTTTAATGCCCAGTCATTTCAGTCGCTCCCCAGACATTACCACGACTTTAAATGTTACTAACTGTTATATAATTGTTTATATTTCGAGTAATTATGATCCAATGTAAATAACAGTATACAGCTATTTCAGTAAACGTTGTCCGGATCAAAGCTTAAAGACAAAACTGAAAGGCAGTATGGGTAGAAGAAGGGAACATTTGCACGTGCTAAATATTAAAATATATAGTGACATGACAAACGCGAATTTGCACGTTTTCTCTTTCTTCAGACATGTGAAACAGGGTGCTTTTAACCACATTGAATTTTAGACGAATTTTCAAATCTCAGAACCAAGCGACAGTGAAAGTAAAGCTGCAGAAAGGCCTCCTGAGTGGAAAAACAAACTCGTGAATTCCTCACGTGCGAAATACAAATTTGTACATTTAATGAAGCTTATATGCAAATTTGTAGTGAACACCCAGAACTCAATGCGGTCTTGCCCTTTAGCTTTAAGCTTTGACCCGACAACGTTTATTGAAATAGCTGTATGACAGTAATATTAATAGTAATATATTAGTTTAGCACACAACCCCATCTGATCGTGTTTAAATAAAGGATGTGTTGATGATGATATGATGACGATGATGATGATGATGATCATGATCATGATGATGTTAAACTAAGAGAACACTACAGCAAGCGTATAAAAGAGTAAAACGCAAACCATTCGTTTACAGATTGAGGTTGGAAATAATTTAGGAGCCTTTGAAATAAGTGTTATCCCAGCAAAGCATCATCATCATCCTCAAGTCTCTTCGCGCCAGTAGGCGCATAAGGCCGTGCAAGCAAAGCATCACTAGTTTCTTATTTACTATTTTTGACTTCTTTACTTCACTTTTAAAAAATGCATTTTTTAAAAACATGCAACTAATACAGCGTTATCAGTGACGTCACGGCAGCCATATTGGTGATCCAAAACAAACGAACGGCGGCCATGTTGGTATACCAAGCCATTTTCCCGGGAATTAAACTGTATTTTTAGAGCGGTTTTCACTTGAGTGTCGAATGTAAATTGCGTTTGCTTTGGTTCTGCATTACTTCGCTTACTGATTGGCGCAAAAAACTCGCGCCACTTTCTCAGCCAATCAGAACTAAAACCAAAACCAATCGTGACTCGCTCGCGCATGTTTTCCCGCGCTTCGTGCCAGCTACACGTATTTGCTTCGAGTTTTGATTGGTTCACTGGATTGACTGTGCCCTTTGTGATTGGCCGAAGTAATTACTTTGGTTTTGGTTTTACGACACTCAATTGAAAACTGCTCTATGCAAAAACAATATTTTGTTTCAGTTAACCAATATGGCCGCTGGTCACGTAAGTGAAAACGCTCTATACTACAAAGCCCCATTGGACTTGCTCATTTTGGCACTAAATAAATGTGTCCATCATCATCATCATCATCATCATCATCATCATCATCATCATCGTCATCATCATTATCATCATCATCATCATCATCATTATCACTATCGTCGTCATCATCGCCATCATTTAATGTAGTACTTACTCCTCCAAGGTTCGTTGGTGTATCCGCCAAATATGTAGTCACCAGCTTTGATTATTGTGATTGTGGGTCCTTTTTCGTCACATTTCTCGTGGAAGGTCGCGGCATTCCAGCCATCTGTGATAGCATGCCAGCATCTCATCCACGTGCTGCTGGGTTTCTGCAGTACTGGCTCCAAGAAGGTCATGAGTTGATCTGTGTACTTCTTATCAAGATTGCCAAGAATAGTGGACTCGCCACCAAATGCGCCTAGTGAAGTAAACAAGGTAAACTTACGACAAGACAAACGAAACTGAATACTTAGCTTTATGAACTGAGAAACTGCCAATGGAAAGGAAGACAAAATTTCAGTTCTAACTGCATTTTATTTCATAGATAAGCGTTGCTTAACTCGATGCAGGAGTTTAAAGTGCTACGAGCAAAACAAAAGGTGCTAGTGCTAATTTACAACTGTTTTCGTAAACTAATTTACAGTAATTTTTGTGAGAGGCAGACCCCACCAGGGAGATAACATTTTATTCCAATGTACTAGAATCCGGCAAATTTTATCACTAAGGGTACAATAACTCACCAGGTTTCGTTTCTTTTAATGCATCGATCTCTTCTTGAACATCATCGAGTTTTTCGTTGATCTCTTTTATCTTTTGGCAGGCTAGAAACAAAAAGAATTATCAATTGAATAATTTTAAGTCCGCTGGGCAGAGTTAAATGATTCTAAAGCGTTATTCAAGGGATAGGTAACAAGATGCTATTTGCGATGGAAATGTGAACTTCCGCAAATTTGAACGAAAATTGATGGAATAAGAACGATTAACATTTCGCAGAAGGTTAAAACTTTATAGTTACTGGTAAGGCCTTCCTTAAGAGGCCTCATGGGCTCGATGGGGATAAGTAGTTACAGTAAAAACCCGCGAGTAAGAACCTATTGTTTTTCAGATTAGCCTAAACAGGTTCTTACATAAAGGGTTGTTAACACAAATTTAGCCTAATTAGGTACTTAATAGGTTCTTAATTTCTGAGGAAAAAATTTTAAGTTGTTAAAATAGAGATTTTAGTGGTATTCGGCCTTTTTCTTAATTTGCATTACATTGCATCTGGGGTAATAACGCTTCTAGGTAACGTATCTCCAAAGAGGATCCAGAATGTTGACGTTTCATTTTTTCCCAAAAGTAAACATATTTAATCAATTTTAGAAAATAAGAACCTGTTTTCATATTTTAGGCTAAATAGGTTCTTATAAAAATGCTATATAATTTGCAAATTTTAGCCTAACAGGTTCTTGAATGTTACGTTCTTACTCACGGGGTTTTACTGTACTGGTAACCGAGGTACTTAAATCGTAGCCATATAAGAATTGTGGAATTTTTCGATTTTAATTAGAAACTAGCAAGTGATGTACATAACTAATATTATTCGGTAGTGATATACTTACGGGAGCATTCAGTTATTTTCTCGATGCTCTTTTCCAATTTTTCCACCCTGGCTTTAAGCTTTTTATATTTCCCACCTC
This sequence comes from Oculina patagonica, assembly GCF_052425735.1. NCBI lineage: Eukaryota > Metazoa > Cnidaria > Anthozoa > Scleractinia > Oculinidae > Oculina > Oculina patagonica. The sequence continues at coordinate 18,138,183 of NC_135766.1, forward strand.
CAGCTAGGACGGGTTTGGCTTCCTCCATCACAATAAACAACAACAGACAGGCAACAAAAGTCATACTCATTTTAGTAGCGATTTCCTTGTAAGAAGAAACAAAAATAATAAAAAACATTAGACATTTTATTTGGGGAAGATTGCCGAGTATTTGGAACAGTCATTCCTATGTTTGGCACGCTGTTAGGTCCAACCTGTTTAACATCTGAAATCTGATTTTGAATGAAGATTGAAAGAAGCCAAACCTGTTTAAACTGGTCTCGTAAGCCGGTCTCCCACGATGGTTTACTTTTACTGAGAGGATACGCATAATAGACTAAATTATTTGAGCATTCATTTATTATAAAATTGATACTTCTCCAGGGAATAAGGGCGAGAGGTTTCCTTAAGAACACATATTTATGTGGTTTGAAATTTGACTATTTTACCTTCACGGAACAAACTGTAGACGGCTTCTTAGTAACTTAACAAAAGCCCTCTGTACAGAATATAGGATTGCTGTTTGTGTGCATATCAAGAGCATTGAATAAAGATGAATGAACAAGTTTTATACTTACGTTGGATTGTGCCACCGATAGGCGGTAAAGTAAATGATTCCGGTAAGTTCAAAAGGATGACCGCTCAAATTCTTAAATGATCAAAACCCTGGAAAGAAAAATAGAAGGAAGGTAAGCACGGGCTAGCAAAGGCCAAACAATCCAGATACGACAACATACTTCGTCCCTGGCTAATCCTGCACGTTCCCAAACACAAATGAGTCTGTTGGAATACATTTGAGAGTGAGGATTTAACATGGGTGTACAAAAACCTGACAAGAATTATTTCATTGGTTGTTGATGACATTGTTTGTTGTGTGATTGGCTGAGATGAAATGCTAAGGCCTTCAGTTAAACAAAATCCTAATTGACCTGACAACCATACGGAGTGCCAAAAATGTGACTACGGGTGAGGGGTTCTGGCTGTTTAAAGTTTTAAACCAGTACTAACATAAACATTTCCACAATTTGAATATCGTTTTGTTGCTGACAATAAACAAAAACGTCGAGTTTTTGGCCGTACCACTCTATATAGGTCTTCGATAGAGACGATCATTGCCAACTACAAAGAGAATATTACAAACAATGAAAGTGATGATTCACCAGCATTAGTGGAATGATTAAAGAAAAATAATTAAAGGTAAACAGACTAACTAGCTATTTTGGAGAAAAATAGTATACCGATAAGGTATTGGCCCTTGAATTTTTTCTATTCAACACAGGTTGTCATGGTGTTGCACCAAAAAATAATAATGTTAGGTGTTGCAGGCAAGGATGAACCACTTGCCATTCATTTGGCAACAGTCAAGGTCCACGAACGTTTTCCAATGTTGAAGTCATTTTGAGTACGTCTTAGTATTGTTGACATACTCTCTCTTTCTCGCTTCAAAACACCTGCCAGTGTCGCCTACATAACGACATTAAGGACAATAATTAGTTGATGCCCAACATAGGCCGGGAATAATTGAGAAGGACATTATCCTTGCACATTTGGAAGGTCATATTACGACTTCGGATACAGTACAGTAAAATTCAGCGTATAACAACCTAGATTTTTCCAACTTAGCTTAAATAGGTTCTTATAGAAATGGTATTTAGTGGGACATGTTTATGCTACTTAGGTTCTTTAATAGGTCCTCAATTTGGTGGGGGCACTAGCGATCAGCACAGATAACTACTACAGGGTATATGTAGAGTACGGTCAGTTTGGATGATAACCATACAGTAACTTTCTCTTTCCATTTTTTTTTTTTAAAGATACATACAAACATTTAGATCATTTTACATTTTAGTTAATTCTTTTATATCAATTTCGTCATTTTAGAGTAATTTTTACCTAGTTTTTATATTATAGCGTATTTTTAACTAAATTTTGTAATTTTAGATTGTTAGATTTTTAGCATAATTTTTAGTTTTTGATTGTAATTTATATTTTTTCAGTTTCTACTGTTCTGTGTTCACCCTCTATAAATAAAGTTGATGATGATTATTATTATAAAGTACTACAGTCACCTCTCGTTATAGCGGACACGCTCGGGGCGTCATTTTGTGTCCGTAATAGCGGGGTGTGAAGGAAAAAAGTGCCGTTGACATACGTTAAACAATATAGACTATGACGAGCTTATTAACAGTTATGAAGCTGCTAAGCACTCGTTGGAAATGGAGGATAGGGGCATATCTGATATGTACTATATTGCTGTATTAAATGATCTAGAGTACGGTTTAGATGATACCATACAGTAAATTTATCTTTCCAAAGTACTAGCATGCTTGTCTAGACTAAATTTGCTTTTTCTGTGTTTTCATCTGTGCCTTCATTTTTGAAAAAAAAAAGAACCTATTAAAAATTTTAGGCTAAATAGGTTCTTATGAAAAGGCGGTTTAAAATCAAAATTTTAGCCTAACAGGTTCTTAAATGTTAGGCTCTTATACGTGGGTTTTTGCTATATGAGCCTCGCACCCCATTCACTGAGCCAAGTTTGACATCTTGCATATATCACTTGCTTTTCAGTCTGGGTTTCTTTCCTTCAGGTCAAATATTCTCCACATGCCGCATCCATAACAATACATAAAGAAGGGTATTAGACAATACAAGAATCTACTGATTGAGACTAATATTCATGACAAGGCTACATACATAGTGGCCTTTTTATGCTAGACGATAAAACGGGGCGCATTTAGTAGAAGGCTTTTCAGAAAAAAATAAAAAAAAAGACTGGGTCTACACTCGGAGGACATTGGACACGAATACGTTAGAGCCATCAGACGTTAAAGGCGTCTGTCTTATTATATTTACTGTTTTTATAATAGTTAACTGCGTCCCGTTTTATACTAGAGGGCTTTAACGTCTGAGACGTTAAAGCTGTGCGATAAGAGCGTCGTTCAGACGATCTTACGAAAAGACGTTAAAGCCATCAGACGTCTGTCTTATTTACCGTTTTTATACTAGACGTTAAAATCGTCTCGAGAAAGCTTTAACGTCTCAGACGGCTTAAGCGTCTCTAGCCTAAAAACGGCCAGTCTTATTACTTATGTAAATAGTCGACCAAGGTGATCCAAGCTGCCCACAGGAATGGCGTTGATTCGGTAAGCAGTTTAATTACAATATATTCCCTAAATTAAATTGAATGCGGATAAAGAGCCTAATTTGTTCTAAACTTTCTACAGTTTTAAACTAATACGAACCTTGATCTATTTGGAGCACACTTGACATATAACAGGACTAATACAGAATAAATGAAATTATTTTGCACGGCGGAGAGAAACAAGCATTGACACGATCGTCACCCTGAGCCCACAATTTAAGCAATTGGGGAAAAGAATCCAGCATAAAAACTGGGCTTCAAGTGATTGGAACCCGTGACCTCCGCGAATAACAGTGCGATGCTCTACCAACTGAGCTATGAAGCCACATATTGAAAACTAGGTCATTTTAGTGGGTTCTTGTGGGTTGAAGGTATGGATGACAGAATAAATGAAATTATTTGCACGGCTATTTGCAATTTCTTTGTAATAGAACGATGTTATTAAACCCAAAAAACAGCATCTAATAATAAGTACTTAATATTGACTATTTCGCAGGTTAGGAAAACCATTCTGGATAATAGTCCAAATTAGTTGAATGTTGCATTATCTGATAATCTACTCTGTGTATTGTAATTAATGAGACTGGAGAAACACCTATTTCCTGAAAGAAGCACAGGACGAATAACGAGTTATTGAATGGTAAAATATCAAACCTGGCATGGACGCATGGAGTACATCGAGGAGGGACCTTCTTAAGCCTTGTTAGCTCCTTGTTGGTATGTTTCTTAAAACGTAAAATTGACAAGTGTTTTTCACCTCTGACGCTACTAATCTGTCCACCAACATAATTTTCCTAAATTTTCCCGTCGTGAGCAATTTAAAGAAGGTCACACTGAAAAAGGATCAGTAGTTAACTACTCTTCCCCCAACTCAAAATAGCTTGTCAATCAATCAATAATTGCAGTTTTAATCTATTGTTCCTCGTTAATTTGTAATTTCACCTATTGTTTTCCAAATTCGCTATTCAGTCACCACCTATTATTTTGCCGTTGAAAAAGATGAGTTTTTATAAACTTCGCGAGTTTTCGGCTAGCTGCCGTTGACAGAAAGAGAACGATTTTTAAATTTTAAACCCGGGTCTATGTCAGTGTCGGTTTAACGTTTAAAACAGCAATATTCCATTTTATGTAGTCCCATTTTTGATAGTTCGAACGGTTGTCAAGTCAGCAAGAGTTTTCTCACAGTCAATCAAACCTCGGCATTTTGGTCTGACGAATCATACAACTGGTGACGTCATGAGCGACCAATGGTAAAAGTACTTCTCACCCTTTCGCACACCTGTGTTAAATCAATTTGTTAAATCCCTTTGCTCAAATATTCCAATAGCCAGTTGTTCGTACTCAGAGTACTTTGTGTTTAGAGACATTTTCCGACCAAACAGGTACGAAGTATGTTGTCGTAACTGCATATTTTGTCCCATACCGATCTGAGGTAATCCACCTTTCATTTATTCTTGTAATGCGCACCTTTTTTCAGAGAAATGGCAACCAAAATGAGGATCGCTCTTGTTACTTTTCTGTTGCTGTTCATTGTGATGGAACAAGCCAGACCTATCCTAGCAGGTAAAGGAAAGTTTAAAAAGCTTCAAGCTAGGGTAGAGGAATTGGAAAAGACTATGAAGCAAATGGATGAATGCGAAAGTAAGTATATCACCGCAAACGAATGTCAGTGTTATGCCAATGAAGACTCTTCTCTTTACAAGATGGCAAGTGCGCTTGTCATCATGTTGAACTTCGATACTTCATAGTTGACTTAAGTATATAGGAACGACGAAGTCGCATAATTACTCCAGGTTACAGACAATTTGGAAAATAATAACAGAGATTATAGTCGTTATATATAACACATCCAAGTTTCTACGCGATCTAAATAGATAGCGCTAGCGTGTAACCATTACTCGATTGACGCAGACCCGTGCTCCATAAAATGCCTTGTGCTGTTGTGCAAATGAAATGAAATGGCCATTTAGTCGACATTTTTTTCGCTCGCTCTAAGTGAGAAAAATCCTTGTCAAGTTCAAAAATAAAGAACGATAGTGCAGATCTTCTCAACTCTACAGAGGGCATTTGCTGGTCATCTGTTAAAGGGACTATGTTACGGGGATTTCGCAGATTTTTGATCTGGACAATTTTCAAATTAGTGGTAGGCAACTAAACCCTAAATGGACATTATCTTTGAACATCTAAAGTACATGTAATATATAACCTTAATTTGTGGATAGAAATCAAGCTACGCCTATCAATATTGATATAGTCGAAGCTCTCTTAACGGACACTCTCGTAAGCGGACAGCTCTACTTACGGCCACCTTGTTAGAAACCCCGTTTTTACTCCCATACGAACTCTGTATTTTTACATTCTCATAAGCGGACATTCCCGTAAGCGGCCGCGGACACTTTCCGAGATTACGACTTAGACTTTTTTTTGTTTTTAAGCTCCCGTAAGCGGACACCGCAAAGAAAATCATATAATAAAACCTCTGTATCTTGTATTAATCAATCAACTTCACATCGCCGTTCGTCACAATGATTTTACTGTAATTACGACCATATTTCAGTGTTTGTTTTGTCGTCATCCACGTCCGGTTACATTTCGATAATGCATATACTGATATTACCATTATGTTAGCTGGGCAAGCTCCCCTAAGCGGCCATCTATCCCCTACACCTCTAGTGGCCGCTTACAAGAACCATTCTCGTAAGCGGCCAGCTCCAGTTGCGGACACTTTTTTCGCGTCCCGAGGGTGTCCGCTTATGAGAGCTTCGACTGTATTTCAAAGACGCGTGAAACCAATTTGAAAACGTTTGCCTAACTTTTTCAAATTGCAATCCGTTTCCATCCGAGCCATCCGCAGCCAGAGATGCCTGTTAATAGTTTCAGTGCTCTAATATAGCATTTTTTAATAAAAATGGACTATTATTTTTAGGTTTCCTGCGACGCAAATATAAGTTTTGGCTGCTAAAAAATCATTTAAAATCCGTGACATAGTCGCTTTAACGTCTACACTGTGGATCCATGACGCAAACCATCCATGATGGCGGTCAAAATGAATCTTATATTTTTTTTGCCGCTTGACGGTAAATTAATTTTTTCGCCAAACAGAACTTTCATTTGAATACTTTTAAGTAAACGGCACTCTGAATAAAATACATTGATTGAATACATTGACTAAAAGGCTGAAAACTGTTGTTTAATTATCACCCTTTTTATCTTGTAGACCAAGCTTTTGGAATCATATTGCCCTAAGGTTCATAGAGTATTGTTTTAAACGATATATCTGTTGGGGTACAGACATATTTAAAGCAATCTAGAAGGCTCAAATAGCACAGCAGTTGAAATTGCCGGCAGTTGGTATTTCTATCACTTCTTGTTACTTTCGTCTTTGCACAAAGCTGTAGTTTCAAAACCTTTCAAATTAACATTTATTTATTTTTTTCCGTAGCTTGCACAGAGATAAAAAAGATCATGGATAGGCTCACTGTGATGAAAGAAGAGATCGATTCATTAAAGGAGACCATTTAATCCAGGCGAGTAACGTTGCCCTCCTTAGCACTTAATTTCCCATGTGCTCCTGTCTCTCTCTGGTGGGTATTCCCAATCTACACAGGACACCCACACAAATGGAACGACTGTTGATGGTCAAAATATAAAGGAATGTGTGGGAAACGTTCGAAAGATGCTATTAGCATGAGCTATAGCGAGTTATATTCACATTTAAGTTGCCTTGTCGTCCTTGTAGCTCAAAACGGCGAATTTTAGCGGTTTAGTGGGTCTTTGCGATGCTGTCTTATTGCGTACAGTAGACAGCATCGCAAAAACCCACTAAACCGCTAAAATTCGCCGTTTTGAGCTACAATGACGCAAGGCACGACAATTGAGGTAATTAACTTTACGTTTTTTAATATAAATGTGAAAATTACTCGCTATAGTTCATGCTAATAGGAACGCTTGAACGTTTCCCGTACATTCCTTTATAATTTTGAACATCAACAGTCGATCCATTTGTGTGGGTGCCCTGTGCTATCTCCCAGACACAGAAAGAAATGCTAAAAGTGCGCACAGTTAGAAAAGTAAAAAAAAAAATAAACTCTGCGCTCCATCGAGCCTAGTGACCCATACGGCCGGTGTCTTACTCCGTTCTTTAAACCCGCAATTATCTCAGCTATGACATAGTCTTTATTAACACTGTTTTTTTTTTTTCATTTTCCCTTTGAAGGCATGGACACGCTACGAGACTATTGAAGACAAGATGCCTTTGTTTTCTCATTAAGCTGACAATAATGTTAGAAACTATGAGTCTCAAATATCTCAAATAAATGTTGTCTTTGATCTGTGCCGTACTTGTGCTTTTTTTTGTGATGTTCTTTGCAGTGTTACCTCTTTTACCACTTTGAAATTATTAGTGGTTTCCATTCATGTGTTTCATGCAAAATCATCATATAAAAGATGTAAAATATAAATTTGTTTATGGTGGCCATGCACTAATTAAGCATTGAGATAGCTACTTTTCAGGCATGCCACTGAAACAGAAGGCCCCTGGGACCCAAAATCGCCCAAAAGTCGCCCAAAATCGCCCAAAAGTCGCCCAAAATCGCCAAAGCGCCCAAAGCGCCCAAAGTCGCTCAAAGCATGGAATTCTGTAACAATGCTTTTGGTGTACCAGGATGATTCCCATGTACATGTATACAACAACTGTACTTAGACGGTCACCTAAATTGCCTAAAGTCGCTCAAAATCGCCCAAAGTCGCCCAAAGCGGCGACTTTGGGTCCCAGAGTAGGCCTAACAGAGCAAACAAACATTTAAAATGAACATATCGGAGCTAACAAACCAACTAGCAGGAGGCAGACCGGTTGGCTGTATGCAAAGTGTGACCGAAGATTTGAAATCGGCGCGACTGAGAACAAATCCATCTAGTGGGAGATTGGAGGGAAGCCTTAACCACTCAATACTTCTAAAAGAGACCTCCTTTAAGCCTTATGTTTAAAGGCAACATCGATTATATTCATCTTGCCATTTGTTGTTGAGAAAGTCATTACTTCACTCTAAAACGCAAAGGTAAAAAAAATAAAATTAAAATTAAATGATTAGTTACAAATCTCTTCAAAGTGATCAAAGTTGATATGTCCCCAGCCACCAGAAGTGTCATCAACCAATCGTAATTGAGCCTCTTTATTTTGATATCCCGTTACGTCCCAACTTCTCTCAATCATGCTTTCACTGCATCCTCCAGTCGCCTGCAAGACCACGTTTCCTTCAACTACAAGCTCAGCGCGGACGTCGGCTATATGGCAACTTCCTCCAATCAAAAACTTAAAGGTATGTCCACCGATGACGAAACTAGGTGACGTCAGCGTGCCTTGAGGGCCATCCCCTTGCGTTCTACCAGCAGGATGAGATGGACTGGGCCGATTCTCGTAGCCTCCTATCCACCAGTCTCCTTTGTGTTGTGACGGTTGGCCTCTATTTCGTGCTGTCGGGTTGTCCCCATATGTTGGCTGGTTGTTGAATGCCGTACCAGTTAAGGCCCAACCTGTTAACCCGTGTTCGAAATCAAACAGAGTGCATCCTTGCAAAAAACAACAACAACAACAAGAAATTTCACTTTATGGTGAAGAATGTTCAATCTTTATAATACCCAGCGACTTAAATTAACTTGTAATATAAAAATAGTTTTATGCGCGGGAACAGGTAGAGGCACGGCACGGGCACAAGCAAGGCCCTGAGGCAGGGTCTGAGGCAGAGACAGAAAACAATGCAGCATGCGTATAAACATGTTTTACGCTTAAATCTCTTGCATTTGCGTTTTTCTGAATATAATTCTTGGGCAACTTGTGTCTTAACGATCAATTATGGAGTTGTTTCGAGGAATAAAATTAGAACCTCTTGTAATTTAGGGACTTAAATGCTTTTTTATCCCATTTGTCATATACTCATTTATGATTGCAATGTTATATGACTAGCACCGTGTATGCTATATGTTATACAATTTTATATATATTTTCGCAATTGTGGACCTGAACTGGAGATTCGAGTATAACGATACGGCTCGACACAGGCGTATGTGACTATCCTTCTGTCGGGCGCTGTCCTCCATAGGCTTCTTATTTATGCTCAGTTGAGCATCAAAATGGAATTTCAAACCTATTGAAAACCCTCTTTGACATATCAACATGCGCCTGAAGATATATCTTTGCAAAATCATTAATGAATTATGCAATATGATCATGTAAATTATGTTTACCAGTGCAAATGGTTCCGTCTCCCTTAAGGCCAACCTTACACGTGCAACTGAAAGAACCCACATTATTGTTACACCAGGCATCCACAGAACAATTATGGGCGCCAATGGCACACTCGTCAATATCTGAGGAAAAAACCCATAAATTATTACAAAATCAAAGGTAATTTTTAAGATGAATTTGCATGAAAATGCATTACGTATGTTGTAAGTTGAAGAACTTGCAAAAGTAAAAGCCAAATTTTTGTGGTATAAAAATACTTAAAATTTGTCATAAAAACTTTGACAATAATAAACAAAAACATTTTGACAATAGTCATCTTCAAGATTATCAGTAGAGTTGTTAAAGTATTTTCAAAGTATCAAAGTATTTCCCCAAATTTTTTTTATGCAAATTAAGAGTGGTCGACGTTAAATCTGAGGACAGAAAATATAAACAAAAAACTTCAATGAAGTCGTAAAACTGAAATCAAAATTCACGCTAGATCCGAAATAGCTTAACCTTGTTTTGAGCAACGGGGCCCAGATAATACGTGTTTTTTTTGTAATATTTTGCCTTTAATTTAAATAAACACAATGATTTTAAGTCATTGTCATCTTCGGAGACCCAAGGGCAGTTAGTGGGGACGAGGGAAAGTCAATACGGGCAAAAAAATAAAAACGGCGAGGAACTGACTTTTCTTCGCCGATTTTTTTTTCCCCGACCCACTAACTGCCCCTGAGTCTCCGAGGATGAGTCATTGTTTGATTCTATGAAAAATGAAAAGAATTCTGTTGAATAACATGTGAAGACGCATACCTGTCTCGCAGTGACTTCCTGTAAATCCTGATTGACAGCTACAGTTATATCCGTTGACAAAGTCGTTACAGAGTCCTCCATTCCTACAGGGACCGCTTGCACAGTCATCAACATCTGTAGATAGAGTGCTAGGAAATATATTTCTCCCTACACTGATTAATTTGGCACCGCCAAAGTTTTTTTCATACTGGACATGTAGGGGAGTTAATTTTAGACCACCAAAAGGTTTTTCCCACTGGACGGACAAGAGGGAGTAGGGAAAATACAATGGGGATCGTGCTGACTCTCCTGAAGTGTTCACCTCACACCAATTTGTATGGGTGCGGATCTTGTACCGGTTGTAATGTGTGGAGTGAGTTTGTTGTGGGTACTCGTCCTTGGTCTGAGGGTTTTTCTCCGAGTTCTCAGGTTTTCCTTCGTCCATAAAACTACAAATTTTAAATACTAATTCGATATGGGATCTGTCCGGTCATGAGAATGTTATAGTGTTACCTTCGTTAAACGATAAACAAAGTTAATTTATTTTTTAAGGGTGTGTTTTTTCGTAAAAGAATGAAACTCTACAGTCGACGCTACCAGATAACACACAGGCAGCCCAAGCTAACGATAAGAGCCATAGTACCATAAGGGTATGAGTACCGTAAGGGTTTGAATGGAACGAGCTAGCACGTTTGTTATGTACCTCCTAAAACAATTTTTTTTCGATACAAACCCATATAAATTGAGTGCTCTCAGGGTACTGTGGCTGTTGTATTTTTTTGGGGGCTGGCTATGGATAGCCTGGCCGGAGAAGAGCGATTGCACTTTTCTTGACAACACTGCATTCGGCTTTTACCTCTCAATGAACACTCAACTCTCACATACCTCTTTCACACAACTCTCCGTCAAACCCGGCCGGACATACGCAGCGAAACGTTTTGTCTGTGAAGCCATGCTGACACTTGCCATTGTTTAAACAGGGAGTCGACTGACAGGCGTTCTAAAAGAAAAAAGAAGGAATTTTTTAAAAGAATAAATATCACGGGGTTATTGACGGGCAGTCAACTCTCTCCTTTCGGACACCCCGCTATAGCGGACAAATTCAGATCCTCATCGAAAGCTATAGAAATTTGTTAGGAAATGACTCCCGCTATTACGGACTCTCGCTATAACGGAATTATGGGCACCTTCGTGTTGCCAACATAACAGCATTTTATTGCTTTGAGGTGACGCTCGATAAAGCGGACACCATGAACTTCTCATAAAACACCATTACGTAAAATTGCACTCTGTTTTTCGTTCGTTGTCAAAACACAATTCAAAAGACTTCTGGAATAAGTATTTTTGCATCAATCATTCAATAACTGTACAAAAGACTTGCTTTTTCACTTCAGCTTGGCCTTTTTTTTCCATCAGACTCTTAAGGAAAGATCAAACTCGCATTCTCCATTCCCAACGACTGTTTAGCAGCTTCACCACTGTGGGTAATAGTGTTATCTTATCTAATGTATGTTAACCCTATTCAGTCCGGGGGGGGGAGGGGGTCGCTTTTGAGGCCCGCGCTGACTTTGAACTCTTATAACTTTTTTAAAATTCAACCAAACGCTACCCAACTTTCTGAGTTTTCCTAAAATTTATCTGGTAATAATTTGGTAGGATTGGATGAGGCGTCAGGAACTAGACATCACCATGGCAACGGCATTTTGACAGGCATGTTTTCCCAAATTTGTAATTCTCATGTTTCTATTAATGAAAAATAACTTTAATACAATTATTTTTAACTTTTTACGGTTTTAAGTACATTTTTATTGATTTTGAGTACCTTGAAGTAATTTTGGGTGGTTTTCTGGCATTTTGGAAAAAATTGAAATCCAAGATGGCGGCTGTTTTGACATCATGATGTAATTGTCACGTGATATGACGTCATCATCCCACGTGAAATATACCAAAAGAAAGATTTTTGGACATACAATACATCCTATAAGTTTCATTGTGATTGCTTAAATATTCTGGAAGTAACATAGGGGGGGGGGGGGGGGGTCCAAAAAGCCCGGTCTGAATAGGGTTAACGGCGCTTATTTTCCTCACACCCCGCATTTACGGACTCTCGCTATTACGGATACTAAACGTCGACGCCTCTAGCGTGTCCGCTATATCGAGAGTTGACTGTAATCGCGAATTCCCGCAAATGACTCTGCAGGTCAATATGCATTACCAATTTCCTGAATAATAAATTTATTTTACGTAAAAGTTACGCTTAAAAATATCATTCCATCTAACCTTAGTTCCCTGGAATATGAATTGTCTTCTTGTTCTTAGATGTCGTCTATCAGTAGAGTTGTTCAGTTCGCATATGTAGTCATCACCAGTCTCACTCGGTCCAAAGTTGCAAGACACGCAGTCGTCGTTAAGGTAACATTGCAACTCACAATTTTCTGCGTCTCGCACCTTTAACTTTGCAATCACGTGATCGTAATGAGCTTTTTCTTGCTCGTAATCAACAAAATGAACTTTTCTGCAAGCATCTTAACAGCAAAAGAGTAAAATGTCAAGACCAGAGAATGACTTATTATATAAACTAGAATGAAATACCAGGATTTCCCTTGCGCGCAAAAATCATATCTTCACACGTGAGAGTAAAATAATAGGTTTTATTCCATGAGCGCGCGTTAGACATGAGAAGGTAAATATCCGCCGAGTTGGCTATAACTATCTCATATCCTACAAGCGCGAGAAGTATAATTGTTTTATTAAAAACAAAGACTTGCAATATTTTCATGCTTCCCGGCTGTTCTTGTACACACAACACCTACCACATTTATGGTCCATGGTATATGACCTCATATACCATTGTCTGTTAACCAATCAAAACTCAGGAATTGCAACATACCATTTGTAGTTTTAATAAATAAGTATATTCCCGTTTCCCGTGAAGTGGAGTCGATTGTTAAAAATAAAAATAAAAAAATTAATTAAAGCAGAAAGATATTTTAACTTCTTTGGGGGTTACGAATTAGGTCGGTACGGCTCGTGTCAAATCTTTAACGTTCTTAGTTACCGGTTGGATGGTCCCTCTTAGCAGGAGGGCATTTTGTGGGCGCATGCGTGCAACCGCTGTACAAAGCCCGCGTGATCTTGGGAATAAAAATGGCGCGGAAGATTCAAACTTTGTTTTTTGTACTGTTTATCGTCACATAATTTAATATAGACGTAAATTTCGCTAAGAAAAAGTGTTTTGTGTGTGGCAAGGCTCTTATAAAGCAGATTTTCTGGCCTGCTTCGGGATCGTTGTTGAAAATAATGGGAAAATATGTGGGACAGGTAGGAAAGCCTTCACCGCCAAAAAACAAACAGGCCGTAAAAAGAGAAAAACATTTATTCGTGTGCTGGAGTGTGATATATTAGGATCAAAACTTCACATCAAATCAATTGCTGTAATACAAGCAGAGTGCGAGCAATATTATAGCTTGTCGAGAGATTTTTTGCCTAAAGGGACGGCCACCAAAGAAAAGGGTTTTCCCTGAGGGAAAAGACATGTTTGGGTGTTTTGCACATGATAATGCAGCTCACTGATGACTCTAAAGCAAGGCCAACTTGCCCTCGACTGGCAAACAGGGTTTCCTGGAACAAGAACTGCAGTTCTTTAAATCACATTTAGGCGACACAGAAGTAAAACAGCCGTTATAACAGAACGAACATCAATCTTAAAGAAACAAACATTGAAATGAAAATTTGAAAATAACATTGTTTATAGTTAAAAATTATTTCTTAAGACATTTTATGCAGCAGTTATTAGAACGTTTCTGAAAAATATATATATCGCTTGTTCGTTTCATGCTATTTTTTGACTGGTGATCAAGGCTAGATTTTGATAAAGGAGCCAAAAATGTACTAATTAACATAGTAAAATGTAAACAAATAGTCTACCAGCAAAGAATTACCATAACACTTTAAAATTAAGACCGATCTCAGTAATTCTTTTCTTGTTCAACGGAATAATTGTGGTACATCGAAATGTGAAGTTATTTTGACCAATGCTTAAGTTTAAGAAAATAATCACAAACGATAGTTTCTCTGTTAGAATAAACCAGCGAGAACGTACGTTAAAGAAAGCTAAAAATTACCACAATAGACCATTTTTTAACGCTACCTTCGCAGCATTAGACGATAGTTCAAGTACTTCATGCTCCATATATCATCGGTAGACGCTGGAGATCAAGGTTAGATTTTGAGATTTTTGCATCGTGAGAACGATGAAATTGCAGTTTCATGAAAAATCTGAACAAAATCATGACCACTCGCTCAAACCCGGGATACTTGATTATAACATCGTATAGTTAAAACTGCTGTTTTATATTTTAGTACTAAGTAGCCGTAGCGCTTTGTCCGTTTAGATCTCCCAGCTATTAAAAACATGGGCAAGGTATTACGGTTCTCAACATTCGGTCGCCATTTTGTCCACGCGCAATGTTTAATACACATAGCCAAAGTCGATCAGATAAACGGCACGCCGACACCAAAGTATGCTTGTTGTTGTCAGAAGATAAAGCAAGGACTCTTAGTATCGTATACAGCAAATAAAACTTAAAACACCTTTTATTTTGAGCTGAAAATTAGGCCATAAATTGTGAAAAATATGTAAACAATCGATAGCAGAACTTCTCTGTAGTGCGCACTAGCCCATATCGACGCATGCGCACGCAAAATGCCCTCCTGCTGTCCCTCTTAGGCTAGTTCTTTGTCCAGTAAAAATGCAGAGAGGCAACACAATGCTATTTGCAGAAAAGAAATACTAACTAACTTTGACAGTGCTAACCTGTGCCTGGTCCGTTAGCTCAGTCGGCAGAGCGTGGTGCTGATAACGCCAAGGTCGTGAGTTCGACCCTCACACGGACCACCAATATTTTTTTTGCCTTTTATATTTTTTTAAGATAGCCGGATTGAAAACTAATCAGTATTCTAAAACCATTTTTTTAACAAAATGAATTTTAAAATCGAGCGAGCGCGCACCATTTTGAAATCGCACAATTTAATCGCCCAAATGCAAGATTTTAGTCAGTACCACAATCGATCCAGCAAATAACAAAAGGTGCGATTCGTGAATAGATCACACTGCATTTTCATGCATGTATATGATTGGTTACTTTGAAAAAGCCTTGATATCTGATTGGTTGTTTTGTTTTAGTGTTCCTTTCTCATTGGCTGGGAAAAAGATGCGATTTAGAGCAAACCTTGATGCGATTCGTGTATAAATCGTCCTGCTGAGAGCCAATCAGATCGCAAGGATCACCAGTGATTTCAAAATGGATGTAACAATCGACATTATGTCTGGCGTTTTCTACTATTAAAAGATTGTCAACCCCGGAAACAAAAAATCTGAGAAAATTACCAGAGCCAAGAGCCCGGTTATTCTTCCTGAACGTACCTAAGGCCCACTTCAAACATTGCGCTACTATGGCGCGCCGTTTGTTTCAAAATTTTTTCTATTTTGGCTTGTTTATATTATAATATTTCTCGATGAAATTATACACCTCTTTCTATGCGATGGTTCTTAATGGAATTCTTTCTTTTCGTGGTACGCAGAAAGCATTTGTTTTTGTTGTTGTTGTTGTTGTTACCTTGTACCGTGATAAAGTCCTATACCCAAATATGGATATGGTGTGATTACTTTTTTTTAATTTTAATGTTGTGCTACTAAAGCAATCAACTCTCCTCAAATTTCATATCTTATCTTACCGTGAACTTTTTTCTTTTTTGATATCGTGTTACTACTGTGGCCAACTCTTTAAAAAAAAACACAGTTATTTTCGGCAACAGTTATTTTATTCGACTGAAATTCGAAACCAAGTCGCGCTAGGTTTGTGTTTAAGTCGAGCCTGATTAGCACGGTAGTAGCACGACGTCCGAAGCGGGCCTAAAATTCTCACTTTCTTTAGGTCTTTATTGTCTGCTTCAAAGGAAGGGCCTCTTTCATGATGGAATTACTTTTTTTTTATTCAATGACTGACACACGCTTGGGGATTTAGCTCAAATGGTAGAACATCTGCTTTGCATGGGACACCTGGATTCTCCATGAAAACATCTTGTTTTTGACTAACTTCTTTTTGCCTCTAAACCTTGATTGTTTTTTTTTTCTTTTGGTTTCTACGCTAAACGGTGAAAATATCGACTGCCGGGTACTACTAAACAACAATTTGCCAGAAAACAATAACGGTTTAGAAAGAGATTTTGAAGAATTTTTGTAGTCTTTGGAAGACTCAGTTTTGTGAGATTAAAATGTATAAGGCTCAAAGTTGAAAAATTTTGCACCCCGGCGGTCAAGTGTATAGAACTAGGTTTTGCAAAACACTATCATTTTCTCCACTTATGCCTTAAATTTAAATCTTACCAAAAAACACATTTACTGATTATACTAAGCTTTTACGTCACCTTAAAGCAAATGATGTAAAAGAAATTCACACTTTATGTTGTTAGACTTACATGGTTAAAGCCCGGGCCAAACGAGGACGAGAGTTGATGAGAGTTGACTCTCATGAGAGTTTTCGTCAACTCTCATCGACTATCATCAACTCGGGCCAAATCAGAACGAGAGTCCGTCAAACTCTCATCGACTCTTACGAAATATTTGAGCACGTTCAAAGTCGATGAGAGCGCATTAGAGTCGATGAGAGTGCATGAGAGTTCCATGCCAAACGAGAGTAAGAGTTTGAACTCTCATCAACTCTCATCCTCGTTTGGCCCGGGCTTAAGAACACGTCGCGTAACGAAGAATAATTATGATTGTAACTTTTCATCGCAAGATTTTAGTTAAAAACTAGCTTACCGTTTGACGAAGAGGAGAGCTTTAACAATGTGGTCACACTTGTAAACGACAAGACCCAGTAAAAAATGGAGCTCATGTTACTCCTTCATGTAGATCAAGAATTACTCACAAAGAATACTAGGGCATGGTAAATATAAGTGAACCTTATAAATAATTAAATAATAAATAAATAAATTATAATTATCCTCCCCGTGCTCAAGTTTGAATTCCAATTAAGTTCATGGCTGGAGGCTGCACTTAAACACCCAAGTAAATAAAGTAATTACATATAGTCAGCAAAAGATAAAATATCAACATATAAATTGTAAAATCTTACACTCGCGGATACAATTTTTACAGTTTAAGCTGTTTAAAACGATGTTTTAAGCTTAAGGCCCTGCCAAACGCACGCGGGTCATGTTGGGAAGCAGCTGGCCAAACGCACGTAACAAACTTAACGCAACATATCGCAACATTGTTGTGCACAACATGTTGCACGCGTTTGGCCACCCTGTTGCGATATGTTGCGGTATGGATGGCGCAAATCGAACTAGTGCGCATGCTCCAGCGCAACAATGTTGCACGTACGTTAAGCACGTACGTGGCCAAACGAGTACAACATCATGCAACATCCAAAAATGTTGCAAGAAAAAATTGACCATTTTCAAACTTGGTCCAACATCATCCAACATGTTGCATTAAGGTGGCCAAACGATTGCAACATGCTGGGCGCAACAATGTTGGGATATGTTGTGTTGAAATGTTGCATGCGTTTGGCCGGACCCACAGTTTTGCACCTGCGCCGAGTAGAAAGAAAATGTTACTCTTTGTTAAAGTACAGTTGAATCCCGATAAATCGAACCTTCAAGGGAAATCAAAAACAGTTCGAGATATTTGGAGTTCGAGGTCTTCGAGTCCTCAAGGGTATAATTAGTAAGGCGACAACCTGAAAGGGAATCGGAAAAGGTTCGAGTTAGTGGGAGATTCGAGTTATTGAGGGTTCGAGTTATCGAGATTCAACTGTATTAAATTTAACTTTGTTTGTAAAATCGTTTTGATTACCCTGGAAGTTACTGCAAACGACAAATACGGTCTGTATTACTGTATGAAAGTGTCATTTACAATGCTCGAAAACCAACCCTGTTTGATACCAAAAAACACATTAACTGATTAGGCCATCCCAATAAAATGTTTCGTTTCCCATCGCCCCGTCCCTTGTGATGGTGGGTCGGTCGATCGGACAAAAAAAAAAATAAAAAAAGAATGAGCACTTGAAGGTTCTGGGTTCCAGAAAGACCGGGCTGCTACGTAAGAAAGCCTGATTACAAAGTCAACTCGAAAACGTGGTATTTTCGTTCGTTATTCCTTAACAGTCTTAAAATAAAATAGTATCGATGTTTATTTAAAGACAAAGACATTACATCATACCAATTGCGTTAATAAAA
Source organism: Oculina patagonica (assembly GCF_052425735.1). NCBI lineage: Eukaryota > Metazoa > Cnidaria > Anthozoa > Scleractinia > Oculinidae > Oculina > Oculina patagonica. The sequence continues at coordinate 18,156,569 of NC_135766.1, forward strand.
CATGATCGTGTGCTTGTAAATTGAAGTACTTGCTTCTTTGAATAGTGAACCTGGAATTTTTTTTTTTACTTTTCGAAAAAAATGTGTCGGTCGGGCGATGGGAAACGAAACATTTTATTGGGATGGCCTTATACTAAGCGTTTGCGTCACCTTAAAGCAAATGATGTAAAAGAAATTTACACTCTATGTTCTTAGATTTGCATGCTTAATAACACTTCGCGTAACGAAGAATAATTATTTTTGTAGCTTTTCATCGCAAGATTCTAGTTAAAAACTAGCTTACCGTTTGACGAAAAGGAGAGTTTTAACAATATGGTCACGCTTGTTAACGACAAGACCCAGTAAAAAATGGAGCTCATGTTACTCCTTCATGTAGATCAAGATTCACTCACAAAGAATACTAGGGCATGGTAAAAAAAGTGAACCTTATAAATAATTAAATAATAAATAAATAAATTATGTTTAACATCCCCGTGCTTAAGTTTGACTTCTAATTAAGTTCTAAGCTGGAGGCCAAGTAAATTAAGTAATTATAGTAAGTAGGTAAATTATAAAATTATAAATTATAAAATCTTTCACTAGCGGCTACAATTTTTATAGTTAAAGCTGTTTAAAACGATGTTTTAAGCTTACAGTTTTGCATCTAAGCCGAGTAGAAAGAACACTTTATTCTTTGTTAAAGAAGTTAAATTTTACTTTATTTGTAAAATCGTTTTGACTATGTAAATTCAACTGAATTGTTTATCATAATTAGCCCTGTGGTTATAATGAATGATACATTCGGTAGCTTTGTTAAGTAATCAGGAAAAAATATTATGCAAGTTCTCTGTATTTTCTTTTCTTTCCTTACTTACTTTCCTTACTTTTATAACTTTTATACGAAAAACAATGCGTCTGTTATCATAGCTGGTATTTGCGTTTTATATATATGTCTGAATTTATCAAAACCGGGTCAAAGAAAAGTGACGTCAGTATTCTTGAACAAGTACGTTACTGCGCGAATTGACTTAGAACGCCACAAGAAAGGGAAAAAAAATAAATAAATACAGCGCTGAAAGGTAAAGAAGAGAGAGGAGAAGAGAAAAAAGACTGACATTCCCTTTAGTTTTTATATCATCGAGTTTGGAGATTTTTTACAGCGATTTGCGCTTTAAAAGGTGAAAATTTCCTTGATCTGGTTTTGATAAATTATATTCAGACATATATATAAAACGACAGAAAGTTACTGCAACGACTTCCTGTTGCAGTGACAGGAAGTTACTGCAAGACAGATTGTTTTAACGTTGTGTATTGGAAAACACGAAATTCATTGTGAAATGTTTTTCATAACAACAAATATTTTTTTGTTACTTAAGTACTGAATTTGTTAGCAAATATTAATCGTGAACATGTACATGTACAGTATTCTCCTGTTGAAAGGTATATAGGACTATAATTTACTATTTGAACGGGGAAAGGTTTAAAATATTGCTTTTAAAAAAAACTTTGAATAAATCATGAATGTTGTTTGCTAGAGTCACAGTATCGCTACTACTCGATTATTCTTCAAAAAAAAAACAAGAGAATTTGTTTTTACCTAAAGTTTGAAGGTAGTTTATTCTTAATGAACTTTGAAAAATTTGCCGAATAGCAGAGGGAAACAATGAGCAAATAACAACACTGGGAGATTAAGATGAAAAGTTAGGGTAAAGTCTGCGTTCAAGCCTAGTAGCCCATTCGACTGGCATTTTTCTCAGATTTCTATAGTATTATGCAACCAGGAGTATTATTTCAACTACGCTCGGCCATTTCAGGACTACCCCACAGTGTTTAATTCGCCAGTATTCATTTACAGCTATTTCAATTCACGTTTTCGGATCAAAAGTAGTATTAGTAGTATTGAGGTTTCCTGCTCGCGCTGAAAAGCAATGAGATATAACGACATAGAAAATGTGATATTTGTACGTTTTCCTTTATTGAGACTTGCGGAAACAAGGTACTTTTAGCCATCATGAATTTTAGAAAAGTATAAAGCTCAAATGCATGCAACAGCTAAGCTACAGAACAAGTTTTAATGGGAAAATATAATTTGTGTGCAAAAATACAAACGTGTAGAATTTCTTCTACCGATATGCAAAACTGCAATGAATCCCAGACTACCATTCGGTCTTGTCTCGTAAGCTTGTGACGCTTTCATCCGACAACTAACGTTAATAGCGAAGCGCGCAAGGTCTGAAAATAGAATGCAAATGAATATATCCCCACGAGGCACAGAAAACATCAGCGTGTTCTGAGAGAAATAGATGGCATCTAGGAGAAGTTTTTGTTTTAATAAAGTGTTTTAGAAACACCGGTTGTTTTAGAAATTGTTTAAGGAAAATCGTCCGCCATTCAGGTTTGTTTGTCTGAGGTCACTAGCGCGCTTCGCTATTGAAATAGCTGTATACGAAACTTCGGAATGTCAGATAAATATTATTTGCAAATACGCGATCATGGACTTAACTTACATATTGCTGGAGTTAGGCAGCCACGTGGCATATGGCTGAAACACTTCCCAAGATACCCAAAATAAGAAGCGACTAGGAGTATTTCTTCCTCCCCCTGGATGGGATGCTAGTCCGGATTCAAACCCTGGCCGGGGAGCTGCGTTGTGTTCTTGGGCAAGACACTTTACTCTTACAGTGCCTCTCACTCAGGTGTATTAATGGGTACCGGCGAATTTGCTGCCGGCGGAAACCGGGATAAGCTCCGGCTGCATGGGCCACTTGGCTCGGACACAGACTTTACCTATCCATTTATACACCTGGGTAAAGATAGGTACTATGAGAGTAAAGTGTCTTGGCCAAGAACACAGCGCAGTGACCCCGGCCAAGGCTCGAACCCGAACCGCTCTTATTTTCATGTAAAAAAATATGACGGTGCCGTTACGACTTCATTTTACAATTGGCAACGTATGAAAAATAACTAATTATAATCATTTCATCGAGCATTGTAGCGTATTTTGCGGGCTAAAATGAAGAGTTCAGCGGGCTAAAATATATTTAAGCCCGCTTCGGTGGACCAATCCGAAACAAGAAAAAAACGAAGCCAGCCAATCAGAACTGAAAACCATTCAACTGTTCGCGCCGTTTTCTTGCTGGCTGGCACAAGCTGGCATAATTTCAAGCTTCGTTTAATTTGAGACGAGACGCTTCAAAACTGTTTTTGAGCTTTATAATGACAAAATGTTTGAAGGACTGAACGGGAAAGTAAATTGTCAGTCTTCTCAGCTAGATGAAGAGGAATTACAGAAACTCAAAGAAGAATCCAGGCGGCGAAGCTAGTGAATGTAAGTTTCTCTTCGTCGAGCGAAACTCGCTCAGTTGAATTCCAGGCATATTTCAAACTGCCAGTTCAGTTAACAGCACAATTAATTTTAACACTTCTAAATAACAACTATTTCTGTGTTGCCGATAGAATTTTGTAAATCCCTTTTCTTCAAGCAAAGATTGTTTTGAGTAATTTGCCTGTTTTCTGCCGAGTTTTGTGAACTTTTAAACCTAGTTTTCAATCAGAAATAAAACGCCGACTCGCAACGGCAGTGTTCAAGATATCGCTTACTGTTTTTGATTCCTTAACATATTGTCCTCTGAAATAATTATGATAGTAATAGAGTTGATGTTGAAAGAAAGATGTAAATAAATTACAGATGGCTTTCGACACACGTCTCTGAAATGAAAGAAAAATTGTATGCCCCGAGCTGGATTCGAACCCGCGTCTCCCTGTTACTAGTCAGGCGTGCTATCCACTACACCATCGGGTCAACCACGCTGGATACGTGGCAACTTATTGAGGTGTATCGGATAGAGCGCGGTCAATCCACAGGGCATTTCTCTTTCGAGACATTTGTGTGTTTCATGGCTAAATTCCCAAATTAAATTGGGTTACGCTTTCCTCGTGCCTGTTCCTTAAGGTGGCTCGACCCAGTTTTTTTCTAGCGATACCTATCAACTTTGAAACCCTCAAACTTAAAGGGATTAATGTCAATGACATATCTACTATATTACATGGATTATACATAGAATGAACTACAATATGATATAAATTTTTGGGAGATCGGAATGAATATCACGTGGCAATGACGTCACACAGGGTTTTGCTCTGAATCAAATGTTAGCCCTTAACCGCATTTTCTCTCAAGATCCTCCAAGCTACGTCTACCTTGGGTCTTTGCCTTCAGCTCTGCGGAGTTTGATCGAAATCTACAAGAGGAATTTTGAAATATCTTGGAATTTGTTTTTAGATGGTATAATTTATGCGTAAAATAAAGACAAGACTTCATATAAAGAAATTTGCTTCTTTTTTATGTTTAATGAGAGGCTTTAGCCCTCAGTCCTTTTAAAAATGTCCCATATCTGATGTCCAAACCGTAAAAAGTAGGTAGACTTGCGCGATTTCGAAAAATATGAAATATACGAATCATAGTGAAGCTCAATGTTTAGCCCTATTTACCAATTTTACGCCTACTTTCGCAAAAAACACGATTATTTTAAAACTCGTCGATGAATTTTCCCCAAAATTTTTCAGGGTGACAATTGATCTTTACACTACACAATCCCTGAATTTGATGCTCATTGAAAACCTCTAAGGCTGTCTAATATAAACGCAAAATTGAGTAAATATTGAAGCGATCTCGTAGTTTTGAATAATTTTGTGCTCTGGGATTTCCTATTGTTTCGAGTTGAGCACAACATCGAATTCCTGTGCACCACGCGTAAAATGACTACGCTTGGCTACCTTCCGAAAGCTCACCGAAATATTTCCGAAATATAGTCCGTTTTAAAGTAAACAAAGGAAAAGAAATTGTCACGCCACAACTTTTCTTGTGTGGTCGACGTCTTGGCTGAGTTTAAAGTTAAAAATGCCAACAACAAGAAATGCAGAAGTACTAAATGCTACGCTAAACATCAAAAGAAAGAAAGTGTAAACGAAGTAAGCACGGTGGGCACAGAATGACTCAAAATCGCTCGCCATGCGTGTGACTAAACGCCATATTGGACGAGGTCTATTTTCGGCAGACTGGGTACGAATTTAGCGGAGCAGGAAATGACGTTTTTTAGCCCTTCCCAGAGGGCCCTATGAGGTCGGAAGCTAAATGCTACGAAGCCATCTTTGAAGTAGAAGGAAAGAGCTTTAATTTGGTACCAAATAAAGGTAGGTTTCTTTGTTTTTGTAGACACCACAGCTTTGATATTTTAGCCGCTTCGTGTTCCAGTGCCTCTGAAATGAAAAGTGCCTTTTTTCGGCTCCATTCATTTCCGTCAGTTTCTGCTAAAACTTTTTGATTTTGTCATCATAGCATTAAGAGTAGGTTAAATTTCGATCGTATGTTTTTAGTTTTTTAAGAAAGAAGCGTGCGCCTTCAGGGTTACTCGTGTTTAACGGTGTAATTTTGCGATCACCTTCGAACAGATATCAACTGTTCTAGAGACCAACTGGCCTGGCGTTTACCTACCTCCAGCTTTCTGGGTGTTTCTGCCAGTAAGAAAATGACACGAGAAGTATCCAAAGGTCAAAGGCAGTACGTTTCTACGATTTAACTTGATTTTGTTTATCAGGTAAGCTCAATCTAATGTCTATTTACTATATAAACACCAGTGAAATACCAGGTGAGCTTTCGCGCAAAAAAATGATATCTTCACACGTGAACATGCGGAGATAACCGTTACTATGGTTACATAATAAATCGCTCTTTTCCAAGTTTATATAATAAATAGAATATTACTTGGCTGCTTAGAGATATGAAATTTCTCTTTGAGTTGAGTGTTGAAAAATATTCCACTTGTTCGCTTTCCTAATTAACTCGTGAAATATTTTTCAGCACTCAACTTTTGTTTGCTGTGTTTATGAAATTTTGTTTTTATAAGCACAAGTACAACAGTACACACACAATACCGTAAAGTACTGTTTATGAATAATCAATAAAGGTTCTAGTACTGTAGTAGCCTTGAAATTGTTTAGATTTCTGTTGGCAATCAATAACAATAGATTGTCATATTATTGCACCTCTTCTATGTTAGCTAGATATGGCCTAATCAGTTTTTTTTGCTCTTAATAGCCCTCTATAATTACACCATTGTGATTGCTTAACACTTTCTTTCTATAAGCATATGATGATATATGATTAACCCCACTACATTAGAAATCTGCCATTTTGAGTCTTACTTTTTTTACATTTCTGCATCTAGGAATTGACTGGGGAACCAAGCCAGGGTCACATCTACTGGAAGCTTGTTATTTATATAAACAGCATGCAACCGCATATTTTTTTTAAATAATTTAACTGACGAGCCACTCTATGGGTACCCATAATATTTCCCTTTGCTTTTCTCGTGAAATGTGGTCAAATGCCAAAATTCAGAAATTGCAAATATTTTATGTAGTGTTCACAAGCTTTGATGGTTTTATAATTAATATCAGAGTTTTCAATTTGATCAAGCAAATTTTGGTCAATTTGAGCTCTTCGCTTCAATCTTGAGATCTTTGATTTCTGCAGAAATACCCATTAAGAGGCTATCATCACTTATCTTTCAAGTGAGCAAGTATTTTTTTTAACAGCAACATAGTGAATGTTTAAGCTGTCAACATATCAGGTATTTTTGGTTTGGTTTATTAGACAACAGCTGTGTTAAAAATATAAGCTGTTACCGGTTATCACTTAGCACAAAAATAGATTACAGTGAATGTGTATGGTATAGAACAAAGGTCACATATTTTTGGCTCAGGAATGGGGCTGTTGTATCTTAGCTTAATAAACTCAAAATAGTAAATGTTAATGAGACAGCAGCTCTATTTGCATCTTAGCTTAATAAGCTCAAGATATTAGTTTAGACAGAAGCTCTATTTGAATCTTAGCTGAATAAGCTCAAGATATTTATTAAGACAGAAGTTCTTTTTGGATCCTAGCCTAGCTCAGGATATTTATTAAGACAGTTGTATTATTTTAATCTTAGCTTAGCTCAGGATATTAGAAATCAACTCTATTTTTAATCGTTGATGTACTTTGAATATATTTTTAGCTTAGCATTATAGAATACAGTTGATGTGTGTACTGTAGATTTCATATTTATTAAGGCAACAGCTCTATTTAAAAAATTTAAGCTGATTGAATATATATTTTGTAAATATTTTTAACTGAACAGAATTTAATTAATAACAGAATACATTGAATGCAGTGTCTACTGTTGAACACATGTCAGTCATTTGCTTAAGATATAAATGCCTCAGCTCTATTTGTAATCTACTATAGCTGTTTTTTATGTCCTTTTGACTTTGATTTATTTTATAACAACTAAACAACTTAGCATTCTAGAATACAGAAGTTGTGTATTGATACAGTTGATCACAGGCCAGTCATTTTTAAGCTCAATATATTTTTTAACACAACAGCTCTTTCCCTTTTTTTTTAACTTAGCATAATTTATTAGCATCAAACTACAGTGAATGGGTACCCTGTTGAAGACCGGTCAGACATTTTTGGCTCTATTTATTTTTTTGATTTTTTGAAATCTTGGCTGTTCTTCAATTTTTGCTTAGTATTTCGTATGGTAAAAAAGGTAAAGTCTGTGTCCTAGCCAAGTGGCCCATTGCTTAGTATTTCTTATGACATACAGTGAATGTGAACACAGGTCAGATATTTTGAGCTTGTTATATATATATTTCTCAACAACATATTGATTTACCGGTATGTGAAAGATAATATTTAAGGTTAAAAGCTGTTTCAGCACTTGAAGAAAAAATGGTTAACAAATATAAATTGAATTTTATCTTGTCTTGTATTGACTGTATTGATTATTTATAATTATGGGGAAATGGGGTATCACTATTTTGTTGTACCCACCCACAATGTCTGTTACGAAGTGCTTCTGAAGGCTTAAGGGTTCTCAAAAGCCCCCTAAAAGCATTAAAAAGATACAAAAAAATCTTCATTCTGATGTTGTTTACCCCTAAAGGTGGGTGTAAATATTTTTAGATTTTGGTATTTGTTAGGGTGACTGCAATAACAACTATGGTTAGAATTATTCTAACCATCGTTTTAGAATTTAAAGGCAGAGCTTTCATTTCTCTGACTATGGTATATATGTTGTTTAACTGACAAGCATTCTTGACCCCTTCATTTTGGAGACCCCTCACTCCCACAGTCAAAACAGTATGGTATTTTCATAACTTTAATAATTGTCATCTCAGCTAACTATCCACTTCTTACTCGTAATTATTTATTTGTTTGCAGGAAAACACTACAAAGTAAAACCGTGCGAACAAAATGCCGCTATTTACACAAGATTTGGTGAACACCGTGATGATAAGGGGTTATGCACAACTGCAACTCATAAAAACAAATGTTGTCCACAGCATAAGCTTAAGTACATACTCTCCAAAGTGAAAAGTTAGGGATAGTTTGCCTTTGCTTAATTTGTACAGAAAATTCCAGTTCTTCTTTTCGGATGCCAGGACGGATACTCTACTTCCCGATTTTTTTTTTCCTATCAAAGTCCGCTTGAGGTATTTGGTTGACAACATATAAACGCTCTGTTACACCAGAAAGGAGAGAAAAAAGCTGCTAAACTGGCCGTAATGTAGTGAAAGAAATTGTTTCTGCCTTTTGAGTTTTACCAAAGGACACAAATGGGGACAGAAAACCCATTTTTAGCTTCAGCCACTCTTATAACCACGAGAAAAACCTTTTGGAATATCAACCATTTCACGGACTTCATCCACAGAGAGAGCCGCCATTTTGAAATAAGGCGCCAATACCGCGCGTAACCGCTGAACAAAATGAATGGCGAACTTGAGCGATTTTGAGTCATTCTGTGCCCACCGTGTAAGTTTCTGAGTATGCTGTCAAGTTATATGTAAATGACTGGAATGGCGTCAAAACATAACCGGCTTTGAGTTTTATTCATTCATTATTGTTTACTTGAACTCGAGAATATTACCATATTCCGAAAGATTTCGGTACGCTTTCGGAAGGTGGCCAAGCGTAGTTATTTCACGCGTGGTGCACAGGAATTCGATGTTGTGCTCAACTCGAAACAATAGGAAATCCCAGAGCACAAAATTATTCAAAACTACGATCGCTTCAATATTTACTCAATTTTACGTTTATGTTAGACAACCTTAAAAGTTTTCAATGAGCATCAAATTCAGGGGTTGTGTAGTAAACTGATCAATTGCCACCCTGAAAATTTTTGGGGAAAATTCATCGACGAGTTTTGAAATAATCGTGTTTTTTGCGAAAGTAGGCGTAAAATTGGTAAATAGAGCTAAACATTGAGCTTCACTATGATTCATATATTTCATATTTTTCGAAATCGCGCAAGTCTACCTACTTTTTACGGTTTGGACATCAGATATGGGACATTTTTAAAAGGACTGAGGGCTAAAGCCTCTCATTAAACATAAAAAAGAAGCAAATTTCTTTATATGAAGTCTTGTCTTTATTTTACGCATAAATTATACCATCTAAAAACAAATTCCAAGATATTTCAAAATTCCTCTTGTAGATTTCGATCAAACTCCGCAGAGCTCAAGGCAAAGACCCAATGTAGACGTAGCGTAGAGGATCTCCAGAGAAAATGTGGTTAAGGGCTAAAATTCGATTCAGAGCAAAAACCTGTGTGACGTCATTGTCACGTGATATTCATTCTGATCTCCCAAAAATTTATATCATATTGCAGTTTAGTCTATGTGTAATCCATGTAATATAGTGGATATGTCATTGACATTAATTCCTTTAAGTATAAGGGTTTCAAAGTTGATAGGTATCGCACGAAAAAAACTGGGTCGAGCCACCTTAAATGTTGAATAAATTATTATAACAATAGAGTTGATGTTGTTGGGCGTAAATATGTTTCTGGCCCTTCTCAGAGCTCATTTTAACCCTCGCCCCTGAGTCGGGCTAAAAACATATTTACGCCCGCGAACATCAACTCTATTGTTATAATAATTTATTCAACATTTAAGGAACAGGCACGAGGAAAGCGCATTTTTATTTTTGTTTTAAAACGATGTCAAGATAGTACTCATTAAAGTACAGAAACCACAAAAAACCTGGAGGCTGTATAGACACTTTAAATAATTAATACTAACTGATTTGGATGAAACATAAGTTCATTAGCAATTCCTAATGCATAAAACTGAAGATAATTTTCTGGAAGTAATATATAACAAGTCTAATTTTAAAGACTTTCAAGAAAAAAATAAAGTTACCACAAAGATCTCAGTAGCATGGTAACAGTTTGAGTACAGCTAACAAAAACCTATCAAAACTTTAGCTCTCAAGCTGACCCCGCGAGAGAAAAAATGGTTTTGAAATTATCTACATTTCAGTAAAAACGGACGTTTCACGCCAGTTAAAAACAAAATGGCGCGTTTTTTAAACATTTTTTACGAGGTTTGACTTTAATTTTCTCGAGAATGCTTTAGAGTTTAATCACGGGTCACTTAGACAAATGAATTTTAGTGAGATGTTTCAATTAGTATGTAAAATGTAACCGTACAATGAGTAGGTTTTTGGTACTTAATTTTTGCACTCTTTTATGGCTCGAACTTTTAGCGGAATCCGTCTTAAAAATTTCACTGCGTTATTTTAATATTTATAAGAGGAAAGATCATGTGTAAAAGTGGCAGATTTAAAACGGGTATTTGTAAATTCGGCATCTTAACGATAGCAATAGTTTGCATAGCGCTCAAAGCCCCCCAGGCTATGATCACTGGAGACCGCTTCCAAATACATCTATTCTAATCACCAACCGGATAGGCCTTTCGTTCACATTGCACCTGTTTTCCGTATCACATATCAAGTCCCGATCGTGTCCGACTTTGAGACCTGCAAAATGCTGGGTTAGTTTTGAAACCCTTTCGATCCCAATATCGCATGGCCCTCGTTAAACACTTTGAACGGCCTGTTTTAGGGTCGCGTATGCAACACTTGTCGCTGTATACGCGGGACCTGTCCCAAATAAATACGGTCAGTAAGCTCTTTGTAGTTACTGCGGATTAGGAAATGGTTAATATTAAAAATCCACTTACATTGACCAGACCTGTCCCCTATGTACGCAGACGTTCACCCCGGGAACGGTCCCGTAAATCCAAACCTGATCAGGAAGCGGTCTCAAATGGTTCCGATCAAAACCGAACCGAACTGGACCAGGTCTGTTGACAAAGGACTGTTCCTTTGATTAGCATCGGTTCATACGAGAAGAAAATGGCAGATCAGCTGTTTCTAATGGTTAATCATACACGGAAGACACCAGTAATCTTGGATCCATTTGGCACAGGTCCTGTGCTAGCTAATCAAGCTTACTCAAATACTCAGTGTTGTCAATGTTATGGGTATATCTTGGTGTTTTCGGAAACTTTTGTTGGTAAGCTATTGTGGACGAGTTGGTCCCTAGATTTATGAGGATTACTTCAGACGGAAGTGATGAATCCTAGGGAATAAATGATAATAGCACGGAAAAACAAAACTAAATAGAGGTAGCGAAAATACCAATACATAAAGATAGCTACAAGCAAGGGGTAATGTATCAGGGGCACATCGCAGCCTCCACCGCGGTCAAACGACAGAAATATGCAGAAAATAAGAAAAGTACTGCAAAGATAAGGTTTTTATTTTCACAGTTCAAAGTTCGATACATAACCGGTATCCTAAGGGTTTACTAAGTTTTTTGGTGCTTTACTAAAAAAGTTCTACGTGTTTGAAAATAGCGATATGCGGACTTGTCGGCGCCATTTGTCAAAGCACCTTTGGTTCGGATGCGAAACATTTTAAAAGTAAAAACACTGGTTTACCTGAGGGAATGGGATTATGCTTTTACTCGGCGACTATTTTTATCTATCCTTGCTCGTAATAACACTTCAATTTGAACAAAAAAACGGCGAAATGGAAAGAAACCTGCCTGAGACGTTTGACCGCGGTGAAATCGCAGCCACATGTATCGACAGCAAACCCGAATACTGTTTAGATGCGCGGTCATCACATTCATGCAAAATTCGTCCCCGTGACATGTCTTCGTTACATTTTTTTGTGTTTATATATTGTGATTTTGTCCATGCTACATGTCTCCTCGTTAAATCAGTATACGATTTTGTAACTACCCCCTACTGCTTCATGCTGCTTCGACTAGCCTGTAAACAGTCTTCCATTGGCTCGCTTCGCAAGCCGATTTCTTTTCCTTCTTTAGCCCACTGGAAGCCTGTTCGCAAGGTATGCTTTAAGATGTCACTAAGACACGATGACTAGTATGTATCGATCTTATGAAAGTTATGTTAGTCACAAATCTCTTGAAAGTGATCAAAGTTGATATGTCCCCAGCCACCAGAGGTGCTATCAACCAGTCGTAATTGAGCCTCTTTATTTTGATATCCCGTTACGTCCCAACTTCGCTCAACCATGCTTTCACTGCATCCTCCAGTCGCCTGCAAGACCACGTTTCCCTCAACAAGAAGCTCAGCACGAATCTGGGCTATATGGCAACTTCCTCCAATCAAAAACTTGAAGGTATGTCCACTGATGACGAAACTAGGTGACGTCAGCGTGCCTTGATGGCCATCGCCTTGCGTTCCACCAGCAGGATGAGAAGGACTGGGCCGATTCTCGTAGCCCCCTATCCACCAGTCTCCCTTGTGTCTCGACGAAACTCTGTTTCGTGCTGTCGGGTTATCTCCATATGTTGGTTGGTTGTTGAATGCCGTACCAGTTAAAGCCCAGCCAGATAATCCGTGTTCGAAATCAAACAGAACGCATGCATCTTTGCAAAAAAAAAAACAAACACAAAAAAATTAAACAATACACTAGCAACCAAAATTAACTTGTAGTATAAAAATAGCTAGGGTATGAGGCACAGTAGGCAATGCAGCGTGTGTATAAACATGTTTTACCTTTCAATGTCTTCCATAAATTTCGTTTTTTTGAATATAACTTTTTTGCGGAACTTGTGTCTTATGATGCCTAAATGTAAAACTACTACCAATAATCGGGAGTTGTCTCTAGAAATAAATTAGAACTTCTTGTTATTTAAGGGCTTTTAAAGCTTTTGTAATCCCATTTGTTTATTGGCTAATTAATGACTCAAATGTTAGTTATAGCTAGCTCAGTCCAACTACAATCTCGGACAGAACTGTTAACACACTTAGCCCTGATCTATTCACAGAGTTCAATTTTGCAACCCCCTCCACACATTCAATGTTGTTAATGCTGTGGTGTTTTTAAACCAAAGCCTGTTGAACCGCAAACCTCAAGAAACAACATTGAGTAGGAAGAGATGGGGATACAATCTTGTACCCATTGCAGGTCAGGACATTTGCGAAAATGCGTTGAATGCGTTTGTTTTAACTAGTTTTGTCCAAGATTGTAGCACCTTGTATGCTACATTTTATACAATTTTAAACATATTTTCACAATTGTGGACAAGAACGCGGGAATCGAGCATAAAGATACGGCAAACAGTAGTTCGACACAGGCTACATAGGCTCAGCTTCTCAATAAAAAAGGAATTCAAACCGATTCAATACCCTCTAAAAGATCTACATGCGCCTGAAACTGACTCGTCCCCAGTTCATCTTCATATAGCACGCGGCAAAGGGAGAAGCACGCACGTGGCACGCGCGTGAGGTGAGGGAGCAGGGGCTACCCATCTCCCCTCGTCCTCCCTTTCTCTACCCATCTCTCCCTCTGCTGTATCTTTGCCGCGCGCTATATGAAGACGACTGGGGATGAGTCAGCGCCTGAAGATATATCTTTTGCAAAATCATTAATGAAATGTGCAATATCATTATGCCAATAATGTTTACCCGTGCAAATGGTTCCGTCTCCCTTAAGGCCAACCTTACACGTGCAACTGAAAGAACCCGCAGTATTGTTACACCAAGCATCGACAGAACAATTATGGGCGCCAATGGCACACTCGTCAATATCTGAAAAAATAAAAGATATATTACCTAAGCCGGGTTTACGTGAGCAATTTTTATGTGACAATTTCAATGTGACAAATATATTTGATTATTATTCAACACATGCGCGCGCTTCCCATATATGGTCAAAATGTCAACGTTATCTGTTTTCCGTACATAACAGATATCCTGCGTTATTCAACAAATGCGTGCGCTGCCCATATATGGTCAAAATGCTAACGTTATCTGTCATCCGTAAATAACAGATATCCTGCGATATACGTAGGTTGCGAAGATTCGTCCAAATTCTTGTAAAGCGCTGCATAATTACACTTTCTCCATCTGCAAAATGTGTTTAGTTGACAATTGGCTGAATAAAAAAACAACTATCCTGCTCAATCTTGTGGAATAACGACTGATTTTAGCCAACTCGGCCTACGGTCTCGTCGGCCAAGTATCAGGCGATATTCCGCGCGACTTCGCAGGATAATTGTCAAATATACGTAGGTTTGTTAAGATTCGTCCGAAATCTCGAAAAGCGCTGCATCATTACAGTTTTTCTATCTGCAAAATGCGTTTTGTTGATAACTTGTTGAATATATAAAACAATTATCCTGCTCAATCTTGCGGAATATCGTCTGGCTCAGTATCAGGAGATATTCCGTGCGATTTTGCTGGATAATTGTTAATTATGTGGATGAAATAGCAGTTCAAATTTTTGTGCGCCAGTGGAGATACAATGTATGGACGACTTGCGTAAACGTGCACGCAAGTCGTTCATACATTGTCTCTAATTTTTTTCACGCAGGAAAACGTACGTAAAAAATTACGCGAAAAAATAAGAGTTATTATAAAGGGATACAAAAAGTGCAAAATGATGTACGTATGATGCTGGTACGTATGCTGTAAGTGGAAGAACTTGCAAAAATAAAAGCCAATGAAGATTTGACTTAAGTTTTAGTTTTTGTTGTATATTGAAAAAAAGTAAAAATTTGTCATAAAAACTTGAACAATTAAAAACAAAAACGTTTTGACAACAGTCATCTTGAGGGTTAAAGGACCAAAGTATTTCCCCAACTTATTTTCTTGTGGAAAGTGAGATTGGTCGCGGACTAAACCCGTTAAACTGAAATTAAAATTCACGCTAAATCTGAATTAGCTTAACCCTATTCAGACCGAGGTTTTTTGGACCTTCTCAGACCGGGGGGTATATAGGATGTATTGTATGTCCGAAACTCTTTCTTTTGGTATACATCACGTGGGATAGTGACGTCACACCACGTGACAATTACATCATGATGTCAAAACTTCCGCCATCTTGGATCCGCCATCTTGGATTTCAAAATTTTTCCAAAATGCCAGAAAACCACCCAAAATCACTGAAAAGTACTCAAAATGAATAAAAATGTGCTCCAAACCCGTAAAAATGTAAAAAAAATCAATTTAAGTTGATTTTTCTTAACAGAAACACGCAAAATTACAAATTTGGGAAAACATGCCTATCAAAATGCCGTTGCCATAGTGATGTGAAGTTTCTGACACATCATCCAACCCTACCAAATTGTTGCCAGATAAATATTAGGAAAACTCAGAAAGTTTGGCAGCGTTTGGTTATAAAAGTTCAAAGTCAGCGCGGGCCTCGAAAGCCCCCCCCCCGGTCTGAATAGGGTTAACCCTATTTTGAGCAACCGGTCACAGATAATACGTATTACCGTATTTTCTCAATTAAACGCCCCCGGCGTTTATTTCAAACTTGGCTCCGTGGATCCGGCGTTTATTTGAATGGTGCAGTTTATTTGAGCGAAATGTTTATTAAACAAGGGTTTTTAATCATTATTTTTGACATGAATGTATCTTGCCATCATGCCTAAAACATATTACACCTCAAATAAACGCCTAAAAGGCTTACTTACCAGTCTACCTTGGAGACCCGGCGTTTAATCGAGAAAATACGGTATATGCCATATTTTGCCATTCATTGTTTGATTTTATGAAAAATGAAAAGAATTCTGCAGTATAACATGTGAAGACGCATACCTGTCTCGCAGTAACTTCCGGTAAATCCTGATTGACAGCTACGGTTATATCCGTTGACGAAGTCTTTGCACAGTCCTCCATTCCTACAAGGACCGCTCGCACAGGCATCAAAATCTTAAGGTAAAGTGATAAAGTGATAGCGGATATATTACTTCATATGTTGTTCAACTTGGGATGGCCAAAAGGTTTTTTCTACTAGACGGAAGGGGGAGCAGAGAAGGCGCTATGAGATTCGTGCTCACTTTTAAAGCGAGCAGTCGCCTCCCACCTATGTGGTATGGATGAGGATCCTGGATCAGGCATCAGATGTGGGTTGAGTTCGTTTTTGATTCTCCGATGTGACTCTTTTCTTACCAGTTGCTTTGTGGTGATCGTCTCAAGATCGTTAGCCTCCGTTTAGTCATCTTCGATATTTTTAACTGTAAACCGGGTTTACAGTTAAAAATATCGAAGATGACTAAACGGAGGCTAACGATCTTGAGAAACCCTGTAAATCATGCTGAATTACGTGCGCCAATTTTTCAAAATCAGGGTAGTTTTCCACACGCTCTTTCTCAGAAAAAAAGTCGGTGACCCCAACTTTTTTTGCATTTCTGACACAAGTAACTCATTATCTGACCGCTGCAAAAAATTAAAGAAATCTTTGGAGTAGAAAATTTTGGCGCGAACGTCCTTAAGCAACATACATACCTCTTTCACACAACTCTCCTTCAAACTCAGCTGGACATAAGCAGCGAAACGTTTTGTCTGTAAAGCCATGCTGACACTTGCCATTGTTCAAACAGGGAAACGACTGACAGGCGTTCTAAAAGGAATAAGAAGAATAGATAAAGCAATACCGTAAAATTCCTGTTATAAACCCTGGGCATATACGACTTTGTAAGGGGTATTGAGTGGGCTTAGAAACGGGGGGCTTATACCCGGGAGGGCTTATAAACGGAATAAAAAAAACGTCGCGAAACGAGCCACAGCAGAATTGATCGAAAAACGTTTTTAATTTAAAAAGTCAAAATAAATCGACATTTAGCCCTGTCTAGTACAGTCATCTAGCAGAGGGGAGCTTATATTCGGGGTAAAAAAGGGGGAGGGAGGGCGTGGGGCTTATAATTGGATTTTTGTTTTCAGGTAGTTGGGCCTACCGGGGGGGGGGGATAAACGGGAGGGCCTTTAATTTAACCGGAATTCTACGGTATGCAAACAAGTAAGTGGCGAATTCCCACAAATGAGCCCACAAGTCAAACACAGGTTACCGCCTGACTGTAGCTGAATAATCAATTTATATCAAATACAAATTACGCTTAAAATAATCATTTCATTTAACCTTAGTTCCCTGAAATAGGAATTGACTTCTTGTTTTTAGATGTCGTCTATCAGTAGAGTTGTTCAGTTCGCATATGTTGTCATCACCAGTCTCACTCGGCCCAAAGTTGAAAGACACGCAGTCGTCGTTAAGGTAACATTGCAACTGACAAATGTCTGCGTCTGGCACCTTTAATTTTGCAATCACGTGATCTTCCAGAGCTTTTTCTTGCTCGTATTCAACAAAATGCACTTTTCTGCAAGCATCTTAATTGCAAAAGAGTAAAATGTCAAGACCAGTGAATGATTTATCTCATGGCGATCCTCAAGATTAGGCAGAAAAAAACGGCTCAATTTGCGTTTAAATTACTGCAGTTTTACTGATGCAGTGATAAAGCCAAGAATATCCCCGTGGAGTATATGTAGTAGAGTACATTAAACAATTATTCCGTGAGCGCACGTTAGACATGAGATGGTAGATAGCCAACGATGCGCGTGGCGCCGAGTTTGCTATAACTATCTCATATCCAACAAGCGAGAGCATTGTTTTATTAAAAACTCCCTGGCTGTTTTCGTTGACGTGTACGCCTGCCATATTTATGGTCCATGGTATATGGTCTATATGAGCTCATATCCCATTATTTTTTATCTCAGGACCTCCCTGAAAACCACATTTAATAAGTGGAGCCTCCTGTATAAAGATCATTGTTATTATTATTATTATTACTATTATTATTTTTTAATTTTAATATAACTTTATTTCACGCAATCATTAAAAATACAAGCACCGATAAAAAGGATTAAGAATTAAAAAAAGCTATATAAAAAGGTACAATGTCTTTGTATAAGCGAAAATTAAACCTTAAAATCATTTATAATTATTGTTTTATTGCCTATTAACCAATCAAAACTCAGGAATTGTAATTTATACCAGAGCTACTTTTTAATAAATAAGTATATTCCCGTTTCCCGTGGAGTTTACCTTTTCTAAAAATTAAAAATTAACTCCTGTGGTGGTTACGAATTAGGTCGGTACGACTCGTGTCGGAAGTTTTTTAAAGTTCTGAGTAACAGGTTGGTTCGTCTCTCTTCGTCTAAATCTTTGTCCAGTAAAAAAGCAGAGAGGCAACACAATGCTTTTTGCAGAAAAAAAAACTTACTTACTTTGGTAAATTTAATTCGTGCCTGGTCCGTTAGCTCAGTAGGCAGAGCGTGGTGCTGATAACGCCAAGGTCGTGAGTTCGACCCTCAAATGGACCACGAATTCTATTTTTTTTTGGCATTTTTTTAACAAAAGGCGGACTGAAAACTAGTCAGTATTCTGAAACTATTTTTTAAGCAAAATGATTTTTTACCGTAAATAAACATGGACTGAGATAGAAAGAGCTGTCTCTATAATGCTTGTCAGATTAAACGTCCGCTTAGCATGCTTGCCTTCTCCATGAAAACATACTTTCTTTGACTATCCCCTTCTTGCCTCTAAACCTTGAATGAATTTTTTTCTTTAGGTTTCCACGCTCTACGGTGAAATATCGATTGCCAGGTTACCACTAAACAGCACTTTAACCGGCAGAAAATAAAAACGATCTATTTTATGTAGATTTTGACTATCCCCTTTTTGCCCCTAAACCTTGAATGGATTTTTTTCTTCTGCCGGGTTACAACAACTAAACAACAATTTGCCAGAAAATAATAATGATTCATAAATAGATTTTGGAGATTTTTTGGAGATTTTGAAAGACTCAGTTTTGTGAGATTAAAATATATAAGTTTCAAAGTTAAAAAATAGCACCCCTGGCGGTCAAGTGTATATAACTAGGTTTCGCAAAACACTATCTTTTTCTCAACTTATACTTTTAATTTTCAGACTTGGAATCTTACCAAAAGCACATTGTCTGATTACTAAGCGTTTACGTCACCTTAAAGCAAAAGATGCAAAAGAAATTCACACTTTATGGTGTTAGACTCGCACGGCTTAGCCTGAGAACACGTTGCATAGCGAAGGATAATTATGGTGTAGCTTTTTATCGCAAGATTCCAGTGTAAACAGAGTTAAACTAGCTTACCGTTTGACGAAGAGGAGAGCTTAAACAATATGGTCACGCTTGCAAACGAGAAGACCCAGTAAAAAACGAAGGTCATGATACTAGGCCATGTAGATTAAGATCGACTTAGAAGACTAGGGCATGAGAAATAAAAGCGAACCTTATAAATAATAAAATAATATATAAATAAATTATGTTTAACATCCCCGGTGCTTAAATTTGACTTCTTATTAAGTTCACAGCTGGAGGCTGTGCTTAAACACCCAAGTAAATTAAGTAATTATAGTAAGTAGGTTAATTATAAAATTATAAATTATAAAATCTTTCACTAGCGGATATATATTTTTTTAGTTTAAGCGTTTAAAACGAAGTTTTAAGCTTTCAGTTTTGCACCTTAGCCGAGTAGAAAAACTATTTTATTTTTTTGTTAAAGTAGCTAAAATTTTATTTTGTTTGTTAGATCTTTTTGACTATGTTAATTTAACTGAATTGTTAATGATGAGTAGCCTTGTGGTTTAATATAATAGTACATTTGGTAGCTTTGTTATATATTTACGAATGAATATTATACAAGTTCTCTGTATTTTCTTTTCTTTTTTTACTTTCTTTCCTCGCTTTTATTGATTTTATACGAAAAGCAAGGCTTCTGTTATCATAGCTGGCTGTATTTGTTTATGAAAAAAACAATAGGTAGTTACAGCAAACGACAAATACTGATTGTTTTAACGTCGTGTATTGGAAAACATGAAATACATTCAAAATGGTTCCCATGACAACATATATTTTTGTTACTTAGTGCTGAATTTGTTAACAAATATTAATTGTGAACAAGTGCATGTATCTAAAAAGTATTTTCCTGTTGAAATGTATATTAAAAGCCTGACGTAGGACTTCAGTTGACTATTCAAATGATGAAAGCTTAAAAAAACCTTTGAACAAATCCTGAATGCTGCTTGCTGGTACTACAGGAGTATTCTGTAACTAGATGACGAACTGTCCTATGATTCCTATGCAATTTAAGCAAATCACTAAAGAAGTCAAAGAACAAAATATGGCACGGCAAAAAAGTTACCAGAAACCGAATTATAAATGGTAAACGCCATCTCTTTCGGTCGGTTTGCATATTTTGGACCATTGTTCAACGGTCACTGCAACTGTTTCTTTTTTCGGCAAATGCTAAGCATCCATGTAAAGTAGCGAAAGTGTGAGAAAAAATAGAAATAAATTCGCAGTGCTATTGATGTGAAGAAATTCTCCAGGCCGAGTAACAACATGCGTTTTTCACTTTGGGATTTATTAGAAACACTTAGAGACTAATTTGCATGTTTTCCAGAACGTTCTAGTAGTCATTTAACAATTATTCTACGAGCGCGCGTTGGATATGAGATGTTATTAAATTTTCAGCCACGGATATTGCATTTCTAGCATTCTGATTGGTTCACTCAATCCCGGTTGTCAGCTCGTATACCTTAGTTTGACCTTATTTGGAAAATGATTGCGTTACTTTTGCCAAGCTAAAATTTTTCTACGGGAAGCGACAGTTCCATCGGAAAAATGGTTGAAAAACAGCAAATTTGGCGAACTTTATGAACAAGAAATAATCAGCGGTGCCTACCACAACCACAGAAATGCCATAGTAAAATTAACTACGCAAAACAAAAGGATTGATGCGAAAAGTTTAATTAATAATACTTGTAAACACACAACAAGAGCGAGTCAATAAAGTAGAAAAGCAGCAAATAATTTACGAAAGAACGGCAAACTGACACAGTTTCATTCAGTGTACGTCATAAAACTAGGCTCAGCACTTCCGTAAAGTTTGTTACCTTTCAATCTTGGTTTTGTCCTTTTATACTTCAACAAACCTGTTCCACTTTAAGCTGAATTTCGCTTCAAATAATATAGCAGTCTTGATGACAGCCGTGGAGCCGTAAAGAAGTACAATGTAAACACTTGCTTCGTTCGACTTGCACAAGACTTGTAGTTTCCAGAAAAGCTTTTGCTTCGGATCTTCTCGTAAATCTTAACTGTTGTCACAATTTCCAGGATATTTAGACGACTTTAGAGGGGATTGTTCGAGGAAAATCTTGGAAAGAAACTCTCCTCCGTAAAAACTAAAATCTTAAATTAAGACGTTTTTTCATCTTAGCGACTGGTGCCTAGATAAGACGGGAATTTTTACTTAACTTAAGACGCTTCATCTTAATCAAGATTAAAACTCGTCTTAAATTAAGATAATAACTACTTAAGCAGGAGTTGGGTTGGAAGGATTTAATTTAAGAAGGGCAGTCTTAAAGTAAGATTTTTTATGTCTTAATTTCAGTTTCATAACATCTTAAATACGAAGTGCCTAGATAAGATTCATTTTCGTCTTATTTTAAGATTCAAACATATCTTTCTTACAAGATGTTCCTTGTCTTAATTTAAGATAAAGGTCCAACTGCCTGGTGATTTAAAAAATAACGGTCACTCCGACTCGCTAGAAATTATACGCGAGCGAACCAAAGTGGAACAAACCTAACTTGCTTAACACACTGTTTTCGATAAACCATACATAAATACAAGTACAACAAATATAGTAGCAAACACTTTATTAAGCGTATAATTCAAGCAAAAACATACACAGAGAAAAAGACAAAAAGGAAGATGTAGACCTTAGCTGTTTTCGTTTGACGGCCGAACGTATAGTTGGAGCTTACATGTGCCGAGTGCTGTTGTGTATTCAAATCTGCTTCAGTTCACCCTCACACAGCTGTTTAACCAATTCTAACTCCAGAAATTTTCCTTCTTTTCTATCAGCTCTGAAAATTCCTCCAAGTGTGAAAATATATCTTCGTCAACGACAAAACATAACCGTGAGCCATACTAATGGCTTTCCTTACTTTTAAGGGACTCGCGCTATATAGGGAAAACAACTGTCTAAATGCACGCGCAAAATGGCGTAAACAAAATTAGTACTACGCTAGTGCTACAGTTATCAATTTTTTAAAAAAGTGGTGCCCTTACTAACAAATAAAAGCTAACCACAAGCAAACCGGAGTGGAACTAACCGCAAGCAAACCGGTGTGGAACTAACCGCAAGCAAACCGGAGTGGAACTAACCGCAAGCAAACTGAAGAACAAACGTGATGCGTTTTTTCAATAAATTTGTAATTTTGCGCGTACATCGCTTTTACAGTTTGTTTACGCCATTTTGCCCGTGCATTTAGACAGTTGTTTTCCCTATATAGCGCGAGTACCTTAAAAGTAAGGAAAGCCATACTAATAATGTGCGCTATAAAATGAAAGGAACATGAGTAGCGCTGTTTATATAGCTGACGCCATTTTGGATCGAAATAAACCAATCAAAAAATTGTTCAATTAAATTGGGCGTCATTTTGGATCGAAATTAGCCAATCAGAAAATTGTACTGTTTCCCGAGAGGTCCTCCTTACGTAAAAGAGCAATGGCGGTCATGCAGTAAAACGTTCTCCTGCATGCGACGGAAAATCCCGCTTAATTATTTTGATAAGAAACACCAACTTTCCGGAATTAGATAACTTCGAAAAATGCTGAAGTTGTCCTCCTAAAAAGGTTGAAACGGAAAGTCGCAAATGTTCATACCTTTTCTTTTGGAAGTTTCGGCTTTGTCGGCATGATATCACTTGAATTCTGGTTCTTGGCCGTGATAAATTTACGCACCAAAATTTTTTTACATTTCGACCTAACATGCCATAAAATTCTTTGCACCCAAGACTGCATTGTACAGACGGTTATATTTCAAAATATTGCAGATGCCCACTTTCTTAATTTAAGACGTAACGTGACTTAGTTAAGATGACACCATCTTACCGATCTTGAAATCATCTTAAAATTTATTAAGTCGAACGACCTTCTTAATTTAAGATGTTCTTTCTCTTGAAATGAGAAAGTTAAGAGTCTGCAATCTTAAAGTAAGAAGTAGCAATCTTAGATGAGAGGACACAATCTTATTATAAAACGGACCAGTCTTATTTTAAGACGCATTCAAAAACTTATATTAAGATGGATTTGAATCTTACAAATACATAAGACTTTACTTGTCTTAAGTTAAGATGTATTATCTTAAACTAAGATCACTTCAGTCTTCTTTGTAGATGGTTGTTATCTTATGTAAGATGCTAATCATCTTAGTTTAAGATTTTAGTTTTTACGGAGTCTGGCTCGCTTTCCTCGTATGTTTCATTCAACTCAAGAAGTGAACACCGCGCCAGAAATTTTCGCGCCTCCTCATACTATCACTTCGTTTACATCAAAATGAAATGTCCAGTCGATTTAAACTTGAGAAGAATTTAATAAACAATTATTCCATTCGCCCTTGTTGGATACGAGTCGTTATAGCCAACTCGGCGCTTCGCGCCTCGTTGGCTATTTACCACCTCGTATCCAACGCGGGCTCATGGAATAATTGTTAAGTAGATGGTCAACGAGGCGTGTAGCGCCGAGTTGGCGATAACGATCTCATATCCAACAAGCGCGAGTGAAATAATTGTTTTATTAAGAACGCCCAAAGAATTGCAATATTTGAGATCCCCAGCTATTTTTGTTGACGCATATCGTCTACGAAATTTGTGGTCAATGGCAAGGATCCTCCTTGGTCAATGGTATATGAGCTCATATACCATTGCCTGTTGACCAGGAATTGTAATATACCATTGCTAGTTTTTAATAAGAGATAATGTCACTAGAGCAGGACAGCTACAGGTGTTTTTTGCAAAGTCATTTCACTCTGTATAAGAAATTTGCACTGATTTTTGAGTTCCCTCTCTTCGGTTCTGAACTCACGTCATTTCGATTTGATGTTACCTTGAAAAAGCTGCACAAACTGTTTGAAGTTCACGGGTTCTTCGCTGACGTATCTTGCCGTTTGGACGACTATGGAATCACTTTATCAACACGTGGCACAATAGTTTTCATGGAAACACTGTACAATCATTGAAAAAAAAAATCTCCAACCGGCATATATGATTATGATTCTGCAATCATCTTTCGGTTCTAATTAATACGCAAAGCATAACGAAGTCCAAGAACAACATATGGCAGGGTAAAATAACGGAGTAAATTGTATATAATAACGCAAGTAGGAAGTTGGATTTCGTGTTGAAAAACTCTTTAAATTTCATGTAAAGAATGTGACTTAACTGTTACATTGTAAAAAATGACTTCGCAAGTGGCAACCAGCGAAGGATAATTTTATATATTGAAAATTTGAGGAACAGATACCAAGAAGGTGCTGGTTTTTTTTTTTGGTTTGAAACAATTTCAAGAAAGTACTCATTAAATTTCTTACCTTAAATAATTAATATGCTAACTGATTGGATGAAACGCAAGTTGATTAGTTATTTCTCATGCATAAAACTGAAGATAATTTTTTGGAAATAATAACAAGTCTAATCATATGACTTTCAAGAGAGAAATTAATATGAATCTTAGAACAACTTGACAAGAAAATTGGGAATACTTTAAAGTTCCTCTTGAAGACAATTGCAAAGAAAATGTTTCATCTTTAAAAGCATACACACAAAGCCATTTACAATTTTAGCTTGCAAAACAATTTAAGTTAAAACAAAGTGAGCAGGGTGAAAAAGTAATTTTTGTTCTATTGGGTGACGAATAAAACACATCAAATAGGCGATCTTCTAATTTTGTTCTATGGCATAGCCTTTCCTTCAAGCGAGACGTAGAGGCTGGTTCTATTTCACAAAGATAAGTAGTTGTTTTGGATAAAGGAGTCATTTTAATGAAAATCAAAACGAAAACTAAAACTGTCATGATTCAAAACATATTTACTATCTTGTTTTTAATTTAAATTGGAATTTTCGTGGTAATTGCAATTGAAGAGTTTGTTGACAGAAATTGCTAAGTATTTGTAATCAGCTAGACCAACGGCGGTTTGTGTTTCATTTTTCCCGCTGTTTATTGTGCCTTTCATTTTCAGAGAAAAACTTCCAATTAAATGATAATGTTCTGTATATTAAACTTTTATGAGTAATCTTTAAAGAAAAAAATTATTGTGTACTGAGTAGTACTTTCATGTGGTATTATATTGTTTATGGGTATCATGCGGCTGTAAAATAATTTTTTTAACTTTCAAATCTGTCGATGAAACACTAGTGTGTGACCATTTAAATAGAAGCCATTGCCTTTGAGCAGTACTTTCATGTGGCATTTTCAAAAGTGCTCAATGCATGAAGACCTAATGGGTTGATAATCGCATATACTACTCCTTTTCCGTTTATGTGGTGTTCGTAAACTCCAAATTGGTGAACCCGAGTTTTCCATTAGCAAATGGTCAACGAGGCGCCGTCGAGTCGACTATCTCTCAAAGAATACGAGGACATGTAGTCTAATTGTTTTAGTAGACACCACAAAGGGTAACCTATAATTTTAAAATGTATTTTTTGATCCAAAAATCAAGAATAATTTTCTTTTCAAAGGCAACCCACGCACGAACGTGTTCTATCAGTGAGTAGACAAGGATGAGGAAGGATGAGGGAACCAAATCAGATTCGCAGATTTCCTTAAGAACACAATGAGTGTCCTCTACCCTCAATAGCATCAAAAAACATCACACTCAACCTGAAAATCATCAAAATTTGATTAATTGATAGGAGTTACCTTATTCTTACTAATTTCCGCGCGTACTTAATTTCGCGAAAACTTGGGAGCCGAATTTCGCGAGTATTAATTTTTGCGATTGCAATTAAAATTCGAGCAAAAGTATATTAATTTTCGCGATTTGTCAGTGTTTTATGGATCAGTCGTCAAAGACTAAGGAGATTTCAATACTGGAAATATACAAAGGTCTGGCTCAATGCTTGTGACTACAAGGAGCCTGCAAACGAAAACTTTGGTGACTGTACTAAAGAGCTGGAAAAAACAGTTATCAGGGGAAGGGTGCTTGTCAAAATCAAGACGGAAAGATATTATCAAGGGAAGATAGTTGCGGTTCCAAACATTTATTTCTTTTTGTTGTTTTGATATATAACTTGGTATTAATTTTCGCGCGTACTAAATTTTGCGATTACTTTAAAATCGCAAAAGTCGCCAAAATTAGTACTCGCGAAAATTAGTAAGAATAAGGTAATAGGAGTCTTATGTATAAAACAGCGGAGACTAATTATTAGTGTAATAATTGTTTCTGGCGCCATCTCAGACATCTCAGTATATATTATGTAGCAAAGAGACTCTTCTCAGTGAGATATCTTCTTAATTGTTTTTCGCGATTAGATAGACCGGGCCTACTTGACTATGAATACAGAGAGAATCATTAAAATGATGATGACTTTATGACGAGTTAAGCCTTTTAAAAAAGACTGGCTATTTGTTTCACTCTATAAACGGCTTCCGACCCTCAGCCGCCAACAGAAAAAACTAGCAGGTGATAGAGGGATGCCACAATTATTCTGAGAAGCAAAGTCTTTGAAACGACATTGCTTTCCACTTCGAAGAGCTTTGCACTCATCCTAACTCTGTCTTAAAAGCAAGGCTTATTAAGGTCATGGGCCTGTCACATTTATTTTTCGTTCAGTCGCTCTTCCTTTTTGTGGTCTGTACACTGAGCGTGGCCGACTCTACAAAGTCCAGAGGCGAAATCCATGTTGCAGAGGGAGTTTTATATTACACGAACTTTGCTACTTTCCTAAATCATAAACTAAATCATTCTGAAGTGATGGAAAATCGAACCGTAGTTGATGAAGACGAGTGTATTGCAGCCTGCACTGAGGACCTGAAATGCCGATCAGTAAACTTCAAAACAATTCCTGAAAAAAGTGGTAAATATATCTGTCAACTCTTGGATACTGAAAAGTTTACTTCCTTCAACGAATTCAGCGAGAGCTTGGATTTTCATCACTACAGCTTTACGGTACGACATATTTAAGAATTAGATATAGTCACACTTTGTTAATTATGTAAATTATTATATTTATGTAGTTCAATGAGTAGAGATTTAAAGGGGATTTGTCACGGATTTTACCAGATTTTTGAACAGCCACAATTCATATTTGTGTCGTAGGAAAGCTTAAAATAATGGTCCAGTTTTATTAACAATTGCTATATTACAGCACTGAAACTGTTTAGCTGCGTCTTTGGCTGCGGATGGCTCGGATGGAAATGGATTTCAATTTGAAAAATTAAGGCTTAACTTTTCAAGTTGTTTCCGCGCGTCTTCAAAAAGTCGATATTTTTAGCCGAAGCTTGATTTCTATCCGCAAATTAAGGTTATATCTTCCTTAAGATGTTCAAAGATAATGTTTTTCATGGGTTAAGTTGCCTACCACTAATTTTAGAACAGTTTAGAACAAACATCTGAGAAATCCCCGTGACGTAGCCCCTTTAACTCTAAGACAATTTGAAGTGTTGGGAAAAAAACCAGCGATTTCCTTCTGGGAGTTAGTCTTAGAAAGGAAATCGAGGACAACACGAAACAAGGAAAAATTCTTTGACCTCGCTGTGAATCGAACCCACGACCTCCTAGCCTGCGACGTCCGAGCGCTCTCCGGAAATCTCCGAAAGCCTGTTCGCAGGCTAACGACCTCCTGGTTAGATCGCCGTTGTCCTACCGACTAGGCCACGAGGTCAGACGGAAGCGGGAAAGTTGTGTAATGGAGTGAAGTGTGATGTGGTGTGGTCCCCGGGGGTACTCCCAATAGTGTGCTCTAAGAGAGGAGGCTCCGCTAGACAGGGGTACTTTTCTCGGGCTTTATGTATATAAAAGGGCAGGTATTTCACGGGTTAAAGTATACAAGAGGGTAGGGAAAACCGTCATCTAGGTTTTTACAGCAAGGCGCCTAAAAGTGTGACCATCTTTAATTTATTCACATTCTTCCGTGCAGATTTAATCCAATCAGAAGTCAACTGGGAGCTGTCCTTGGCTTCTGATTGGATGGTGGTTGCACGAAAGAATGTGAATTAATTAAAGGTGGTCACACTTTTGGGCGCCTTGCTGTAAAAGACCTTTAAAAATATCTCAAACAGACACACCGAACTGTCGATTCATTTAAGTATTTTAAGGTTTATTCAAGTGAAAAATTAAGAAGTGAGATGTAGTATTCTTCTGTAGGTATGCGAAAGGGGTACCATTTTTCTATCGAAGGTATACGAAAAGGTACCATTTCTGTGAAAATGTTATACGAAAGGGTAAGGGTTTAGACCTCCGGGCGAAGCCTCCCCATATAATTATTTTCGAGTAGCCCCCTCCCCTCTGGGGGGAAGGTGGTGTGGTGTGGTGCGGTGCAGTGCAGTGTAGTGCAATACTCATGCAGTGTTACTTGGCAAGAAATCGACTAAACTTATCTTTCAAATCACCGACCCTAAGTGGTCCTAACGACTTTGTGTTTTTCCTTTAAGGCTCCTTGTGAACATTATGACCCTTGTCAGTATGGTGGCACATGTTACGCAGTAAATGGATGGAATGATTTTAAGTGCGAATGTCCGCCAAGTCTGCAGGGGAAAACATGTGGTGAGGGTAAGTGTTCTACAATCTCCCGATTGTAAGGTAGGCAGGTGTAACTTAGGAATATTACCGAGAGTTTTTGTTATTTGGGCGCGCTTCGTTTTTTTTTTCTTTCGGGGCAGGGAACGGGGGGGGGGGGGGGGAGGATTGCAGGTGGTTACACCATCACGGAGGCCATTTTTATCGTTAGTTATTTATCAAAAGTATAAATTGTCGGCGAAATTATGAAGTGCAAGACGATATCTTGAGAATAAAAAGGAGGATGGGCAGGAGAAGTTAGCCCTAAGGGACTGGTCAATAAGTACCAGGGGGGGTGGGCCGGAGCAATTGGAAAAGTGGTGGCTCGAAAATTTGTGACCCACCCTTTCCTTCTGGCTCAAAACTGATTGACCCACCCCTGATAGGGGGTTGAAAATTACATGACCCACCCCCTTTGCTAAAAAAAATTAAGGGACCAATCATTTCTTTTTCATCTGTTAGGAGTTGGAGGTTTTTGATTGGACTTCAGCTTTTAAAGTGAAATTCCCTACATAGACATTTTCGCTGATGGACACTGCGGTTCCAAGGACGTCTTTTTCCATTTTCTTAACACACCAAAGAAGGATGTAAGTTTTCCACATATTTGTGTGTAAAGTCCATGGAGAAATTTAGACACAAACATATGCAAAAAAACTGAATCAGTATGTAATATTAATTCATAATCAATTATTGAAGAGTTCATATTTTTATACAGAAATTAATACAAGAAACTTCAACCACTGTCCATCATTCATATTTGCAAAGTGTTTGACTAAAGAGTTTACTGTTGTTAAAAGGCCTAAAGCCCAGCGTGAATCTATGCAGGTTGAAGAGAGACAAGCAAAACTGATGTTATGATCTCAAGCCATCTAGGGGGATCAGGGGGCATGCTCCCCCGGGAAATTTTTATTTTTGGGCCTTTTGAAATCGCTAGAAATTCTTTTAAAACTGCTCACACGGAGAAATTTATCAATTTTTATACTGATGAATTCAACTGTTCTTGGAACTATAACAGTTTAAAGTTAGTGAATAAATAAGATGACCCACCCCCAACGTGTAGATCAAAATTACATAACCCACCCCTTTTCGAGGGCTCAAAAATTGATGACCCACCCCCTTTCTGCTCCGGCCCACCCCCCTGTACTTATTGACCAGTCCCTAAGTTTGCCACGATTACTTAGTATAAATACAGAATAATCTTACTCCCTATAGGCCCGGTGGTTTCCTGGAGCTCTCTTCGCCCTTAAACGGGTTAAATTATGTTTAATAATTCTTCTTAGGTGGCAAATAAAATAATAATGACGATACAATATGTTACACAAAGATTTGAGAAACACAACAAAGGACAAAATCGGTGTGCATCCTCATTTAGGCAGAGTCGAGTTCAGAAAGTTTACCTTGACTAGAAAAGTTAACTTTGTGTGTGTGTTAATTTGTTTCAGTGCCTTACAGTAGCTGTCTTGAATTGCTAAATGCTGGAATTCGTAAGACAGGAGTGCACACAATCCTGGACAAGGACAGGGCGTTACCTTCTTACTGCGACCAAGATTACATGGGAGGAGGTAATGTGTTATCCAACTAAAAAACCGATCGTAATTTTATTATTTTCTGATGTCTGAGGATAGTTTTAAAATGTATCGAATTGATTTTCATCACAAACCCTGTATAAAAACTAAATTTTGTATATTCTTACTTTTTGTGATATTTTTTTTTCTTTATCCGGCGAAGTTTTAAATTGTGGTTACAAGATGAAAAACACCCATCACGTCTTTGGTACCTCTTAGAATTTTCAGTGCGTGTAGTACCCTGACCCCATTTCAAAAATACATACTTTTCATATCTGTTTTCAGACCTACAAAGGGCGATAAAAGTGTTGGGACACTGAATTGCCAAATGCAATTTTCGAGAGTCTTGAACAAGCTCCTCCCTTTCCCTCTTCCAAGCACTGTTAGCTTTTCTATCTCTAGCACCGCGCATACCACAGTACATGTACAACATTGAATTGGTTCCGAGTGCTCTCGTGAAGCGTAGAAAATTCTTCCAAAGTGCGATTTTTGTTTTTCTTGTTATGCATGCGCGGCCCATCAAACCACACAGAAAATGGCGTCAGGGTGACAAAATCGACCTCAGCGGTGGAGGGGCATGGAGTTATTGTTACTTACTCCAAAATACGCCATGAGACCCGGAGAGGTCGATTTCCTACCGGAAATAAAAACCGGCGTTTAAGAAATCACGTGCCGGTGATTTTCTATTTCCTGTAGAAAATCGACCTCTCCGGGTCCCAGAGCGTATTTAAGAGTTAATGACAATATCGCCATGTCAACCACCACTGAGGTCGATTTTGTCGCCCTGACGCCATTTTGTGGGTGGTTTGATCAATAACTCGTCCAAATCGCTTCAAATTGGCTCGAGGAGCTGGCAAACAAGAACCGGAGATTACGGTGCTGGAAATTCTGTAGCGATTTGACCAATTTCACGGAAGATATTTTGCTTTGAGTGAGATGCTGTCGAAAATAGTTTCCGGCCTTGGGAATATTTAATAAAGTACACGTGTTCAAAATTTCGCAAAGCAATAACTCGTCCAAATCGCTTCAAATTGGCTCGAGGAGCTGGCAAACAAGAACACGACACAGCAACAGTGTAAGTCAATTTTATTCATAAAACGTTCGAATTTCTATATCGTAAAAGAAAATTGTTTCATTCCCATACAAATCTTTATAAATTGAGTCTTAGAGTACTGTGGCTCTTATTGTTAGCTTGGGCTGCCTGTGGTTTGACAGAATTGTGTTTGTTTTGGTGAACTTTTATCAACGAGGACACTTTGGGAAGCCTATTATAAAGAATGTGCAGGTAATAAGTCATTTCTAAACTGTCTTTTACCTCAATTTCAAAAACGAAACCTGATGTAGAACCTTTCATAATCAATCAATCAATCAATCAATCAATCAATCAATCAATCAATCAGTCAGTCAATCAATCAATCAATCAATCAATCAATCAATCAATCAATCTGTAGCGGCCAGCGCTCGAATAAACACGAAAACGACTACTACTGAAGTTTACTCGAGTTGAGACACACCAAGCATACGCGGAGCGGGGAAGTAGTTTACGGACAAGAGTCTTGAATTGATCTGAAGTTTATTGTCAGCGAAATCCAAGATCATATCGTAAACTGAAATCAACAATAGAAGGGAAAAACTAAGCTAAAATCAAAAGAATCAAAGCTAACATTCCGATCATTCCATGGGAAAGTAGCAAGCCCTAAAGCGATTCTGGTTTACAAAATCAAAAAGTAATCAAAACAAATATGAAAAGCTAAGGGCTAATCATCCTCGGATACCCAGGGGCAGTTAGTGGGGGCGACGTGCAGCTTATCGGGACAACGGGATTTTCGGGCGAAAGTTTACAACATAGAGCGTAACAGCCCCTGGGCACTTTGTCTTACCGAACCAGTTCCAGAAGCGTTTGAACTCCTTCCTCCTGATTGGCCACAAAAATATTTTTGTGGCCAATCAGCGACGAGGACCGGCCAGGAGACTCTGATGTCTTCTTACACGAAATTGTTTTCCTCATAGACTCGTCGTGGATGCTCTGCCCGTAAATCGGATGCTATTACATGGAGAGTCTCAGAAAAAAATAAACCTTAGACGACTGCCAGTTCTACACTGTTAGTTGCGCGCTTTTTAATAGTTATTCAAGTAAACAACAATTCTTATTATTTTTCTCGGTCGTTGCCCGACTTCTGGAACTTGCCACGGTCTGGGTACTTCACTGCACGGGCCACGCGTTAGCGAAGATATCGCTGTCGTCACCTATTGTTATTTTGTTGCCAGCTTGACAGTTAAAACAAAGGGTTTTTGTTTAATTTGTTGGATATTTAAATAACAAAAACAAAACTTATAAGCAAGAGGTGCTCGCGTATAGCTTTAAAAACTTTTGGTTTCCTTGCGCTATGCTTCATTTAACATATTCCCAGGCCTCGTTGTTTTGTTTTTGTTTTGCTTTTTTATCTGAGACCCACGTATAGTATCATCCGATGGACGGGCTTAACAACAACGACGAGTCTATGAGGAAAACAACTTCGTGTAAGAAGACGTCAGAGTCGCTCTTCTGGTCAACCTCGCTGATTGGCCACAAAAATATTTTTGTGGCCAATCAGGAGGAAGGAGTTCAAACGCTTCTGGAACTGGTTCGGTAAGACAAAGTGCCCAGGGGCTGTTACGCTCTATGTTGTAAACTTTCGCCCGAAAATCCCGTTGTCCCGATAAGCTGCCCGTCGCCCCCACTAACTGCCCCTGGGTCCGAGGATGAGGGCTAATTAAAGACAACGTATAAGTCTAACAAAACTAAACAAAATAACAAGCAACTTATGCTGGCAGGCAACCCAACTAACATTAGAATGCCATACCACGTGGTCGAGGGTACAAACTCCTTTTCGAGAAACTAGCGAGAAATACGATCAAAAAATCAAACTAACCTAAGAAACTATTAAGGAACGAAACAAATCACTTACATAACAGTCCCGCTTGTCAGTACTTGACCAAATCTTTGCTTCGAAAGTAAGGGCAAACACTACTATAAAAACTACGACTGATCGCTTGCCCGAACAAAGCCAACTGAGTAACATGCGGTTTTGGGCGTATATTAAAAACGTGTAATCAACGCCAGTAGTTTAAATGGACACACACTAGGCCCCGATGAACCGTAAGCTTTACCTTTAATATAAGCGAAATCTACTCGTAACGAGAACTAGATACAATCAAGATGGCGGACGCCAAGGAACAGAACGCGCGGGCTTTTATACAACAATAAACGCCGCTGGCCGACTACAGCGAAATGCCGCTGAACAACCAGCCTTCTGGCGTGGCTTCTTCTTTCCTTCTAAAATAAATAATCATGCAAACAAAGAAACTCTAGGTCTAGGTGACGAGTTGATATGAAATACACACACAGAGAAATTACTACTGACTGAAGGACAGACTCTGAGCTACGAGTTAGACAAGAAAACAAACTTAATCAGTGAATTGACCAGCTAAATGTCTAAATGTCTAGAATCGTCCGGGCTACTTTATTCGACTACATAGCCCTGAAGATGCTGCAGGATGTCTAGAATTGAGCCGCTAAATGACTAGAATCGTCCGGGCTACTTTAATTCGACTACATAGTCCTGAAGATGCTGCGGGAGACGCCGCTGCCGGGTAGGGCGCTTGTTCACCGCAGGGCTAACAATTGGAGAGAGGGCAGGGTTAACCTCGACGTCATCTGGCGAGCCGGGTTGGCTACCCTCACCACAACTCGGGACATCTTCTGGTGGCACAGAAGCGGAAGGTGGAGACGATATCTCGATAGGGATCCCTGGGGCAGGCGGAGGTAACGGTTGGCTTTCTGGGGGAGGTCCCTCGTCGATAGGAAGTCCACGACCATCAGCGGGTAAGCCCTGGTCGACACCAACAACGTCAGGATCGCAGTCGCTGGAGTCTTCGTCGTTGAGGTACCTGGGCGTGTGTACACTGAAGGGGGCGACCTTATAGCACTCATTCTTCTTCACACGGTACGAAACGTTTCGTAGCTGTGAGCCAACGAAATTGCGAACATTACACCACTCACGGTCAACTAAGACAACGAGGTAACGGTCACGACTTTTGGACTTGTTACGGTCACAGTAGAGGTAAACTAAGTCACCAACAGATATTGAAGGAGAGCTACGAAAGACAACACGGGGGGCTTTCGACGTTTCACTGTGAGGATGGTTTTCCAGTCTTTGCAGATGTTGCTCGCGTATTAGCGCATGATTTGTTAGGGGAATCTGAGAGTTAGTGAACTGGTGTCGTTGAGTCCACATTTCTCTAGCAGATAGGCCGCGGGAGCGGATTCTTGAGTTCAGGTTGGCAGTGGCTACGGACAGAGTCCTAGGAGAGACAGGACCACCTTCCGGTTGCAACCGCAGGAGCTCGTGTTCCAACTCTTGGATTGCTTTTTCAGCGACTGGATTCTTGTTCTGATTTTTCACGCGACCAATCTCAAGGCTAATCTTGTGTTGCAATAGAAGCTGGTCACTCACAAGGGCTCTGAAGGCGGGAGCTGGATCACACCGAATGACAGCGTTAGGCCCATCAAGGGGTCGCAAGCCGACGCATAATTGGATTAACCCATCACGTAAGGTCCCATGCTTCTCGTCTACCACGAGGAGGGTTGAAGTATAGGAAGTGACGCACTCTCGGAGCACCAAAATAAGTTGGCGAGACTGCTTCAGGATATCGGCTGCGAAAGATACACCCACTGCTGCTGGAGGATCAGAAGTTGACTGTTCTATAACAGCGTGGGGGGCGTGGCGAAGTGCAGCGCATGAATGACAACCAAGGGAAACACGCTCTATTGCCTTGTCCAGGTCAAGGGCGAAGAAGTAGCGGCTGACAACCTTCTTGAGTTGGAGACTTGATGGGTGAGACAACCTGAGGTGCAAGGCTGTCAGTAAACCATCTAAGACCTGTCTGGGCACTATGATACAATCCCGCGAAGGAGCCAAAGGCTCAGTCTTTTTCACGACTAAGAGGCCATCACTGGAGATAGAAGCGACTGACAAGTACCCTTTTACGTGCTTAATGTTAGTAAGCTTCTTGGAAGGACGAGTCCCTTGTATTAGGTGAGCATGTGTTCGACGTAAGTCCGCGCACTCAGATTGGATAGACAACCAAGTATTTCGACTTGTGAAAGGAAGGTTTTTCTGACCAGATAAGACGTCCTGGGCAGATAGGTGTCGAACGACAGACTCCTCAGCTTGGGTGATGAACTTGCACACCTGACAAGAGGGATCAGAGCAGTCCGGTGCATTGCGGCTTGCAAAGTCAGAAGGTAAAATTGCAGCACCAGCAACATGCCTCACGTTGGCTTGGAAGCGGCTGACAGTAGACAAATAGGTGGACACTCGTGGGCTAGCAGAAAACTCTCCCCTGCACATTTTCTCGAAGGCCTGAACACAAGGCTTACTGTCGGTGAGCACACAAGCCTTGTGCTTGGATTGTATTATGTACGGACTGAAGTGTTTTATAGCAACCCCAATTGCAAGAGCTTCAACTTCACACGGTAGCCAAGACACTTGATGAGCACGCAATTTGGCACTAAAGAACCCAGCGAGGGCTAGGTTGTCACCCCTCGAGATGTAGAGAGTGGCAGCGATTCCGGGTCTCTTGACGGCAGCGTCTGTCACAATCCATAATTGGTCATCAGGCTTTGGGAGAGTGATTGTGCGGCTGGACGCAAGGGAAGCTTGGGCAGACTTGAAGGCCTCAGTGAGATGTTCGGACCACACGATGTCATCCTGAGACTGTTTCCCAGCTACGGCCTCGTCAAGGGGGGCTAATAGAGAAGAACAATGTGGAACAACACGAGCAAGGACCTTGAAAGCACCAATGAAGGACTTCATGCCACTAACTTTACTGGGAGGACTGCAGGAGGACAGAGTTGAGACGCGATGAGGGTTGGCGCGAAGAGTGCCTTGGGACCAAGTCCAACCCAGGATAGAAGTAGTTTTTGGATTGATGATGGTCTTAGACGCCGAGAGGCGTAGGCTAGCTTTATGAAGAGCTTGGAGAACAGAAGCCCAATTTCGGAGTAACTCGTCTGGGCTGTTGCCCCCACAGTACAGATCATCTGCTATCTTGGCAACGATACCAGCCTGGAGGAGGTCACCCAA
Source organism: Oculina patagonica (assembly GCF_052425735.1). Lineage (NCBI taxonomy): Eukaryota > Metazoa > Cnidaria > Anthozoa > Scleractinia > Oculinidae > Oculina > Oculina patagonica. Next base: position 18,193,047 of record NC_135766.1, read on the forward strand.
GACGCGACACATGAGCTCTTCCAGTGCGGTTTCTGAGCCAGGTATACCCATGGCCGACCGGGCATAAACGCGTACTCCTCGGAATGGGGTGGCAACTCCGCAGTACTTCATAGACTGACGGGCGAGTGGGATCTGATAGAAAGCGCTGGTTAGATCTGAGACGATGATGTGTTTCCACTGGGCTATGCAGCGTAGGGTAGAATCCACGTCTGGGAGCAGGGAAGGCTGGGGTTTGCTATAACGACCCACGTCTGCGAAGTCAGTGACGAGTCGAAAGCCACCCGATGACTTTTTGACCAGGAAGGACGGGTTAAGATACTCTACAGAAACATCTATGTCTTCAGGGCGACGGAACACGCCAAGATTTTCCAATTCGTCGAACTTCTGTTGGAGCTCGACAAGTTTATCTCGGGCGTACAGGGGAAGGCGACCTTTCCGTTGAGGAGGCTCGACCGGACCCATATTTACCTTCGCTTGAAGAGGGCCAAAGGCGCCATTGTAGCCGGTAATTGCAGGATCAAAGACAGTGTCGTACTGGACCAAAAGGTTACGGAACTTGCTTGTGATGTGAGGGGGGAGGAGATTGTCGGGGTCCAGTGCCACGCCCTGGGAGTACTTTGACTCTGAAACTGGAACTGAACACACCTTGTGGTACGGAAGGTTGCCGACTGGGATGGAGGACTGATCTTGAGTAGATGGAAAGAAGACAGGATTGACTTGGCAAAAGTGTTCATTTCGTTTCAGGACATAAGGCCTATCTGAGAGGTTAGGAATACGGACTCTACCAGCGACGCTTTTGATGAGAAAAGGAGGCGGCCATACATCAGCGACTTTGGCCATACGGGCGTTAGTGGCGTCAAATCGAGGCTCTAGTGCGTACTCAGCATCAGACATGGAATCCTCTGCAAGAACTATTTCTATAAAGTCGCCGGGCCAGATAGTTGTAGAAGTAGAGGGAGCACGTAGCACTTGTGCACGGCGAACAGCATTGTGAGTCAGAGGATGGTTGACAGAACCGTAAGTGAAGATGGTGCCATCCCCAAGGATAACATGGCGTTTGGCAGGACGAACGGTTATGTCATTCGTTTCCATAAATGGGGTACCAGCCAAGACATCCACGTCCAGATTCTCCACAACAAGACCTTCAAATTGAAATGAATGGCTCCCACGTGTGAGGCTCAGGCGTGTTTCCCCCAGGACTTTTAGAGGAGAGGAGCCATCCGCTTGATGGGCAGACTGAGAACTGTGCGAAATCCTTGCACCGAGCCTCTGAACAGCAGAGAGCCTGATCATGTTACCAGTAGCGCCACTGTCAATGATGACTCTAGCCTGATGATGGCCGACAAACGTGTCAATGTACGGAGACTGACGTACAAGAACCCTTCTGGATGCATCAGACGTAAATGAATCACTCTGCTCAACCAGATTTTGATGACACGGCGGGTCAACATCATTTGATAGAGGATCCAACTCAGCACTGTCGTCATCTAGAATTGAAACAATCTGACGAGCTTTCAGAAGGTACAAACGGTCCTGCTCGGGAAGGAACCCACATTCGCTGTAAAAAGTGAGCGTGTGAGGGACGACCAGCCTGTTTACAGAGGGGGCATTCTTTCGTCTTTGGGGAAGAGCGACCCTGGAACCTGGCAGATGATTTACTATAGATCGGTGTACCCCTCCGGAACGAGGACTTCTGAGTGGAAAATGAGGCTCCTGTGCGCATGACTTTTGTTTCTTCAGCAGAACGGATTTCATCAAGAAGTGAGTCCAGCGCCTGGGAGATCTCAGGCTTTAAGGACGCCAAAGTGCGAGAACGAAGCTCAGTTCCATATCGTTGCTTAACAAGTTTAGGTAAACCAGGGTTGATCAGTCTAAGCCACGTTAAAATAACAAAGTTCTCCAACGATGGAGACATTTCCTCTTCCTCCTCAAGAACGGAACCGTGATGGAACAAGGTGTGAGGTTTAATTAAACTGTCCTCCACAAAAGCCAAAAGGCGCTGGAAGAGATCTTCCGGGCGCTCATCGGGGTTCAAATGAATGTCATCCAGGTCTAAAAAATGACCCCCAGTAGTTTGGAATCCAAAATGAAGTCTAATTGTCTGCCAAATGTCCCCAATACAAGTTGAATTTTTGACAATCGTATTACGAGAGATAATTGGGCAATAATTAGCAATCTGGCCTAACATGAGTTCGAGCATGTTTACCTTTTGGATGGCCGTTCGCCTTTGAGCAGCTGGAACCGGCTCCCCATCGTTAGTGAAACCGCGTAATGGGCTAGCCCTAGTCTTTTTCAGCCACGAAGACCCTTCGGCCAAAAATGACGCGAAATTGGAGTCCAAAGACAAGGTGTAGAGAAGATTTTGTTTCCAACTCTCGAAGGAGGTCAAAGTTTCGTTCTTTGAGAGGCACCACTGCTTGGGGGCTCTGTTAGAAGACATCGAAGCTTACAGGATAAGGTGGTATTGACAACCGACTCTTGGCTGCTCGGGAATCCCGACGAATCTGTCGTAAAAGTGCGTTAAATCTGACGAGGACGTGAAGATTCGAATCTTTTCCGCTGCCACCACGCCAGTAGTTTAAATGGACACACACTAGGCCCCGATGTTCCGTAAGCTTTACCTTTAATGTAAGCGAAATCTACTCGTAACGAGAACTAGATACAATCAAGATGGTGGACGCCAAGGAACAGAACGCGCGGGCTTTTATACCACAATAAACGCCGCTGGCCGATTACAGCGAAATGCCGCTGAACAACCAGCCTACTGGCGCAACTTAATATGACAATGACAAACGTCACTAAAGCAAAGCACGCATAAAGGATTAATAATAACTACTAGCTACATCCGGGGCACTGCTGTTACACAATCAGTCAATCAATCAATCCATCATTAATCAATCAATCAATCATTAATCAATCAATCAATCAATCGAAATAAAAATACAAGATAAAAAAGTAAAAACTTCATAAAGGTGGCCCGTGGGTATTTATTGCTGGGGGCAGAAAATCGTGGGGAATTTGAAATTAACAACGCTCGTCCAACAACACAGAATAATTCAATAAGTCATGTAGGTTTGCAAAGCGACGAGCAACTTTAAAGGAAAAAGTACCTGACTTTCCGTCCGAAATTCTTCAAACCGTATGAACGAAACACGCTGAAACGTGGCATGAACCTTTGAAATCTCGTGTTTTAGTATATACTAAAACAGTGGATAGCATTTTTGGCGCGCGCTGATTGGCTACTCAAACTCCAAATATCCTTTGCTATTCATGATCACCTCCGAGCAACGCGCGCTAGAAAATTGTAATCCTTGCAGGAATAAATTAGTCAAAAATCATCCTTTCGGGTTAATATTACCTCACTGTTTTAGTATATACTAAAACAACTATTCACGTCAGTGTCGGTGGCTAGTGGTAGATATCCACTAGTGGCCACCTCCACTTCGGTGAATAATTGTTAACTAGTGATAGCATGAAAATAATGCAAAACAAATCGACATTTTTTTGCAAAGTGCAATTATTATATCATGTGTTTGATTTTCCCAATATTAAGGCTTCAGAAAATTGCTCATAACTTAGGCAAATCTTGCTTGATCGTCACAATTTTTATGATTTTACATTATTTCAGGGTTCTTCTGTCAGACTTTAAACATTCTAAGAAGTCGCTAAATGTTTTCCTTTTCAAAAATGCATTTTAAAGGTACCTGTCAGACCAATAAATACCCGCGGCCCACCTTTAAACTGTATAAATTAAGCTAAGCTATGACTAAAAATGAATACGTATTAAAATTGTCATGGTTACAATATTTTGTCTAGCTAAGTGTAACATGCAAAACATATAAAAATAGTTAAAACAGTAAAATAGTAAAACTAGTAAACGTTGTCTTCACATGGAATTGTCTTCACATGTCTTCACATGAAAATAAGTTTGATTTGCAACTCATTTCCATGTGAAAGGTTGTGCACCTGGACTCTTTTTGAAACTGAAATAATATGCATCTCAGAAATGGCTTATTAGCATTCAGTCCTAGACATATCTGGTGATAAAATTCTTATTAACTTCCACTAGCTCGGGCGATATTTTTCTCAGTATGGCCCTCGCGTTAAATAACGAAAGTTTAAAATGCTATATCGCTTTTTGTTACAGGATGGACAATGGTGTTTAAGGTGGTGGCCGGAATCTCGAATAACATTCAGGAGTTGTGGCCATCAGACAAAACTGCTCGTCAAACGCGAACAGACCACGTAAATGTGGGCTCTTCAGCCAAAGGAACATACAAGAACCGCAGGATAAAACACTGGGAATCTACTGAACTAAAGGAGGTACATAAACACCATTCGATATGAGATGTACGTTAGTATAATTTCCAGAGGTGAATTCAAGAATGGGACATTCTGATTGGTCGAGAAGCTCGGTTTATGACGCTATATTCACCGCGCTAGGTGGTGAATATAGCATCTTAAGGTTTGGCTACTAAGCCATGCCATCTTTGCCATCCAGGCTAGTGAACATGGCGGCATTTGCTGAACAAAAATCTCCCTCATTTGAAAGAAATCATTCCAAGTCCTAAATATTTAAAACATTGGGAATTTTGCAAATTAACTACCAAGGCTTTTGGACCGAAACAATTTTCAAGAGATGGTTTTCAAGGCGTTAGAATTGATCATAAACATGGTCGTTTTGGAGATCGCACGCGGCCATTAGAAACTCAGTCAGATCGATTGACAAAACATTATTTAGTTCTCTTCTCACCGGAGCTAGTCATTTTGAGAGGATTCACACAATTGCTCAGAAGTCACCAACGAAACAAAGGTACCATATATCCATCTTTTTCGTAGTGTTTGTTTTGTTCCGTTTTATTGCTTAAACTTGAGTGTAAATTACGATTTCAATCGATGAATTAAACTGGTTTACACGTATGCGAGCACTTGTGTTTGTCGTTTTCGTGTTTTCTATTGTTATTTTGCAGTTCTTGATATTCACCTCTGAAAATTATACTAAAACAAACGCCCGGTCTGAATAGGGTTAAAAACTTACATCAGTGATTAAATAAAAAGGCATATATATACAATAAAAACTAAAATAGGTATCGTAATATTTACATAGTTAAAAAAGGTGGAAAAATTATAGACTACATGTGATGCACTACAGTTCTGTTTCGAGAGGAACAGTTCGCGGATCGTTAAATACTGTCGTTCATGCTTTAGCCAAAAGGTATTTTCCTTCGTGCCTGCAGAACTTGCGAGTTCATTTCTCTTATTGAGCGTTCCCGCGCCTGGTTTGCACAGAATGAAGTACTTTTCCATCGTGCACAGATTGTATCGTTTTGTTTTGTTGGAATAGGTGCTGGCACGGGCCATCATTTTCCTGCTTAGTGTGAATTGCGTGTTTTTGTCCTTCAGGGACCAAATGTATTTGCTTAGTTCAGTTACATTTCTTTTGTTTACATCCTTGAAGGAGGCTGCATGATCACAAAACCTTGTTTTGAAGGCGTTTCCTGTTAATCCAATGTATGCTTCCTTTCCTTCTTCCTTTCTTCCTTCTTTCCTTCTCTCGACGGTAGCTTGGTAGATGACATTTTCCGTTCGGCATTTTCCGCTCAGCGGACAGTTAGGCTTAATCCGACATTTGCATGATTTTCCGGCGTTGAAGGACGTTTTCGAGAAGAGAATTGTTGTGCGCACTAATGTTTGCATCTAGATTGGACATGCACGAGTAGCTCACTTTTAATGTCGAATATCGTTCTCAACGGATGCCCATTTGGAAAGGATTGCTTCACAATGTTAAGAAATTTCTTTCCTACGTTGGCTTGGAAACGTTTTTGCTGAAAGGTGGATTTTACCACGTTATGTTTCTACGTCTAGTTTTCTTCTCGCTTCGCGTCTGGTCGTTATTTGTTTCCTCAAATCTTAGCTGGTGATTGTAACCGCTTTTTTAGCTCGTGGAGAGCTATCGTGATGGCTGGGTATTCAGGATGTCAGGCGTAAACAATAGAATTTGTCAGGCGTAAACGAGGCCCTGCCAGGGGGGGGGGGGGGGGGGGTTTCCCGTGTCGCTTGTCTAAATTTAAAAATGCGCCGTGTCGCTGTTTTATCAAACTTCGCGTCGCTGTCGGTAGTAAAATTGAAGGAAAATTACTTGTCCTTGTCGGAATTTAAGTTTTTCCAAAAAGGTTGTCGTTTGTCGCGATTTTATTTCATGTACTGTCGCTACTTTTTGGGCCATGTCGCTTGTCGGAATTTACCATGGCAGGGCCTCGTAAACCGATCGTCTCAAGTTCGGCAGGCGCACTCATGAATTCGGCTACCAATGGTAATGTATAGTATTGTTTTGATTTTGAATGGAAATTTAGAGGGATCGACAAAACTATTAAGTGAAAACTTTACTGAAAAAAAGCTATTGCTTTGAATCAGAAGTTACGCTCACAGCTGAATTTAATTTGCATATGCTTCTGTGAAGCGAACATGCTGAATTTCACGGCTTCGCATTTTTTGAAATTTTGACTCTTTCAAATACATTTCTTTGCTCTATCGTGAATGAAAATGAATTTGAAACAAAGTTTATTTCAATATTTTCCCATTTGTCCACCTTTTGTTAAAAAAGTTTGGCTTTTAAAGCGAAGGGACCAAGATTTGAAATGCAAGTGTGGTTATCTGTGTGATCTTTTGACGGCGACTCTATTTGTTTTCTTTTAGCGGCTGATTTTGAATTGTTTTTAAGAGTTAGACAATAACAGAGCTTTTGAAAATAAAAAGAAATTTTCTTGTTAACAGCAAGAGTAATGTAAAGCGAAGAAGGCTTTGGTATCGTTCATTTAGTGGCGGGCATTCTTTTAGTTTTGTAAAGCAATTTCTTCTTTTAGTTTTGTAAAGCAATGCCTTCGTGATTAGTAAATAATCTCAAATTACTGCTTTCCTGTACCAAGAAAATACCACAGTGTTATTGAATTAATGTCCTTGTAAGTTGTACAGAATAATCCCGTGTTTAAAAATATCTTAGGGACTTTTTACTCCGTTTTTGTATTTTTTCAAGTTTGTAAAAAGACGCGCTGAGGTGAAGAAAATTTGATTGTTGTTTCTGTTTCGTGGACAATTTATGGCGGCTGATATGTATTTTAATTTGTAAATCTGTCCCTCAGTATGTCTATATGTTATAAAAGCTAACTTCAGAAACTAATTATTTGTCTAAATTTACTGCGCATATAGTTCATTTTTTCTAAATCCTGCGTTAAAACTAATTCCCGTAAAGGAGGCAGGTATTCAGGGGGTGGGAGCGCGCTTAAATCGTCAGGACCCAATGGGTTAATAAACTATTACTTGGTATTACAGTCTCTCTTGAATAAACTACTCTTCTAATAGAGTGGTTTCAAAACTCCAATTTGACAAAGTGTATTAATCGATGAACAACAGTCAAAATACAACAACTACAACAAACGAATGAAATCATAAAACAGAAATTCCTTAAAATGTACTACACCGCATTTGCAACCACTCTATACGCTTCATAATTTGCAATATCAGGCCCCTGACCCAGTGTCTTACTTACTCCACGAGCTCACCGCAGGATGCCTTTGATCTAACGCGTGTTGGTATGCGGGTGATGCTTTATCGAAGGATTATTGGCTTGCTGAGATTTCATTAAGCCTTTTGTTGATTTCCAATGGGATGTTCTTTATGATGGAAGGTGGGTGGTTGCTTTCACTATGCACGTACAGCGGCGTGTTATTGGGCTTTAAGTATGGTTCATAAGTGCCTTAATGGTTATTAAGGCACTTAATAACCATGTATGGTTCATATGTAGATTAAAAATAATTCTAAAATTTACTCCGAAAAAGTATTTTCATCGCGGTATTTCCATGAGCCTTTCTAAAAACTATTATTAATTAACTAACTACCTACCTACCTAACTACAAGTGTAAAAGAATAAAAATTCAAAACAACAGACGCTGTTATTCTTGGAGGCCGTGTTTAAGAACTTACTTAACCATTAATATGCTAAGTCCGGATTATTCCGGGATTTAGAGGAATGGCCATTCAACCACTGATGACGTCACCAATTTAAACGTCAGCAGAGTTTTGTGATGTGCTACTTATAGAGTTTGGATAGATCTTTTCACAGGACTGTCCATCTTGAATATTGACTGCATTCCGACAGAGGTAATCGAAAAAAGTCCAAATTTTGGCTTTTGCGCATGCGCCAAAGTAAAATGTTGAACATTTTTACATGGAAATTTCATCAAAAACTTACTGCAGTGTCAGAAAGTGCATTTGTAGCAAAGATTAGAGAAATTTAGGACCGTAGAGCCAAGAAAATCGATTAACGGTTAAAAAAACGTGTTTTTTGGAGTAATTTCAGCATATTAAGGGTTAAAAACTGTGGCGACTCAACTTTGCCTTGAAATCACTTAAGGTGATTCCCAAGTATTGCATTACGCGTAATTAGCGCGCGCACATAAACAAAATGGCGGCTTTTTTCTATGCGGCTTGGCTCGCGCGAAAGAAAAATCATCGTTTTCTCGTAAACGAGTTCGGTGACCTATCATTTTTTCTCTTAGTTGGAAAGTAGCGATCAAATTCTTTCTATAAAATGAATACAGATCAATTTCTATGGCAGAATAATACATTATCACCGAAAACGTGTACTTTGCCAGTACTCGCAAAGGAAATATAAGGAATTATATGGTAAATACAAGGTCTTCCTGCTCCTAAACGAATACGGTGACCCCCCTTTTTTATTTCAAAATTTAACTTCCCTTAAGGTAAACAACCAACTGGCAAAGGTTGGTTGGAAATCTATGAGCAGTTCTATTTCAAGGGAATTACCTTAAGGAAGTCGTTTGCCGTAATTCTAGGGGTAAGTTGTTCCACAACTAAGCACCGCTGTATGAAAAACTCTTCTTTAAATAGTCAGTGCGTGGTTTTTGCTGAAGGCGATTTTTGCTTGTAATATTGATTCTTGCTTGTGAAAAACTGAAACCTGCTGAAATCTTTTATTATTATTATAATCTGCCGAAAGTGCGGTCAATGTCCATTTCCCTCAGGCTCACCGAGACTGAACTGCAGAGAACCATGGAAGACGTGAGTTGTATTCAACAAAACATGACTTGGACTTGTCAACCCTGAATACAACTGCCATAATTCCAGGTAGGCAGACTAGGCATGTCTCACAGAGAGAATTGGACATTGTTCGACCGAAACCAATTTTGAGAAGCACACGAGTTTCAAATGGCCAGTGCTATCAACCTAAAACAAATACCACTTTCTTTTCCAAAAGCATTACCTATTATTCTTTTTTGTTTCAGGCGCGCGTCGCTCTGTACAGGGATGAGCATGAACTCCTCTCCATTGTGTTTAACGCTACTGGCAGTGATAGGGTAAACTGGTTTTCCAAAAACCGCTTGATTCAGTCACCCTGGACCGATTTGGCCACTGAGCAACAAAACTACTTCTCTGTTGTTGGAGACTTGGTATCAGGTAGAAGTTTCTACATCAACAAGAAAAACGACAGTTGTGTTGGGGATGTTGGTTGGCTGATGGCGTCATCTGGAAAACTCTGTGACTACGAGTCCCGTCATTCTTTGGCAGCTTTCACCTTCAGTAAACTTGAAACAAGCGTCAACTGGAATGAGTATGGTAAGCTAGGGGTAGGATAAGGTAGTGGTAAAGGTAAAGCCTGCGTTCCAGCCTAGTGGCCCATCAGGTCTAAGCTTATCCCGGTTTCCGTAGCATGAAGCGACTCGGAGTATTTCTACTCGACCTACTCCCCCCTGGATGAGATGCTAGTCCATCGCAGGGTTACCCCCAGCAGTAAATTTGCCGGTACCCATTAATACACCTGGGTTGAGAGAGGCACTTTAAGTGTAAAACGTCTTAACTAAGAACACAACACAGTGCCCCTTCCAGTGCTCGAATCCGGACCGTTCGATCCGTAGTCCAGCGCAATAACCATTTGGCCACCGCGACTCCCATAGTCAAGTCAAGTCAAGTCAAGTCAAGTCAAGTCAAGTCAAGTCAAGTCAAGTCAAGTCAAGTCAAGTCAATATTTGTTTATTCACACGGTAAAAAGAATCATCAGTTAAGCCATAAAAAAAAATAAAAAAAGCATACCACTGTTTTACATGATTGCCGTGTGGGAATCCGATATGTCAGAGATTCAATTTATGATTTCTCGTTTAAAGTGCCCAATGGAGCCAACATCCCTCATTTGATGGGGCAAATTGTTCCATAGAAGGGCCCACTATAACTAAAACTTCGTTTTAAATAGTTTGTGTGTGGCTTGGGCAGGTCAAGTTTACCTTCGAGATTTCTTAAATTGTATTCTGCGTGGCGGGTAGTGAATAATTGGGAAAGTACTCTGGGGCAAGTTTGTGTATTGATTTAAACATCATCAATGCTTTTTGCGTCTGACGAAGTTTAGATAACTTCTCCTACTTGAGTTTTTTCAAAAGGAGGTTCGAGCTTATATCATAAGGCAATTTGGTAATCACTCTGGCTGCGCGATTTTGGAGTTTTTGCAGTTTATCGCTTAACTGGCTGCTCAAACAATCCCAAACGGGGCTGCAGTAATCAAAATGCGGTAGTGTTAGGGCATTGTAGATTTGTACCGCAGTTTTAGTAGAGATAGAAGGTCTTACACGATTTAAATTAAAGCGCCTATAGATAAGGAAACTTTCTTAGATATTTCTTCAGCGTGTTTTGACCAAGAGAGTCGATCAACAATAATAAGTCCTAACGATTTAGTATGATCAACCCTCTTGATTTTTTCCCCATCTATTTCAGTATCAAATTCGTCACCATAGGATAAGATTAGATTCTTAACAAATAAAACAAGATGAAGGGGATGTGGTAGGGTAACGTACTCCATAAGATGTAAAGAAATAAATAGCAAAGTTTATTCCAAAACAGATATGATTCTAATTAATCGATACTCATGTTATTCTCTTCCTTTCCAAGTATGCTGAGAGTAACAATTTATCGTTATATTCTCTCTTATTTAGAAAACGTTGGTATTGCAGATGTCTTGGCAGTTTTTATTCGTTGAAAGAAGGTAAGAATAGATGTCTGGTACATTGTCAATAAACAGCAATACTTGTTTGGCTTCTTAAGGAAACTCTTTCTTTATTTACAACTACAGTGAGTAAAGTTTAAATTTGGCCTTTTTCCGTAGGTCGTAGGACGACCAAACACGAACAGTGCATTTTTAAAGACACCTTTTTATTCAAGAGAAAACTAAATCATGGCCCTAACCAGACCTAAACACTACATTTGTAAGCTCCAGTAAGGGAACACTTCCAATAAGAGAAGACTGAGTGATGGTCCTTGCAATAGATAAACACTAGGTTTGTCATCTCTAATAAGGGGACACTTCCCATTAAGGTCGCGCAGGACCCTTGCATCCATTAGTATGTATTTATTTAAAGAGTATGCACGAACGGCCGGACGACTGAAGCCGACAACAAACGAAATATTCATGAGAATGTCTGTTTTTAAACTCTTTTGTACAAGTAATTACTAGTACTTGTTCTCAGTTTTGTGCCACGTGCGCTGGAACATAGGGAATTATCATAATTAGATTCACAGCTTTGAATATATCACACGTTGTTGTAAACATTGATTCGGAAGGTCTTCGGAAGCCTCAAAACCTGCAATTTTGTGTCCAAGTTTTCTCCGCCGATATAGAATTTCAAGAGTTGATTCGCGAGGAACATAAACTTGATGTACTCTATTGTGCTATGACTAGAGCGAATTTTTAAATTTCCTTCTCAAAATGAAGATAGCACGTTTCAAAGTTTAGGTTTCACATTTTTGCTCTCTTAGAAGCCATTAACTTGTAGCAGTTTTTGAAATCGAAAATTCCGTTCTAGCCATAGTACAAAAGGGGTTATGATTTATCACTAGGTTATATAATCATTTAATTTGGTGTGCTGTTCTAGCTGAAAACTTGGACACAAAATCGCATTATCTGCAGTTAAACATTTAAGGGCTTGTAACATCGCAGACAATGGTCATCTCTCAGTATAAGGACAATCATGAGGTAATTCCATCATCCCCGAAAATCCTTGTTAAATTTTAGAGGAATCGATGTTCAAAATGTAGTGAACTAAAGCTTTACAAGATAGCACTCCGTCAAGAAATTTGGCTAATGAATTTATTAATGAGCAAGGGTCCTGCGCGACCTTAAGGTCGCGGGGGACACCTTAGGCTCATCATTATGCATTTATTTAAAGCGTATGCACGAAGTACAACGACTCACATCGACAACTTTACGAGATATTTATGACTGGAGAAAAATATGGGCGCGTGCGCGTGATTTGTAAAAAATCCCTGTTTCTTTGATATTTTAACCAATTTAAAACAACACTTAGCGATATACGTTCATATAGATTGTAGGAAGTCTTTGAGCTTATTTTTATTTAAATTTGACTATTTCTGCAACTAGTGTACTCAGAGTAATCACAAAAATATTCGGCATAAACAATCGTGTCCTTTTTGAAAACGCATTGTTCTCACCATAAAAGCGTGGAATATAATTACCATAATTACATCTCTCCTTGGCAAAATGATCGTATTTTGGTCGGGACACCTTCGGAAATCTCAAAGTTTGCACTTTTCCGACAATTTTGTGGCAGAGAATACAGCGCGGATACAGAACTTCATGACTTGCCACTGCAGATAGGTAAACTATGAATACTGTAGTGTGTCATAACAGAGGCGGAATTTTAAAAGAGCGCTTTTAGAAAGAGGTAGAAGACATTAAATTGAAATTTGCGCACTTAAACCGCCATAACTTGCTGGCAAACTTTAAATTAAAAAATCCGCTTCTGTTATGACACTCTAGAGGTATTGACTGATTAGTTTTTGTCAAAATCGCAGTGTGCTGTCTTCGACTCGTTCCGCAAACTCTGCCACAAAATCATGTTTTTCCCAATTTGGCACTAACGAGGCTATAACATCGCCGTAAAATGCAATCTACCAAATAAAAGATGACATTCACAATCTTTCATCATTTCGTTATGTCTCTGTAAATTTTGAGCTTAATCGCACCCATAACAGCCGAGAAATAAGCGTTTTAAAAGATGCAGGTCAAGCAAAATTTCCCTTCATGAATTTATTCATGCTGTTTGTATCCTCCGCGACCTTAAGGTCGCGGGGATACCTACAGCATGAATAAATTCATGAAGCGAAATTTTGCTTGACCTGCATCTTTTAAAACGCTTATTTCTTGGCCGTTATGGGTGTGATCAAGCTCAAATTTTACAGAGACATAAAGAAATGATAAAAGATTGTGTATGTCATCTTTTATTTGGTAGATTGTACTTAACGGCGATGTAATAGCCACGTAAGTGCCAAATTGGGAAGAACATGATTTTGTGGCAGAGTTTGCGGAACGAGTAGGAGACAGCACACTGTGATCTTGTCAAAAACTAATCAGTCAATATCTCTAGAGTGTCATAACAGAAGCGGATTTTTTAATTTAAAATTTGCCAGCAAGTTATGGCGGTTTAAATGCGCAAATTTTAATTTAATGCCTTCTGCCTCTTTCTAAAAGCGCTCTTTTAAAATTCCGCCTCTGTTATGACACACTACAATGTCCATAGTCTACCTATCTGCAGTGGCAAGTCATGAAGGTATGTATCTGCGCTGTATTCTCTGCCACAAAATTGTCGGAAAAGTCCAAACTTTGAGATTTCCGAAGGTGTCCCGACCAAAACACGATCAGTTTCCAAAGGAGAGATGTAATTATGGTAATTATATTCCACGCTTTTATTGTGAGAACAATGCGTTTTTATGAAGGACACGATTGTTTATGCCGAATATTATTGTGATTACTCTGAGTTGCAGAAACATTCAAATTTGAATAAAATTAGCTCATACTGTAGACTTCCTGCAATCTATATAAACGTATAACGCCAAGTGTTGTTTTAAATTGGTCAAAATATTAAAGAAACAGGAATTTATTTTTTTTTTTTAAATCACGCGCACGCACCCATATTTTTATCCAGTCATGAATATCTCGTAAAGTTGTCGACGTCAGTCGTCGCACTTCGTGCATACGCTTTAAATAAACGCATAATGATGAGCCTAAGATGTCCCCCGCGACCTTAAGTCATGGCTTCAGCCACAAACGAGCACTTCAGTAACGGGACGCCTTCCATACGGGAAAACTAAGACATGGTCCAAGTCACAGACATACACTAGATTGGTAATCTACAGTAAATCCCATAGGGGAAAACTGACTCGGCATGGTCCGGGTCACACACACTGCATTTGTAACCCGTAGTAAGAGGTCACCTCCCATAAAGGAACACTGACTCATGGTCTTGGTCACACAAACACTGCACAGTAACCTACAGTAAAAGGGCACCTCGTATGAGATGTGATGATTTATTGCGGATTGAATGAATTGGTGAGTGAAACAACCGGTTAACTGATTAATTAATTAATTAATTAATTAATTGAATGACTGAATGACGGCTTAAATGACAGATTTATTAATTAATTGATTGATCGATTGATTCGTTGTAGATACAAAGATGACATTAAAGATGAGACAGCCTTACTTAAAGTGAACGAAAGAGAGTTTCCTAATTATATTATTGTAAACCATTATCTGTTAAACACGACTTTCAAGAAAAAAGCTAATGTTTGACAGGATGGAGTGGGAGCACTAGTCGAATGTAGGGGCAAAGGTGGTTTTCACTGTCACGCCACTGTCACGCCGCGAAAAAAAAAATTCAAAACTATCGAGACAAAAAAATCAAGAATAATACAGGTTGTAGAAAATTACTATAAACTACTTTTCCAAGTCTCAGGTCTGTATATTATTCCGTTCTCGAGTTATCTGACAAAATGTTTCACGCAAATTTTGAGAGCACAGTATGAAAACGCCATGTTGGAGCCCAACTGCTTTGGCTCCAACATGGCGGTCGGAAATCAATGAAAACATCTGGCATTAAAATCTGCTACCAAAAGCGGACAGATCACCCTCATGAACAGGTAAACATTCAAAAAAACACTTCTAGCAAAACCTCAACTGTTCAGATTGTTAAAAATCGCAGGATAAGGCATTTTTTAAGAAAACGTGACAGCCTTTTGGCGGCCATCTTTGATCTCGTCTGGCGTGAAACTTCGAAATTCAAAATGCTCTATCTTAAAGACGGCGAATGCTATTGAGCTAAAACCTTTCAGCAAGATATATAATAAGGACGACTTTTAGCCAGTGCAAGATAAAAACTCAGGAGTCTTGCGATTCTAGGTTTTAGAATTTTGATGACGTCAACTGGAAACCAAAAATAGGACAATTGACCGTTTTCGCAATAGTCGCCAGGCCATGATGGTTATCTTATCATAATTTAAAGGAGCTACGTCACGGGGATTTCGCGGATTTTTAGTCCTAACTATTTTAAAATTAGTGGTAGGTACTAAACCCACGAAAAACATTATCTTTGAACATCTAAAGGCAGATATAACCTAGTAAATTTGCGGGGAGAAGTAAATCCACGGCTATTAATATTGATTTTTTTAGCAACTTGAAAAGTTTAGCATCAATTTTTCAAGTTGTAATGCCTTTCCATACTGGTCATCCGCAGCCAAAGACGCTTGTTAACAGTTTTGGTGCTCTTAAATAGCATTTGGTAATAGAAGTGGAGCATTATATTTAGGTTTCCTACGATACAAATATGTATCTTGGCTGTTCAAAAATCTGTTAAAATCCTTTACAAAGCCCCTTTAAATAAGTCGTGGGATCTGACAAGGGTCAAAAATTAAAAATAAGAAAATTCTCGAAAAATCAACTCATCTTAATGCAAGGATTGCGATCTTATTTGAGGTTCAAATTATGAAATTTTGATTTCTTTATTAGGGGTAGTTTCGAACAGTTACTAGATGTCCTCCCTTTTTAACCATCAAGGCTAGTCATGTTTGTTTTGTAAAAGTGCCGAAACTATCTAAAAGTTAGTTTACATTCTTTTTCAATACTGAAAGAAAAGCGTAGTTATAAAAAAATTACAAAGTATCAGAAATAGTAAGAAATCAATTGAAATTTACCGATTTTGGCTTGTTTGCCACCCCCTCCGGATCTCTGCTCCACCGAAATCACGTGCTGTAAGTTTAGAATATTACGTGAAAACAAACAACTCACAGCATAGTATCGATAAGCATAGCAAAGCATAGCAGAGTAAAGCATATCAAGTATAGACGAGCAAAGCAAAGCAAAGCAGAGCACAGCACAGCACAGCATAGCATAGCATAGCATTGCAAAGCAGAGCAGAGGACAACCTCGTCCCCAGGGTCTTCTCGGCGACGAGCGGCCGCCCTTTTGAAAACGGAGAAGACCATGGGGACGAGGTTGAGCAGAGGAAAGTAGAGTACAGCATAGCAACGTAGTACATAGCATAGCATTGCATAGCATAGCATAGCATAGCATAGCATAGCATAGCACAGCATAGCATAGCATTGCAAAGCATTGCATAGCATAGCACAGCATATCATAGCATAGCACAGTATAGCAACGGCGTCATGTAAGAAACCGCTTTGTGACCTTTGTCAAAAGGTGGAGTGAAGTTAGTGTAGTTGGTGGAGTAGTGCCTCATTTTCTTCGGGGTCAGTTGAGTGGTTGAGCACGCGAGCAATAAAGAAATTAAATTTACTACGCACAAGTAAGCGCGGCGCGCAAAGGGCTCCACATGTAAAGTAATTTTCTCGCACGATCGCGTGCCGTCCACTCGACCGACCCTGAGAAAATGAGAGATTGTTGGTAGTCTAGGAGTTATGAGACTCACTTGAGACTCCGACTTTATAGTCATAATAAACAGACTATATTAGTCAATTGGTGAAACAGTTATGAGCAAGAGCTAAAGACACAGATTAGAATTAAGGCCATGTTACACAACTGACGAAGCAATAAATGTGCCTCCCGCTTCCCAAACTTCCGCTGTTAATAGCTGTTTTGTTTTTAAGTGACGTCACTGAGTTGCTGCGGGCCACGTGAGTTATGCAAGGACCTTTTACGAGCGAGCTGTTGTTCGATGTTGTGTTGTAAAAATCTCTTGAGTGTGGTTCCAATAAAGAAGTCTTTAAATCGAGCCAGCAATCGGTTTTGACGTCGTCCCTCGACAATAAAAAGACTGACAAAGAAGACCAGCGACTGCTCAGTTGAGAAAAAATAAACTCTATTCTGACACGGAAAAACTGAAACACTCTCTCTGTCGTAACATTGAAATGAAAAGAATTTACGTTTAGTAGATTGTTTAATTTCCCGAGAAAATGCAGCTTGCAGCGAAGCATTTTGTTCCAGTTCAGTAAGTTCAAGCTAACGATTTTTACTGTTTCTCCCTGTCTCATTTTATCCAAGCGAGGGTTTGGCAAATTGTAACTGCCACTCGTTCCTGACGAAATACCTATATTTAATATGCATTTAGGGAGGGCACAAAAGAAATATGTATGACGTTGTTGTCTTAGCCGACTGAATCCGCATGTAGCCGACGATGTCTACAAAACGAAAATAATTCCACTTGTTCAAATTTTATTTTAAAGCAGACCACAAAAAGCTAAGTTGTCTTGCGGGTCAGTTATAACGTCATGTGGACAGTCACGCCATAGACGGTTTTAAAGCCCATACTGTTTGCTTCATTATTGTGAAATAGTGAAAAAAAGTATGGTTGTATGCAAATTCAAAGATAACTTCAATGTTCCACCAGAAATATTAAGTTGGAGAAATACAAAATACAGAAATAATGAATATGTTACAGACGATGGCTTACTGTTTTGGAAAGGGATTTTACATTAGTTAACTGGATGTGTTTTCCAGTCGTTTGTATGAACTGACACTTCCTCGGTTTCCGACACGTGACATTCCTATCAATTTCGAGTGAGCTTATATGGAATTATGGCTAAAACAAAGTACGCTGCTTTTACATTAAGTGGTGGAACAACGTTCAAGTTCAGATGAAAGGCAAACCGGCCATTTATTAATTAAAGTAGCTCTAAGTTGACAATATGAAACAAATTAAACCTTTAAGCTTTGGTAATCGACTAGATTTCGTACAAATAGTTTACTCGACTTTCCCAGATTCAAACCTTTGACCTGCATATCTTTAATGTAAAAAAGGAATTTTATAATTTGTATATAGACTTCCTTTCCTATTCGATTACGTGATCGATACGTTCATCCATGCGTACAGCTTTTTCCTCTTTTAAGAGTTCTAACGCGCAATCTTTCTATTGTTAATTCTACAAAAGGCCCTAATATACTTTACAAACGCGCCTGTGTTTTCAGGATAACATGATAATTCTAGTAGTAACATATTCGACGGCTGTTCCATTTGACTTGTCTAACAACAATTGAAGGAAACAGCTAGAATTCCAATGTCTAACAAACGCTCTTTTATGTAGAGAGTTAAGAAAAATAGTTTTAAAAATAATCTAAGATTGTTATAATAGATTTAAATCCACTCCGGTCGAGATGGATTTTTACTACGTTGTTTATTAATGTCCTATTTGATCTCTGGGTGATCCTCGCAATATTCCTTAAGCAGATCATCTCGCAGTTGGGTGAAATCAAAATCGCTATCCGGTAGAAACTCCTTCACTGTTTTCCCATCCAGATAATCGAAGTAGGGCCACATCAGCTCCTCTTCGCAGCCGTACTTGTAGCACTGAATGGTTGCACCGTACAGCTGCTTGGACTCATTGGTCAGCTTGTGTGTTTGAAACCAGTTAGGAGAGATCCATGTCACACCTCCTTGCTTTGCTGTGAAATTTGACAGCTCTTGTTGGGTGTCCTCACCATTCCATGTCTTGTTGTAGACTGTGACTTTTATTGCTCCATGCAAAACCTTGATGACGGCGTACGCATTCCCATGGTTGTGGATAGGACTTTCAGATCCGGCTGGCCAAATCTCTAGCACGTATGGAATGCCAGTCGAAAAGCCGCGATGGGTTCCTAGAGTGACTCTCAGATATGACATCCCGCCATCTTTACTCTTTTCACTTAGCTTTTCGTAAAGAATCTTCCCCTCTGTGTTGATGCTGTAGTTGATTGCGTCCGACAGTCTTGGGCTGCTGTAGGGCCAGTCCAAAGCCACGTCTGGCGAGGCGACGTTTCCGTACAGTTCTTGGCAGGTCGCTGGCAGGCTGGCTGACATCACGAAGTGGTTACTTCCCAGTTCGGGGAGTGTCGCTTTCGAACTATCAAGCACCAGCGGGGACCAGTTGTACGTTAGAGGATGAGGATAGAATGACACTTTCTTCTCCACGTCTACTCTGGCTGTTAGTTTTGCTCGCTCATTTGTAGGAATTGAGTTGAAAGCTCGGCTAACATCTAGCACAGAGCTTAGCGCCTGACTGATGAGAATCCCCAACTGATAGCTCGGGTTGGCATTTGACGTTAAAAACTTTGTTGCCAGCCTTGGAACTTCCCTGATCACCAACCCTTCAATGGAATCCACATCTTTTATGACAATCTCTTTGGTGACGTCTGGACGAAAAATGAACTGCCATGGGTCGGCTTCATCTTCTGTTTTTGGGAAAGGGAACTTTTTCGTCAACAGAGTAGTCTCTTCCATGAAGTAGCCCTTTCCGTACTTAAGGATCCTTTAATTGCGATTGAAGCTGTACCAATAGGAGACCTTTTTTTCCACCTCCAGACCTCCATCTTTGGGTGTGGCAGGTCCTGGATAGACTGTGTCTCCGGGCTTTCTGGAAATGAACATTGCTCCTTCGGTACTGATTACTACTTCCAAGTATCCAAGCTTATCTTTGTCTGCCTCAGCGAGTTTACTGCCGTCATGGCAGTGTGGCGCTGATCTGATGCGAATCGCAAAAGGTGTACGCCTTTGGATGTTAGCTGACACAATCCCTTCTCCGCTTAATGGAAGTGGTTTACAGAACGTGGTTTGACGAAGCTTCGGACAATGCATAATTATCCAACTTGGTTTGAAGCGTATGATGTCACCTTGTGTGTAAAGAAACAGGCAATCGGTCAGAAAGGACAACTATTCTGGTTATCAAAGTTTGTTAAGCCTTTTAACTTCGATGGAAATGATCTAATCTTTGCTCAATGGCGTGCGGTGGTTTACTGAAAATGTGTCTTTCTGTTGTCTGAACCAAATATAAGGAATATCAATTATAGCTTCCTCGGTTTCCAAGAACTTTAAAATACCGCCCATTGCGGTTAGTTCTGATGACGCATTCTTCTCTCATTTATTCCGTGTTGTTTAAAGCTCTTCCTGTCTTTCGAGCAATGCATATACAAAATTTAACTCTAACTACACAGAAAATGCGCTTATTTCCTTGCGTATAACACAGCCTCCTTGATTTCCCAAAATAAATATCTTAACTCTTCGGCAGATGGATTTATACCAAGTAGTTGTAAGTAATTTTGTTCATTGCGTGACTGCGGTTAATCCGTGAACTTTTGATTACACGTACTTCAGTCATTTATTCCGTGTTAAAGCTTTTCCCGTATGCCTTCTATCGGTTTGTCTGAAAGTGTCCCAAGACATTTTATGAACAAGGAAACATAGTCATTTATTTCAAGGGCACATGCACGGCATATTGTAAGATTATCTTGAGGGAACTAGAGATATCTTCACTATCAACAGGAACTTGACTTGGAAAATGTAGGGAGCAATTGAATTTGTCAATAAGGAACAAGGGATAAAACGCATTATCTTTAAGTCATAAAGGGAACATGCACCCTTCCCCTCCCCCGCGGAGGCCCTCTTGTCTGCATGAATTTGCTTCCTCGATTTCCAAGAACTGTAAGGCAAGACCTTCACCCAATTATTCTTATATAAACCAAAAAAACTAGCAATACCATAGAACTGCAATTAAAAAGCAACTTCAGAATCTTTTCTTTGAGAGCAAAGAAACAAAGGCACTTAATAAATACATTAAACTTCTCATGCAGTGACCCGCCGCGGACACCCCGCGCGGACACCGCAACGGACACAGCCCCGGCGAAAAGTGACGGAGACCCGCAACGGACCCGCAACGGACACAACGACGCCCCGAGCGGTCCGCTTAACGAGAGTCGACGTGTAGCGTTACGACGACAAATTTAGATGAATTTTTATGCAATTTTTATCTGTTTTTAGTGGGATTTAGCTTGTCATATTTTGCATCCTCCTAAAAACGGCTAGCAATTAAACTTGTATAACTGCTAGCTGCATACTACTAATCGTGGCGTTGTTTTCCCGCCGGAGAATATTACATTGACCCATGTTTTACTTTCATTGTAAAGTTTCTATTTTAAGAAGCTATAGCTTGCATTCAAATCTTTATTTTCTCTTTCGTGCAATTCACGTTTTTGATTTAAGGAATTGTCTATATAAACTTGCTGCCTTAACTTATAATATTTCTATTCATTCAATGACAGCAATCAAAACTATAACGTGTGAATTTTTACCAAGTTCTATAATGGAGAATTTAGTTACTGAGATTACAGCGTAAACTGAAGACAGCTCAGACAGTTCAAGAGATGACAAAAAGTAACAGGACAGAATCTATGATACTTTATTTCTACATTGTTAACAATACAAAAAGAAATCCACGATTGATTTTTCAGTTACATGAATCATTATTCCTGGGCTCAATGTGACTACATGAAATACAATGATACAAAAATTCCTCGATTTCTTAGAATTACACCTTTGACCTTTTTTCTTATATGATTTTACATAGTTCAGTCTGATCTACGGATTATTCATTTTTATCCATTCATTTCGTTTTTCGTTTCGTATTTGAGTATAATCACGGTGATATGAACCAGAATGATAGTATGCGTCGTAACTTAACCAGTTTTATAACCTTCTATAAAGGCCTAATTTTTTAACTTCAAAAATTTTATCTGACCAGTTACGCATAATTATTCACGGCAATAACATTTCATCTGATCGGAATACGGACTCTACATTAATCAATTTATTAATTAATTAATGTCAACACTTAGGCCCATTCAAAATAGCAATCTTAAAATAAGCAATCAGGCATTTTGTCTTTTAAATGGCAAGATTATTCAGTCTTTCTGGATAAACCTGTTCTCTATAAGCACACTAGTGCTGTCATAGTAGTCCTCCTTACAGAGTTTGCTTTATTTCCTCAAGCTTTACCAGATTGGCGATTTTCCTTATGAGATCAGCGGCCGACATAATAGCCAAGGCAATCTTTGCAATCAGTGCTGCTCCATCTGTTGCGAGTGCCGCAATGATCATGGCGGTCACCTTGGCAACAGTCTCCAGCCAGTCATACCATTTCATCTCTTTGCATAAACTCTTGATGACCGTCCACAGGATTCCAGCGGCGTAGCTTTCCTTGAGGAGGATAAAGATGGCTTTAGCTTCGTCCAATGTATTGCCTCCTGCTGCCTTCCATGAAGAGATGAACTTTTCAATCGCCCTTTGTAACTGTGGAGAATTCTTAACCGCGTTTGCGGTGTCCTCCACTGTGGCTTTCATGATGCTTTCTTCACACTTACTGCGATGCCTACTGCATGCATTACCAGAATCACGGCCTCAACTAGAATACTGGCTTCCTGTAGAAAGCTTGCCCACTCGGTGTCAGCAACTATTGCAAGCGCTTTACCAGGAAGGAATTCCTTGCCATCCCGAGTCAACTGGACCCAGTGTTTGCCGTCGCTTGTCTGGGTTATTTCCATGCGAAATGTTGGGATGCTGAGAGCTTCTTCTATCAGCTTGATCCGATATTCAGGTAAGAACTTGGCAAGCCTTACGCGGATGTCTTGATCAGGCCTAGAAGTGAACTCATGGGCGAGCTTTACTTCTTCGGCAGCTGCTGCTCTGGCTGCTTCAGCTATAGTATCTTTTGCTTTAGGATCTGCATCCAGCTTTGAAAACTCTTCGGGAGCATTCTTTTTAATTTGCTCCAAGGCCCCATCCAAAGCTTGTGAAATGGTTTCACTTTCAGCTGCCATTTTTATGGATTAACTGCAATTAAGAAAGCAGAGAGACATTGTGTAATCGCGAGTCAACTTTTGAAACTTTTCGCATTTTTCTTTTCTGCTCGATTTTCTTCAGTCTCTTTTGGTTGATTCCCTACTATACCAAAATGCTATTGTAACTGAACAAAACTGGAAAATAATATTTCTGCTTGGGTACGATGCCGGCGAGGACTTAGATCGACAGTGACTCATTCTTTCAAACAGTGTGCTCGCTCTCAAAAAGGTGTCAATATCTTGCTTTTAAAAACTGACAAAACCCTCGGCAGATTCTTTCTACCTCATTTGCAGTCATATGTCAGCTAGTTTTTTGGCAATCTCTAAGAAGATAAATCTGACTTCTTATTTAGTACTATATTCAAATTTGTGGAACATGTTCGAGTAATAAGAATGTCAGATGAGAGACATTTAGCGGTCCAAATGTATTCAACACTTGTTGTTACTGACATCTTGGAAAGTACTGTAAACAGATTGCCATAATGTTCTATTCTACTTACCAAATTATGTTAAGCTTGGCACTCAACTGCGAAGGAAATAAATGAGGTAAGTTTCGCTGATGCCCTGAACCTTTATTTGTGCACGTTTTTGTCGATATCACGAGGCCTCCACGTGCCACACTTGATACTCATTGTTGATTTTGGTGAATTGTCAAATCGGATGATTTTCCTGGAATTGAACAGAACAGTCTTGCACGATCTGCAACGAAACAAATTTGTCAGACATGTCCCTCCAGAACTTTTTTAATCGGTTAAGACATTTGGATATTTTATCAATACTTAAGATCTGTAAGTACCACATACTATGCGCATCGAGGGGGGCCCGCAGGGGGACGGGCACCCGAGGGGGGGGGGGGGGAGCGGAGGGGAGAGAACCGGAGACGGGGGGCGCCCGGCCCCGCCGAGAGGGGCCGCCACGCGGGGAGCGGGGGGGGGGGGACACCGAGGGAGCGGGACGGAGCGGCCGGCGACAGGGGGACGCGGCGGGGACGGGCGCCGCACTAGCGCAATTGAATTTGATGTACTATCAAATCATTTCATTTTTTGGAATTTGAACTGGGGTAACAGTAATCAGATATGCTACTCAAAATCTCAAGTACTATTGTGTTGATCTCATCACGCTCGTCACGAGGTGGTATAAGCAAGAACTCAGCTGTAACATGCCGAGGCTTAACGATATCCATTGTTGGTTCTGGTGCATTGCCAAACGACCTGATGTTCTTGGAATACTGAACAGGGCTGAACATACTCAGATAACTTGTCAAAATGATTAGTACACTATAACTTATAGAAAATACTGTAACGAGCTCAGCGGACCACTTGCCTGTAGTTATCTTTATTGTTAGCCTCGAGAATTGTTCGATTCGCAGTCTCGATTCCATCTCACACATTATTTAGGTATTAAGAAAGGCCTTTCAAAATGTCTCAGACAGACGCAACAACTTTAAAGGTTTCAGTGTGAAATATTAAGAAGAGGTGTAGTAGTATTCCTTTTGTAGATATGTGAAAGAGATACCATTTTATTACACAAACTAGAGTGAATTACCAGGATTTCTCTCGCTGAGAAAAATCATATCTTTAAACTGTTAAAGATCATATCTTTCACATGTGAAAATATCGATTTGGACACGTTTGCTGACCAGTTTCTCATGTTTCAATGGTGAATGAGCCAAAGTTTATGGATATTTAGTCGAAGCATCTTCGGATCTTCCTCTGCAATCTTCGATAAAGTTCGGAAAATGTTCGGAAACATTCGTACGACCGTCGGACAATATTTTGAAAATCTTCTAAAATCGTCGAAAAATGGTTGGCAATCTTCGAAAAATCGTCTAAAACTTCGTTATTAGTAGGTTTATAAAAATAAACAAAATAATACATGGTTGCTTGGAGATATGAGATTTATCTTCTCATGTTCAAGTCGATATATCACTCATTACATTTGTTTGCTCACTTGTGAGATATTGACTTGAGCACTCAAAGATAAATTTCATATTCCGCACAACAATGTATTATCCTCTATTTCTAACAACAATATCTGAAAGGGTTTCTTTTTCAGTCAAACATCGAAAATAAAGGGGCAAGAGTTTGGACCTCGGAGGAAAGCCTCCCCATTTAAAAAAATTGAGTTCCTTCTCCATGCGCACCACCCACATGGGTGAATCTTTGATTACAATATCTGTCTCATTAGCATAAGATAATTTGTAATCAACCAATCAATAAATAAATCAATCAATCAAACAAACAAACAAACAAACAAACCCCTTTCTGTGTAGATACTTAAGTTATTGCAACATTTTTTTTTAAATTAGCTATAATCAAAGTACTAATCATAATCCATAGCCATAATTGAGTCATATCATATTGTTTTGTTTTAGTGTAAAAGGTCTCCATCAGTTATACATAATGGTTCAGTATTAGATTTATTAAGTTTATTCCTTCCACATTTTTTAGTTGCTTTTAAGACAAATAATGGTTGAAAGAAAAGTTTCCCCTCCATCGCACCCCCCCCCCCCCAAAAAAAAAAAAAGAAACTGAAACACAGAACTTGACCCTTCACAGTAGTTATCAGTAAAAAAAAGCGAGATATAAATTGAACAAATCTTATGGTCACAGCAATTTGACCGCTAAGGCAAAACTTTTTAATATATCACAACATTATAAAACCAACATCAGATTTTCACAACCAAGCAAAGTCTTAAACCTGGGTTTTCATGTGTGTCAAAGACATTGAATTGTAGTTACAAATTTGGGGCAGCCATTTTGAAGAGAAAATTCTGCACCAATTTTCGTCCCCTTGGAGGTGAAACCATCTCTTCATAACTGCAAGATGAGCGATATTTGGAAATGCACTTACTTATGCGTAACAACAATTGGGAATCAATTTGCTCAGTAAATTGACTAACATTTAGTTGCTTTAAATATCTGCAAGACCCCACAACTGCGTAAATAGAAGACTCACTTACATCTGAGCAGCCTATCACATCCAAGTAAGTCAAATTAGAACAACTTGAAGCAATAGCAAGCATTGAGATGCTGGTGATCTGGGCACAAGATTGTGACCCTCTAAATGAAGCATCCAGATATTGCAGCTCATTGCAGCTATGCGCAAGGCTTGTAACCCCTGCGTCTGTGATTCGATGACACCCAGCAATACTAAGATAAGTTAATCTTGGACAACTGTTGCCTATTTGCTTCAAAGTCTTGTCTGTAATTTTGGTGCAGTATGACAGATCCACATGACAAAGAGCAAGCAGTGTACTTTTGTCTAACTTGAAATCCAAGTCACTTACATATGAGCAAACTTGCATATCCAGGTACTCAAGCTTGATGCAGTTTTGTACAATGTCATTTATACTGTTTCTTGTTATACGCAAGCATTCTGATATCTCTAAACTCTTTAAGTCCTCACAAAATGCTGCCACTAGCTTAACAGACACATCAGAAATTCCCAGGCAACCACAGATGTTCAGGTGCATCAATTTAACGCAGTTTGTTGCAACAGCAGTGATGCCATTGTCTGTGACCCCCTGGCATGATTTAACATTTAGCTGGCGTAGATCTCGGCAGTTTTCAGCAATTCTTTGCACGGCTACATCAGTAATATTGCCTGCAGGTCTTGGCAGTTCACAGCCGCATACATTCAAGGACTGAAGCATCTTGCAATGTTTTGCTACAACTTCTATTGACACATCTGTTATACAAGGGCAACCTTTAGCAACAAGATGCAGTAGGTTTGGGCAAACCTGGGCAACAACTGAAATACCTGAATCATCTATGCCGGGACAGAAGGAGATGTCTAGAACTTGTAACTTAGGAGAAGTGCAGCTCAAATGGCATAAAACATCATTGTTGAGTTCCATACAGCCAGACAGACCTAAGCTAAGTAAATTAAATGTATGGGGTTTAGACAAGTCTATTTCCTCTCCAATGATTCCTGCGTTATTTAAATAAATCCTTTTCATACTTTTGCTCGTTTGTGCTTCCTCCAAAAACTCGTTGGTTATGAAGAAGTATGTTTCACTAGAATCTTCCTCGCATTCACCAGGGATGTCCTGGGCGCGCCGTACCGACGAAAAGACTAAATCCGGCTGAACGAAAGCAAAGACTAGGAACTAAGGTACGGAGAGGGGGCGCACGCCGCTAGTGTTCTTAGCTACATCCCTGATTCACAGATAACTTTCAGTTCCTGAAGTGCTTTGCAAGTTCTGATTAAATGCTTTAGAGCATCGGACGTTACATTCGTTTTGTACGCTGTGATGTTTAAGTACCTGAGCAGGCTGCAATTTCTTGCGATGACTTCTAACCCACGGTCGGTCAACAAAATACACCCTGATAATTCAAGGACTTCTAAATTGGGGCATTTCTTGGCAATAAGTTCCACACATTTATCATTGACCCGAGTGCAGTTCGAGAGATTAACTTCCCTCACATTGCCACACCAGGATAAGATGCGCTTTAGCACTTCATAAGAAAGTTCGTCGCAGTTTGGAAAAGATATCTTTCTCCACAAGCTGCTATCTTCCGCCAAGCAACACCATCTCTTGCAAACAAGCCGCACTCTAAACAAGTTAAAAATACGCTGCCTGGCCAAAAAAGAAAATATCTTCAGGATAATAGTCTCTGGTAAGTCTTGCACTTGGATTCCTGTTGCCATTGTGCTAAAAAGCTGTTTAATTTGACTGCAGAAATTGACAAAATCAATTTAGCACTTTTCCGTCCGCCATTTTGCTTTTTACCTGAAACAATAAGGGCCTGAAACCGAGATTGGTTCCCAGTCTTTCCATACATGACATTGGATAAAACTTAGGATAAAACACTGTGGAGGGGCCGGGAGCAAGCGCCCCCTGGCAAGGCCTTACTTCGCTTTTTTGTCCTCACCTTTGCTTGTAAAACTTCGGCCGTTATTAGCCAATCAGAAAATTGCACGAGATCTCTCGAGTAAACTGAAAGTTTGACCTGCTTATCTAGTGGGCGTTACTATTCAAATAAAAGTAAGGCTTAAATGCTATGGATAAAAATAGATACAAAAAAAGTCACAGTTAGGCATCATTTGCTTAGCGCTTAGTCAGTCGGCATGCTTTTCTTACTTACCGGTAGAGTTTCATAAAGCCGGGTTGTTTGAACTACATTAGCACCTGATCTCGAAATATGGCTAAACTGACAATGATGGCAAGCACGGCGTATAATAATGTGTTGGTGATCTGCCAAATAGTTTCTATAATACCTAGTCCAGTCCCTGAACACTCTCTTACGCGCGCCTTATATAGTGGTTGAACCCAGGCGCTTGAAGAGAGAGTCCAGGGGCGCGATCCATTGGACCAAAATTTTCGGTTTGAATTTTCGAAATTTTCATCTGTCAAATGGAACGGTATTTTCCACTTGAATCGGCCAGGCTAGTTCCATTCCCGCAAACAGTAAAGAAAACTGAAGATATTACTCCCTCTTGATAAATTCTGAAGCCATCTATCCTTTCACTTAGCTCAAAAACGTAGCTCCACGCTTTTTTAAACGTAAAGAATGCGAAAAGTTTACACTGGAAACACATACGTCTGCTTTTATGACATCTACGGAAACATTTGGATGCACAAGATGTGCTCTTATCGCATTCGTTTAAGACAATTATACGTGGTGTGCACGTATTTTCGAACTGCTTACCAAAGCTTGCTAAGCACACGTGTTCCAATAACGCAGTTTATAAGCTGTCTGCCGCAAGAAGACAAGACGAACACTGATCAGTGTCGAGCAGCTGGAATGACCGCCATGTCGAATTTTGTCGATTTTCGGGTTGGGAAAAACTGGGCCCGAGCATAAATTGGCGAATGGAACAGGATTTTCCGAATATTCCGATTTTCCGGAATTTGAGGACAACCTCCAGAAGTTGACCAAAATTTTCGAAACGAGTTTCCGGAAACTTTCTGTTCCATTTGATTTTGTACCGGAATTTCCGAAAAATTTGGTCCAATGGATCGCGCCCCAGGATAACCCCTGACCCACGATCGCCCCTAAAAACGACTGCGTAGGAGGCTACCGTACCACGCGCTTCCAGTAAATTTGCCCCCAAATCAAATATGAACACAAGTCGGTCAAGTTTTTCACCGTATTATTTGTTGATTTCAAATACCTAATCGTAGTGCGCACGATACAGCCCACGATAGCATTAAAATGGCGTTTTTGACAATTTTCGATAAAAACTTACAAGTTCGATTGGTCACGCTACACAAGTCTGTAGGCAAGATGAACTTGTGACTACTTGCTGGGCCGTTTGGCCAGGCTTTACACAACCCGGCCGGCTGCCAGAATTCCCTTATAGATGTTTTATTACCCGTCATGTTCGCCGTTCTTTCTAAATAAAGCTGTGATGTAGAGTGGCCGTAGAGTGAGTTCTAACCCGCCTCGCGCAGGCCCGCACACGTGGTCTTTTTTTTTTTGCCGCGCGCGCGTGGCTATCGCGTGTAGATCTACGTTAGCCATGCGCAAGGAGCTTCATTTTCGATTCAATTGCAGCTGTCAAAAGTTGTGTGTGTTGTGCACCAACAAATTAATATTCATCGCTGTACAATAAATGCAAGCAACAATTCAAGATTCAAACAATAGAACTTTTTGAATGTTATTATTAAATGCGCATTAACTGCTGTTGTCTCATGTTAAATTTATTAATCGTCTGGTCTATTCGACCTAGAAGAAAAAAAAAGCGAAAGAAAGCTCTATATAACGGCTGGGGAAGAAACATATCATACGAGCGTGTATATGAAAATGAATTTAATTTGACTAGCTCTATACGCGATTAACAAAAAAGTACAATTGTACCGTCACCTATTTGGAATGTATAATTAACTCTAACGCAATTATAACACCGTTGACGTTGTGCTAATTACAGCTTTAGTGACGTAAAATCTCTTAAGTAAACTCAATTTGCATCACAACGAAAACTTGCCGGTTTTTTGACAAGGTTTTCGACAAACTGTTCACTTGGCTACCAGATGTAAACTACATTGCTGCGAAGGTAAAATCGTCAAAAATGTAGGTTGGCGCAATTTGGGATGGGTTGTAGCGGGTCCCAGCCCGCTCAAAGTGTCAGCGCTAACGATAGCGAAGCAATTATCGTTTCCAAAGAAAACAGCGCGAATGGAAACGCAGATCAACTTGGATCGGCAAAAATCGATGGGATCGAAACGACGGAGAATTTACTGCAAGACGCCAAGGCAGCTGAAGGAAATCAATTAAATTTAACTAATAGATCTGTTAACAGAACTGGCCAGGAGGCGGACAACCTTAAACGAACTATTGCGAAACGGGACGGCAAAGAAATCGAAAATGCCTGGGGTGTCTCGAAAGTGAAGAAAAATATAGAAAACGTTGTCTCAAAGCCAGGGCAAGCAGTGCTAGTTGATTTCGAGAGCGAGTATGGACGGGACGGCGTTGATTTAACTTCAAGTCAAGTCGAAGGCGACCAAGATAAGGAGAGATTGATCAGCGCCAAACTGGGTACCAGAATATCGCCTGATGGAACGTATGGTGCTGATTACATTGAGCGAATGGACAAGCAACGGGCTATACACAAGGTAA
The DNA here is from genome assembly GCF_052425735.1 of Oculina patagonica. Lineage (NCBI taxonomy): Eukaryota > Metazoa > Cnidaria > Anthozoa > Scleractinia > Oculinidae > Oculina > Oculina patagonica. Next base: position 18,223,566 of record NC_135766.1, read on the forward strand.
ATATGGTGCTAATGAACTAACAGCGCTTCTTATAACACGGTCAGTAAGTAAATAACTGCTTATTAGCTCTTAAAATCATTTGCGTAGCGCTAATATAGCTCGCATTCATTTGTTTGTAACCTAGCTTAACCTTTAATTATCTTCGACATGAACTGTACATGTCTAGATATGCTTTTCCAGAAAGTACGGTTTGTTTTGCCCCCGGTCATTACAATCTAAATGATACCCCTGGGAGCATAGGCAATATAAATTAAATTATATTTACAAATTACTAACGAGATAGCTTTAATTACAAATTAGATCTCTCTGTTTTTAATTTTTGTTTCTATTTTTTCGTAGGAAGATTCGGAGGAAGCATTTGACCCTTCTACGTTAATAGATATTGAAAAATTTAAAGCGGCGAATGCTCCAACGAAGCAGGTGGGTTATTTTAGTAATTAATTTCCGTTTGTTTTTTTCTCACTGAACACGAGCTAGAAACAACGTTTTGAAATTCAATCTTGCGTCGCGAAAGCGTTACACAATTTGTTTTCTATAAGAATATTGTTTTTCCGACCCAGGCTGAATATTCTTATTTTTCTGCCGATGTTTATTGAAAATATTCTCTTAGATTATAGCGTATGACATTTCCGTTTGTGCTGTTCAACCTACATATGTATTACATGTACCATTCATTTAACTGTCATTAGCATCGAACATTTGGCTATTGCAGGATTTTATCTTTTTATTGGCTAGTTTTGCCGTTTAGAAAAAAGGACGAATTTTATACGATTAAGTAAAGATTAAATTTTCATCGTAAATCGAATTTTCATCGCACAAAATTTTATCCTTTTAATTTCAAAATCTCAGCCTCGGGTTTACTCTTAAAATATTCAAAAAAGTTGGCAAATTTCAGCCTCCATATCTTTAATATAAAATAAATTCTTATAGAAAAAAAATGTATGTCACGACATTTCACTGCATTTTTGCATGATATTTTTCTCGAACGAAATTTTCGGAGCCATAAACCGCTAATAATAACAACGACATAAATTTGTTAGCGCAACTGTGACGCTTTTATATATAATATGTTTTTGTTATTAGTTCGCACAGCTGAGTGGTTAGTATTATATGCTGTTTGGCTGTACAGACTGTGCATAGCCGATATGTCCGATTGCCTTAATTCGCTTAAAAATAAGATTTGCCTCAGAAATTTTAATTATTACTTTTTCTTTTAGATGCCATCATCAAACAAGGAATCAGGTAAGGCACTTTTCATTTAGTCGTGCGCTGTGTTCGGCCAACAAATGCCGCCTGATATATTACAGTTAGGCTTTTACAGATTGTGCTCCTAAAAGTGGCATATTATGCTACTAGCAGTGCTCAAAATTTTGCCAAATTATGCAAAAATTATGCCAGAATTCCCAAATTATGCTTCTGATTTCCGAAATTATGCTCACAAAATGACGTAGATTCTATACATAGAGGTGCGCAATAACGACACCAAATTATGATGTTTTTTAAATAAACTGTTGTTGTAAATTAATTTGTGTTTATGGCAGTTTATCACGGCCGTCAGCTGTCCAAATTAGCTGCTCGCATCTCTAAACCGTTTGTAAAATGCCTCCAACGACTTAACAATCACAATTGTATAGCTAAAACGCGCATTGCAAGAACAAACTACCTAAATTTCATTTATTTCTGTAGAAAGTACACCATATTTACTACATTTTATGAATTTATGCTCCAAAAAGTGCTAAAAATTGCTAATTATGCCGTGGCAGTGCTCGTTTCACAAATTATGCTTTTTAGCTCCAATTATGCCAAAAATTATGCTAGCACAATCTATAAAAGCCTAATTACAGTTAGCCACAAGGAGTCTTATCGAAATTTGTTAAAAAATGCTTACTGATATATAGATAAAACATTCAGCGCTACCAAGAGAAAGTTTTAGTTGGAAAAATTAGCTCAGTAAAGGAGACGTCCAGCTCCCTTTCGGGACTGAAATTTGTTGGTGTCAAAACGCCATCTTTACTAGCTTACGTTCACACATAGGACTTTTAATTCTAAAACCCTGAAGGTATTACTAAAAGAAGCGATTTATAAATTATCCGATTACAGCGGAACCTCGATATAACGAAGGGCCAAGGGACTGGCAAAATATGTTCGCTATAACGAGGTTTCGTTATATCGAGTTCTTTCCATATATTTTACTATTACTGGGGCGAAGAATATCGTTCGTTATATCGAGGACTTCGCTATATAGAGGTTCGTTAAATCGAGGTTCCACTGTAATAGTTCACTACCAAATCAGTTTGGCTTACGTGAGATAAGCAAATTCACAACTAAAAATTCAAATGATATCTTCCTCGCCTTTAACTAACCTACCATTCATTTTTTATTCTAAAGTACTTATTTTAAGAGCAGGTGTAGGACATGATATGGACAGCAAACTTTAAAGTCACAGGAGAATTGGCTATTTCATCTAGACGTTTGACCAGAGAATTTGGTTTCGTCACATTCAATGGCGGAAATTTTTGTGTAAATATTTGCGCGTGGGACCTTGTTTAACATTATTTCGGAATTTGCCGTGGTGCATTCGAGTTTCATGACTCATGTTATAAGTAGTATGTTGTGCAAATGAATATTTTATTGATTGTGATTCAAATGATGTGATTAAAAATTTGCATGAGCACAAATCGAGGAGAGCTCACCTAAGTCTTTCGGTAACTTTACGGTTTTATGCCATTCTTAAAATTCAATATTATTAGGATCTAGTAGAAATTCGGCCTGTTTAGGCTGTGAATGCAGGCTTCTCTTTCGTCCGCTGTTGTATGCCACAAAAAAGTCATAATGAAAGCCATATTTTTATGCTTAAATAATTAGTTTTATTGATAGTATAAAGTTTTTCCTAGCAGGCCAAAATATTTTCAGATAAAATTGCGTGCCAGTAATAGCCAATCATTTTGGTAAGCGATGGATATTAATTTTAATTGAACTGTCAGTTTTGTACTGAATTAATTGACGGAGTTCTTCATTCCATACAAATATAAATCTTCCTGAGAAATCACCTCGTGGAAAAAACCCCTTTCTCTGAGTCGCTCGTTAAAAAATAGCAGCGAAAACAAATGTAAAATCTTTAGTTCAAACATTGTTGCAAGGCGATTACTTTATCACACAACATTTTCGCGTTAATAAAAAAATCGCGAAACTTCGATGTTGCTTAAAACAAATGTGGTTTATTCAATATGGGAAAAGGTTAAAAAAGTTGTCCATCCAAACTCGCAAAAATATGTGTCACGAAAATTTTGAGCAATGAATAAAGGTAATCGCTTTGCCAAGCAGTGAGATGTAGGATGGGAGTATATGATTACGAGTTAATTTCTGAGTTGTTTATGAGACAACTGATCATATATATAATGATGGTAAATCTGAGCCTAGTGGCCCACCAGTACATCCCCACCGATGGGATGCTAGTCCATCGCAGGGTTACCCCAGAGCACTAAATTCGCCGGTACCCATTTATACCCCTCGGGCCGGTGGTGAGAGGCACTATGAGAGTAAAGTGTCTTGCCCAAGAACACAACACAGTCAACACAGTGACCCCGGCCAGGTCTCGAACTCGGACCGCTCGATCCGTAGCTCGAGTCCAGCGCACTAACCATGCATAAGGTCACTGCGCCTCCAACATACTAGTTATGACGAGTTTGTAATTTTTGTTTTCACCAAATTAATGATGTTTCCAGTTCGGGGAATGCTAAAACCAGACGAATTTTTATTTCAGAAACAGCAAAAGTCGGAACGGACGAAAACCGCAATGAGTATGACATCACAACGAACACAACCAAGTAAGAAAGCTAATAAAGTTGGATTGGAATGATTGAACAAAAAATCACAGCCGCCCCATGCATGCAAATTAAAAAACGCTTTAGACAGTTTGCCCAAGTGCTTATATTATAAGACTTATAATCTTGCAAAATCGATCTTGTAACATTCAATAATTTTCAAGTTTATAATGCATGCAAAATTTTTTTTTCCTGTGCGCTCTAAACCCTATACCCTGTTTCGGACTAGACCCTGTCCAGGAACGTTTCTGAGAATAGAAGAGATAGAAAGGCTTTAATTCCTGACGTTAATTAATCATAAAGAGATTGATAATAACAAGACATAAGAAAGTTTTTTTCTAAGAATTATACCCAATTGCCGACCTGAGTGCTCTAACCACTATTTCGGACCAAAATTGTCAAAATCTGTACCCCATTTCAGAACAAAATGGCTCGAAAACCATACCCTGGGTTGACATTGCAGCACCTCTTATCCCGGTTTCTGTAACATTAAGCGGCTAGGAATATTTCTACTTCCCCCAATGTAAAAGGGGCGGGTATGTTCGTCAGAAATTTTAAAAAGAACCCCCTAAAAGAGACCAATCTGGGTGTCGCCCAAACTTTTTTTAGACCCTAAAAGATACCAAAAATTCTGAATATAGAATTTATATTTCTTCTTGTGCAACCCTAAACGAGACCCTGGCGGTTAAAAATATTGCGATTTTGGTCAGAACACCTTAAGCGAGACCCCAGAGGGGGTACTCCGGCTTGTAAATGACGGGGAGATCGAATGGAGGCAAAACTCAGGACCCAAAAAAATCCCTAAGTCTTCCGATATTACCCAAAAAAATCCCTGGACCAAAAATAACCCCCCAAAAAATCCCTTCTCAAATTACCCCTAAATTGCCAGGAGGGGCTAACATAACACAAAGAACGCTCGTTTTGTTTATTCATGATACCATTAATACGCCAAGGCCGTGCCAAGGCACTTTAGTTCTTTTTTAATACCCAAAAAAATCACCTATCTAAATGAAGTCACCCACGACGAGCATCCCTGCTTCCTTTATATAGGAGTCCCCCCGGGAATAATATGCATTAAAAAAAAACATTACCCAACGTTGCAGTACATAAACTTTTCATGAACTGAGTTATGCCAACTCTATTTTTACTTGTTTTTAACCTTGAACACAGCCATACAGAAGCCGAGTTCGTAGCAAGTCCGTCAAACTACAACGAATTCTACGATGATGACGAAAAACAATTGATTGCCAGCATCGAGAACGACTTCAAAACCACTTCACCTTTCGCACTTCCTGGATCGGTGTTGTAACAAGACGCTAATTATACCAGAGGTGATAAGGTAATAAATAAATTAATTTGTAATAAGTTTTCCGATCTTGCCTTTCGTCCCAGCCCATAGATTAAGTCTCGAAGTCGCTAAGCAACCAGACGCGCTTTCGGAGTACACTCGCGTGTTCGTGCTACTCTCTGATTGGATGATAAAAATCTGAAATTGTACGAGTGCTTTAACAAAGAATAACTGCAAACGGTACTTGTAATCAGGCGTCGAAATTAAGCCATGCGAAATTAATAAGGGGAAATAAAAGAATAGGAAGTGACAAGACAAACTAGGAACAAATCCGAGGTAAAGTCCAAGAAACAAGTCTCGGAAATTCAACTTGCTCTAAAGTTACAAACTAGCAAATCCAAACTTACACATCCTCGTGTCCTTATTGCGTTCCTCTACTTATCAAACCATTATTTTTTTGTCTCAATTTCCTCTCTGAATTTCACATTCAAGTTCAAATTCATCCTGAAAGTCTATTTTAATTTTTCGCGCCAGAATCAGTGATACTATTTTGAAATGGTATGCACCTCACCGTCAGCCTACCAATCATAGCAATCGGGAAAAAGAAGCGTGAAAAATAATTTCATCCATCCTGTCATCTATCGACATCTAATTCCTTCAAAGGAAAGATAGTACCCACAAAAATGACCTGGCTCCCAATGTGTGGCTTCATAGCTAAGGTGTTAGTAGAGCATCCCACCGGTATCGCCGAGGTTAAGGGTTTGAAACCCGTTGAAGAATTGATGGGCTCATCCACGGCAAGGATCGTGTGTCTTGCTTCATGCCGTGAATCAACGCCGCAAGAATTGAACCGCAATCAGAACTCTCAAGGAAAACGAAAAATATATTCTGAGTAAGCGAGGAGTCGAGAAGCCGAGAATGCTGGAAAGGCTAATTAAGAAAAAAAGAATTGGTCGATGAGATGGTGGGAAAGCTCCTGATAAAAAGGTTATACTGTTTGTCTTTTCAATAAGGTGAATCCAATTCAACATGAAATAACTTGGAAACTTCGGATCAATTTAGGTTTCTGGGAAACGCTCACCTACCCCTCCCCAAACCTAACATTTGCCCAAAGCGATAAGTAAGGGTTAATGTTAGGTTTGGGGAGGGGGGGAGCAGTGAAATAATTGATCCGAAACTTCTTCATTTTTCAACAGAGAACGCCACTGAGAAAGGAAAGGGAGGAAAGACTCTGTGAGCTTCTATGAACTCGAGGAGCCACCGTCATCGCGCACCAACGTAAACGTTTTTCAATGAACATTTTTAATTTCGAGTTTTTTCCTTCGCGTTCAGTGACGTGAGATTTCATTCAGGGATACTAAAAAACAAATTGGCTCTTTAGTGAATACTCAGTCGTTCTCATTATAGTTTAAAATAGTTTGAATTCCCGACAGTGCTATTTGATTTAACACACAAAAGGACGAAAAAGCGGATCCCCCGCTTTCAAAGAAGACAAAATGAGTCTTGAAGGGCCAAACAAATTGGCAGTCCAGTACTTTCTAATCCGGGCCCCATGTTATAAGCAAGCCTGGATCAGTCGGTGAGGTTCTTGTATTGAAGTATTAATGCTGGAATTCCTCAAGCTTGTTATTTACTGACATTTGCTTTTCGCTCTTTTTGGAAGCACAAGAAAAACTAAAACGTCGCTGCCGTTGCTCTGGCGATTAACTAATTAAAACTACTTTAACTGGCACTACAACCAAGCGAAATGTCGAAAAATTTATTTTTCAGGGCAACGCAAAATTCGTGGATAGTACTATCCATGCAAAATTAAATTTCCCTATATTGGGCACTGTTATTGTTATAGAAAACCTTTGTATATATTTTATTTGAATCAATTTTTCGCAGTGGCAATATGTTAACAAATATTCAGTGTGATGGCGAGCAAAATGAGAGTGTCAGAGACGAAAGGGCGTGACTACTGACACTTTTAAATAAATGGAAACGAAAACTGCCTGGCCCTTGTCTTCATCACTTTTGCTTTTTTTGTTAATTTCTTTGTTACATTTTAATTTTCTACAGAAGAAAAAAGAATAATAGCGAAGAGATTCACATTAAGGAACATCTTTTTCAAAATTTATTTATCTAGGTTCATCGTTTACTCTTGGAAACGATTCAACTTTTGTACTGTACAGAAAAGTTACGACTACAATTATTATACGTGCACTGTAGACCGCGAGTAGTCTCTCTTTTGCTCAAAAGTCCGTAGGGATGAACAGGAAAAGAGCGAGCAAGTACGATTTACTTTTTCCAGCGCCTTCACTACTCGCAGCTCACTCTTTCGTCGCTCGTTTATACAGTGCACTGCTTGCGCTCGCTCGTTATTTCTCGTTCGTCCGCACGGACTTTAGTGGAGAAAAGGAGAGACTGATCGCAGTATTGTTTTCTAGGGTTAGGGTCAGTGTTGTGACCTTAAGTTTATGATTAAAGGGGCTTTGTGACCGATTTTAACAGATTTTTAAACAGTTAAAATTTATATTTGTGCCATAGGAAACCTAAAAACAAATTGTCCATTTTTATTAAAAACTGCTGTATTAACCTAGCACTGAAACTGTTAACAAGCGTCTTTGGCTGTGGATCGCTAGGATGGAAATGGATGGGAACTTGAAAAATTGCGGCTAAACTTTTCAAGTTGTTTCTTCAAAAAATCGATATTATTTCCAAGCCGAAGCTTGATTTCTATCTGCAAATTAAGGTCAAATCTTCCTTTAGCTGTTAGCTGGGTTTAGTTGTCTACCACTAATTTCAGAACAGTTTAGACCAAAAATCTGTGATTTCAATTCCCGTGACAAAGCTCCTTTTATGACATGTCTTGTCCCGAGAAGTAGTGGTAGTGGGCAACCTGCCCGGGGGGGGGGGGGGGGTACTCCATATAATGGCCTATATGGGGAGGCTCCGCCCGAAAGGGGTACCTTTTTCAGGCTTCAGGTATATAAAAGGGTAGGGATTTCACAAGTTTAGGTATATGAAAGGGTATGAAAATCCGTCATTTAGGTTTTTAAAAGGGCCTTGAATTAAAATATTTCGAACAGACGCACTTTATGGCTGTATTATTTTAATTTATAAAGCGCAACATGAAAATGACAAGAAAACGTCCTGTTCTAAGTCTATGCCATGTCTTTTAGGTATATGAAAGGGGTACCTTTTTTGAGTAAAAGGTATACGAAAGGGGTACAATTTCTGTGAAAATGGTATATAAAAGGGTAAGGGATAAGAGCTTGGGGCGGAGCCTCCCCGTATAAAACTTTTTTGAGTGCCCCCCCCCCCCGGGGGGGGGGCAACCTGCCACAGGGTGGAAAGAAAGAGCTAACCCAATAAAGCCATCTCTGAATCGATTGTGTCCAGAGATTTGTATGTTCTAAGTACCGTATTTTCTCGATTAAACGCTGGGCCCCGAATAAACGCCGGGTCTTCAAGCTGTATTTGAAAATAAACCCCTTAAACAATTATTAAAGGTTTAATATGCTTTAAAAATAATGTCTAATTATATTGCTGAATCAAAAATAATGAATAAAAATCATTTCTTAGAAACATAGGGCTTGAAAAAACTCCTGGAATCAAATAAATGCCGGGGGCGTTTAATCGAGAAATTACGGTATCAAGAACAACTATTTAACAGCTTCAATGCATCTTTCAGAATCTGTTTTTCTTGGATTCTTATCTGTAACGCTAACTCCATATTTTCTGTCAGTTCACAATCTGATGTCCTGTCGTTTATATCACCAAACTTATTAGTCGCCTCATACGATTCTAAAACTCTCTGAATCAAGCACTGTCTCCATCGTAAAACCTTCAACTCATTTTCTTTATCAAGGTGATTTCCAGTCAGTATTCTTTGCCAGTGTCTCCGAAATTCTTCTTCATCCATTGCTAGTATTCTCAGCAAGACAAGTACACTCCATGAAAGGCCATTCCCTTCAGAGCAACACAGGTCATTTTCAAGTTGATTAGCGGCAATTATTTCCTTCTTCTTTCTTGATATACCACATATTTCTGGCATGACAATTGCATAAACTAAGTCCTGAGTGAAATTAACTGTATTGTGCATGTTCTTTGGTAAAATGAAGCCATACTCCATAAGAAGCTTTCTGTTATCATGAGGGCCATAATTGATGAACACTTGTGTGCTCTTCTCGTATGCTGTCAAAGTGTGAATTTCATAACTGTTGCTTCCTTGGTTGAATCCAGCTTTGACCTAGAAATCATTTTGAAATTTGTGACTCATATTTTCATAATACAGTTCAACGAGAAATCAAAAATAAATCTTCAATATTCAAAGAGGAAGGTCTCATACAATGACAATAATACATAGTCATTGTGCTCCTAATTATTAAGATGGTTTCTGCACAATTTTCGAGCAATACAGGCAAATATAAAGTTACCAAAAAGACCTCTTAGCATGGCAACAGTTTTAGTACAGCTAACAAAAACCTGCAAAAAATTTTGCACTCAAGCTGACCCCGCGAGAGAAAAATGGATTTGAAGTTGTCTTTTTTTCAGTTAAAACGGACGTCTTGCGCCAGTTCAAAACAAAATGGCGCGCGTTTAATACATTTTTTCGAGGTTTGACTTTAATTTTCTCGAGAATGCTTTAGAATTTAATTGCGGGGTCACTAAGACAAATGAATTTCGATGAGATCTTTTAAATAGTATACAAAATGTTGCCGTGCAATGAGTAGATTTTTGGTACTTAATTTTCGCACTCATTGCTCGAACTTTCAGCGGAATCCGTCTTAACAAGTTTTTCACCAGAACAACATTATTGAATTACTTGTAGTTAATCATCCTACCCAGGCTTTTAGCCAGGTGGGAGTCCAGGCGTCCTATGGACGGCCACTTTTCAGAGAAAACTAATAGGAATAACTGTATACAGAGGGATTTTTGGTAAATTTGGGTATCTTCTATGCACTCATAACTGCAGAAAAACACCTTTTATGCTCCTCAGGCCCTCCTATGGGGACAAAGTGAGGCCTTATAAGAATTTTGGACTCCCATTTTTTAGATCCTTGCTAAAAGCCTGATCCTACCTGTATTTGTAAAAGAAAACTAGTGTTTAGAGAACCTGGGGGGATGCTACATCCATTAATTTTTCGAAGCTTGTCATTGGAAAAACCAGTTAATATACTTCTAAAAATAAATCGATGGTTCCGAGGGGGTGGGGGTGGGGGGCTGGCTGTTTAAGATGTCTTGATAAGACCTTTCAAATACTTTAATTCTGAGGAATGAGGATTTTACAAAGCCAAATTTTTAAAGGAAAGTATAAAGCTACAGTGTAAACTAGAAATTCCAGAGGGGTTGTTGTTGTTTCTGGAGGTGATAGTGGAGGAGGGATCGGAGGTGGGGGGAGGTCAAACCAAAACCTATAATGGGATGGGTATTGATATTTTCTGAAACAACACCATGTTGATTGCTTACATACCTCTGCTGTGTCAGTATGATTCAGCAGATCAAGAACTGGGGCAAGTGCATAGGCATTCTCCATGTGTGTCATTGAAGTCACTTTACCAGCCGGTGATGTAACCACCTTGTCCGCTTTATAAACAGACCTTGTATTCACAACAAACCAAGCCCATCTGAACTCGTCAAATGCCAGTGAGTCTAGAAACTTTTTATCCACTATACTGGTACAGCCTTTAAGCAATCCTTTAAGCTCTTCATAAGATTCCATCACAGTTTTGACTTGAATTTCACATTGTTCATGTAGACTTGAAGGCAGAGCATTAAGCTCTTTTTCACTGAAGTAAGCAGGGGTGTTAAAAGACCTGGGCAATGTACTGATATAAGGATACCAGAATGAACTTTTCCCTCGGTACTTTTCATACAAAATAAACACACATAACTTCAGCAAAGGTTTTAGTTGCCCATGTAGTTTCATCAACTGCTTTCCAATTTCACTGTGTTCTACTGTTTTTGTGGTAATCAACATTTCTTCTGGTACACAGATCACTAAATCGCCACTATTAAGCTTTTTACAAGTCATCAAGCCTCGTCCAGTTCCTGGAAAATACGCTGGTCTTAGCTTACCAAAAGAAATTCCGTTTCTTTTGGCCCATTTAAGCAGCACTATGTACTCAGGTTCATGGACCGTTTGGCCATATTCCCTTCGATAGTTGCCGTTCCTGTTACGTTCACGTCTTCTCCCTGTTCTACCGTTCCTTCCCATAGATAGAATAGTTCAACTGGACTTGAAATACCTTACATAAGTCGGAAAATTAGCTTTTGAAGTCGAAGCGCACATTTGTCCGCCATCTTGGAATTCCGAGGTCGGAGACTGGGTACTAAGTCTGTTTTTAAAATGATGCATTGCGAGCTTCATGTCGCAAACCAAAATAAAACATGGCGGCCGTCTAGTTTCCGCCTCTGTGCATTTGAGATGTTAGCTTGCTTAGTTTAAGACGAACTAGGGTTCGCATAGCCAGATATGTCTATTGATATTCAGAAGTGGAAAGCAGAGGCTCATGAAAATGCTGCAAAAACCGTTGCAAATATGCTTCAGGTGAGTAAAATTAGGTTTTATAGATTTGCAGTGTATTCGATCTTCTGCAGCTGTCTTCCAACTAAACTGCAAATTTTTAAGTCGTCTTCAAGAAGCAAAGCAATCTAGTAAAGAAAATTATTTCCCTCTTCGTAAAATATAAGATAATTCACCTTTCTAAGAGGAGATTTTGCACCTATCAATGGTTTGCCCCAGGAGGGTTGTGCGGGTAACCCCAGGGGAATTTGACATTTTCAGGTTTTCAAATGTCAATTTCCCCACCCTTGGGTCTCCATTGAGAGTCAAATTCCCACCCTTGGCCAGGCCTTCTCCTCTTTCCAAGATGGGAACTGAATACAAATTTTCAACAAGGGGACTGTTGTGGATGTCAAAGTCTCTATCCAGGTAGAGCTACCCTAATTCCTGTGGGTTACCTTCCGCCCTCCATCCTAGGGCAAACCATTGATAGGTGCATTACGTATAAGGAATCTTCATTTGGAAGCTAGGAAATTAATACATCTGAAAGCCACTGCACTGTATTGACGTAATAGAACCAGAAGGGGGTTTGAACATTTTCTGGTTTTAACACTGTTGCACCTCTCTCAAACAGCCACGATGGCCAAAATTAACTGGCCATTGAGGAAAGGTGCTTGTATTAATTTAAATGAGGAGGGTTGGAAAAGAGTGTTGTCATCAACAACAATAACAACATCAATACTGGAACTATGATAAAATTATGATGGCTGATTTTTCAACTCTTTCAGCATCCTGACAGTCTGGACAAAGTGGAACAGTGGAGAAGAAGATACATGAGGAATAAAGTTAGTTTGGGTGATGCCCAGTTGAAATACTGCTTTCAAATACATGCTGAACTTATACATACTAACAATTCGTTGTTCAGTTTTGACTTTAGGAGGGGGCATTGGACCCTATAAGAAACCGCAAAACAGAACAAAAAATCATCCAAAACCACAAAACCGCAGTAAATTTCGATGGCCAAAACCGAAAATCCCAACTCCCCCCTCCTTTGGAGTGTTGGCTTATAATTTAGATGACATACAGTTGAAATAACTGCAGGATATAACTAAGTTCTACGACGATTTAAACGTTATTTCAAGGTGGTCTACCTGTCAAAAAACATTGGAAAATCTCTGATGTGTAGTTTCCAATCGAACAACATATAATACTTCGGCAGGCAACTTCCTTATTCAGTTTCCACTAGCCATAAAAACATTCACACAAATAAATTTGCTTTCTGTCTTTGCTTACTTGTATATACTGAAGTTTACAAGGCAAAATGGCAAAATTCAGAATGTTTAAATCCTTCAATGAAGTGAAAAACATCGTAGAAAGTTCAATCGGTCAACACCGAACGTAAGCACCACGTCTAGTCACCAGGCCCATCACGAAAAGACGCATGGAACGCCTGGAGGTTCAAAATTGTTTGCGAACGAATCGGCGTGTTTTTGTCGCCTTATTCGGAGAAAAACTGCCTCAAAATGATCAGTGTCTTCGGAATTTTTGTCTGTGAGGATGGTTAACAGCTGATTTATCGCTATTATGAAGCAAGTTTTATTTTTTTTCTGTTTAATGTGGAAAAATGCACCAAAGATGCACAGGATGCGTTAGTTAGCGAACTATGCGGATCCGCACCACCGCATCCTGTCAGATGCCCTGGGTGTTTTTTGGCTCATTAATATTCATACCTTTAATTATCCGGACTCTCGATTATCCGGACTATTTAGCCTAGTCCCAACGAGTCCGGATAATCGAGGTTCGACTGTACTGTATATGTAGCATTTTATAAATGAACATGTGAAGTGTACTTTCAGATTTTTTTTACTGATCTAATGGTCAAGGATTAAGAAACTCTCAGTAAAAAGCAAAGTCTTCTTAATAAAGGTTTTCAAGAGTATTTGACGATTTTGGATGCATTATTTTAATATAAATGTATGTCTGGTTGTTTTCTGCTTTCTGCTTAGAAATTTGAATTGCAAAATAAATTTTATTTCACACTTGGGAGTAGAGAAGTAAATCCACACAGTGCATGTATTAAAAGATAAAAATAATGAACTTTGTTAATATTTTCACAGGCATCAGCTGAAGCCAGACTAAAGACTGCTGTTCAGTCCCAGCTGGATGGTGTTAGGACAGGACTTCATCAGCTCCACAGGTTAGAAATGCCTTAATTATTGTAACAAAAAAAAACAACAACTACTATTTGGGAGGTGCAGTGTCCCAATGGTTAGCCCGCCTGACTCCTGTTTAAGCGGTCTAGGTTTGAGCCCAATCCAGGCACAGTGCGCCATGTTCTTTGGCAAGACACTTTACTCCCATAGTGCCTCTCTCCACCCAGATGTATAAATGGGTACCAGTGAATTTCCTGCTGGGGGTAGCCCTGTGATGGACTTGAATTCCATCCAGGGGGAGTAGAAATACTCCTAGCTGCTTCATGCTACAGAAACCTGATGGGCCACTAAGCTTGTCAGCAGGCTTTACCTTACCTTATCTAATTAGAAATTAGTTGTTAAAATAAATGTAATTATGTAAATTGGGATCTACATGTACATGTTTCTCTCCAGAGATGGAACTTGATCTCATATTGTGAGATGTTGTTCATACTGTATAAATTATTGTTATTTACATATTAGGTTACATCATTAAAATTTATTTAACATTAATTTTCAATTTCTTTTCTCTTAGTGGCCTTCATGAAATCAAAGAGATTAAGCAAAGGTAAATGCAGTGGCATACTGGTTATCAATTAGCGGCATAATTAAGGGGGGGGAGGGGAAGAGGTGTGCAAATGGAGGGAGGGACAATAATTTTTAGTCAGGGAAAAGTGGGGGAATCACACCTATATACATGTAATGCACGATTACATGTATATAGGTGTATATGTATTAAGGATGTGTATTAAGGTGTATACAAGTAGGTAAAGGGGGGGGGGGTCAGCAAAATGTGCTTCACAAAGGGGAGGGTCAGGAGAATTTGATGTTGGCCTCCCTCCATTTTCACCAGCCCTCTTACCTCTTAATAATGATCAGTCACTAATATAAATAATAACAGTTTAGATTCTCACAATAGCAGGCCTTAAAAAAGTACTGTCTGGTATTCCAGGACAAATGGGCAAGGTCCTAGGAAAGTTGTTGTTTTTGGTTCTGTTACCAGCTTTACTGCCTGACCAGTCTTTTTGTTGAAATTGACCATCATGATTGTATACTGCATTGTTTTCAGCATGAATGAGGTTGATGAAATGTGCAAGAATGTTGAACATTTGGCAGACAAGTTACAAGCTGTGAGAGCTTGCCAAGGGTACCAGAGCCAGGTATGCCAACTAAAGGATTAGACCTACAAGGGAAATGACCTGAAGATCATAATTTTAAGTAATTTTAGTTGTGTTTCAGTCTGCATGGAAGGAGAAATAATCATGAATAAGCACTGAATTTTATGAGGATTCCTGCATGATATCTCATTCAGTCTATAGATAGTGCTCACTGAATCACCAAGAACTTTAAACTTCACTGAAACACTGCTTATAGAGCCTTTCTTTATCATCACATGTATCATACACTTTATTACAGGGCTAAAAAAGTGCTACCTGGCTAAGGTTACAAGTCTGGGACAAAACATGTAGATTTTCCTACTTGGAGAGTAACTTTTCATTCTCATTTGCCTGATGGGCAAGGGCCCAGTCAATATCTCTACCAACTAAATCTAAAAGAAGAAAGCTTAAGACAGACATGCAACTGCCCAGGGCAAGCAAATTCGGAGCCACTTGTCTAAAGGAAAAGCTGCAAATTATAGATATTAAAGTCTGTGGCATAAACAGTGCCGAGTCTGTGGCATAAACAGTGCCGAGTCTGTGGCATAAACAGTGCCGCACTGCATAAAATGGTTTGAGTAAATGACAAACATCTAGGATTACTAATAAATTCTTTTATAAGTCATTGGCACAGTGAACTCTGCAATAAAAATCTCATTGTTGGTTTTGTATGTACGTTCAATGTTTGTTTTAGTTGTCAAAAGCATTTGAACATCTTAACCTCATCTTCACCGTTCCTGAAAGTGTGAAGAAAACAGAAGCTTTGATCAATGAAGGAAAACTTCTCCTTGCTCACAAATGGTAACTACACTGTACATTGTTAAGCCTTAAAATCTCTTTTTATAATTAATTGATAGGTCAATACAACTGGTCCCCTTTTCAGGGTTTTCCAGTGTTTACGTCAAAACTTTTTCAACCAGGGAAAACGGATGTGAAGAGTAGAAAGGAAGGAGAATAAGAAAGCCAAGAAAAACAGAAGGAAAATGAGCAAGAAAAAAATCTCAATGGTTGCGCAAAAAGGTCCAAATTTTGGCTAACATTTGCATGGGCATGTTTCAAAAAAAAAAATGAAAGTTTAGGAAAAATTCAGGATCATAGCACCATAAATTCAAGAGAGAAGGGGTTAATGGCTGTTTTCTCTAGTCATCTAAAGTGTAAGTGCCATTTTTTGCTGTCTGGTTGATTACATTATAATTACCTGTGAAATTTTGATCTTGACTTTTGTGAAAATGCAGTTTATCAGACTTAGAGGCTACAAGAGATGAACTACTGTTTGAAGTCCACAAGATGGCACAGGAAGAGGAAGGTCCCAAACCAGACAAAACAGTGAGTTTATTACCAAACTCATTAATTTACACAGCTTGGTAAACATTTGCTAATTTTTGATTTCTGTTTTATTGCTTGCCAGCCCTTGTACCAATACTTTGATGCAGTAAAGAAATTATCTGTGAGTGCCATCCTAATTAACTATTAATAATAGTTAAAAATAATTTTTAATTAACTTAATATACATGTAGCAAGGAATTATATATTTTTTTTATCTTTTCAGATTTAGAAATAGCTTTTGATAATTAAGTCCAGGCTGAGAAGACTAAAATAAGGGCAGTAACTGTTGTGTGACTTAAAGAACTCAGATTTGTTAAATGAACTGATGAGTGCACGTACGTACACAGCTGCTAGAGTTTCAAATGATTATTTGATTTACTTGCGACTTAGTTCAAAGCATGAAGTTTTGTAATAGTAGTTTATAATGTGGAGAAATAATTGGAATTTCTTATTATTTGTTGGAAATTTAGTAAGATTGTTCACTCTTGATTTCTCATGAGGTGATAGTTGATTCTGCTTTTGGCTTCATAAAATATCACCTCATAGAAATCTTGGGATCATAATCTACATGTATTTCATGTAAGTTTAATATATTTTTTATTAATAAAGCTGCTACTGTTTAATGGTAACAACAATTTACGTTTGTATTCATACAGTATGTTCGGGCTCTAATGTTAAATAAATGAGCAGCAGTGTTTTATCAAGTTTAAAACACGAGGCACAGCTGAGTGTTTTAGACTTGATAAAACATGAACTGCGAATTTATTGAACGGCTTAAAAATCTTCTGATGTAGATCAACTCATTCTTGCACTAATATTTAGATTTGGGGTTATTTTGGCCTAGAAAATTTGACGTAAAGTTTAGCCGTGTCTTTATGAGATATAAAGACACTCATTAAACATAATTTCTTTTGTATTTTCTTTATGAATTATTAATGAGTTTTTTAAGCTTTCTATAATTGTTTCTTTTACAGGACTCCCTTGGAAAACAGTGCTGGGTTGTTTTAGGGCGAGTGCTTAGTACAGTACGCAGTGACCCCGCCCAACTGGTGACAGCTCTTAGAATAGTTGAAAGGGAGACCAGGTGAGTTAGTTGTTTTTACCTTGTGCCATCACACTGAGATTAAAAAATCGCAATAGAACAGTTTTCACTTGAGTGTTGAAAGTTTTCCACATTTGCTAATAATGTTTGGTTTTGCATTAACTACAGCTACACTTAGTGCCAAGTCTCATGCAACCAATAAAAAAATATTAAAACCAAAACCTTGCTCACACATGTTTTCCCACTGTTCACACTGGCTACATGTACATGTAAATGTACACTATTTGCTTCAAGATTTGATTGGCCCACTGAATTATTTAATTCATTTTTATTATATAAACATCAGTGAAATACCAGGAAATCTTTCGCACAAAAAAATCATATCTTTACACGTGAAAATATCGATTTCGAAACATTTTCTGACAAGTTTGCCCTGTTTCAATGTTGAATGAGCCAAAGTAAATCGATATTAGGTCGAAACATCTTCGGATCTTCCTCGGCAATCTTCGGAAATCTTCGGAAAATGTTCGGAAACATTCGTTCGACCTTACGACAACATTTTGCAAATCTTCGGAAATCTTCGGAAAATGGTCGGCAATCTTCGGAAAATCGTCAAAAACATCGTAATAAGTAGGTTTATATAATAAACAGAATATTACATGGTTGCTTGAGTCGAGATATGAAATTTATCTTCTCGTGTTCAAATCGATATCCCACTCGTTCGCTGCGCTCACTCGTGAGATATCGATTTGAACACTCGAAGATAAATTTCATATCTTCGCGCAACCATGTAATATCCTCTATTTATGTCCATTTTAAACTGTCTCACATGATTTCCTGTTACAGAGCTGATAAGAGGGCACAGGAAAAAGAAGACAGCATGGGGTTTTCTGTTCCAGGGCGGCCCAAGAAGTGGAGAGAGAAGGCATTTAAAGTTCTAGAGGAATCAGTCAGTAATAGGTGAATAGTTTAATGTATTATAAAACTATGAGAGTAAATAATAATTTATAATTAAAAGTTAATTAGTGAGTCTTATAATGTAATATTATTATTAATTATCATTTTTTAAACAAATAAACAAGTGAACATCAATTTTGTGTTACCATTATTGACTGCCAATCAATGCTACTAATGTTAAATAAAATGATTCATTGTTATTTGAAAAAGCTTCTGTTATAAATGTTTCTCGGACATTGTCAGTAATATCCAGATTACCGGTATTAATTTATTTGGATATTTGAATTTTTGGACACTAAGATTTATCCATTTTAATGTCTGAACATTAAATTCAGTGTATATACATGTAGTTAAGCATAATTTATATTATTAGGAAGGATTTCAATAAGATGCAAGGTACCGTAATGATTCGATTTAGCGCCCGGGGCGCTTATTTAGTTTTTGCACCGCAAGGGAGGGCGCTTATTCGAGACAGGGCGCTTATTCGGGACAGGGCGCTTATTTAATTTTTTGAGAAACAACCAAATGTATCTATAACAATAACAGGAACTGTAACAGTTAGAAATGGTTAAAAGTTCAGTTACTTTTAAAATAATTGTTCATTTTAACAGTAAATATATACATAAACTGTACGGTGAAAGGTCAGAAGTTTATCTAGTTGACGTCAGTGACTTCAGTAGGGGCAGTTATCCACAATAGGGGCACTCATTAGAATAGGGGTGCTTATATGAAGGGGGGCGCTAATAAGAATGGGGGCGCTTATTGGAATATGGGCGCTTATTTACAAAAACACATTCGAAGGGGGGCGCTTATTCGGAAGGGGGCGCTTATTGGAAGGAGGGCGCTAAATCGAATCATTACGGTACACTGTACATGTGTATGCATTGGTTTGTGAATCTCAGGTTTGAGAGTCTTGATATGGAACTTCAGAACAGACTTGACGACAAAATGTGGCTGGTGAAACATCTTGAACGCACAAGACTGCTGGTACTGGATGACTTGATTGTCGTCAAGGTTTGTTTCATAACAACTTTTATTTAAAAGCTCTACCGGTAGTTATCCCCCCCTGACAACTAAAATAGAGGGGAGGGTGGTCAATAAAAAGTGGTGCCTATTTGAAGGGGGAGTGGTTCTTATTTCAACTTATAATTAAAAGATGTGAATGCATCACATGATGTGCCTCCATACTGTTACTCTCTGATGCAACCCTCCAAAATAAGACCATTTAAGTCGCCATGGCAACTTAAATTTTGGAGCTGGTGACTTTATTGGAACTGAAGTCACCAGCTCCACGACTAAAATTGAGAAGAAGGATTGAAAGCATGAGCCTAATTTAGCGACTAAACTTGAGCCGTCAGGTGCCAAATGGCCACTAAGGAAAAAAATAAACTTGGAGGGTTGAGATGTCATAGATTTTTCAATGTTGCCCCCTTAGAGACTTTTGGTGGGAAACAGTTTTGTTGTTAGACGTCACGTGACCTTGAGGTAGCCAATATGCAAGCACATGCTTTTATGGAAAAAATTCCAACTATACAAAAATGAGTTTATTTCCCTTCAAGCCGCAATGTTGCTCTTGTTGGACATCATGATCTGCTATCTCTAGAAGGATTAAGGGGGAGCTTATTAAAAACTTCCAGTGTTCTTTTTGAGAGGGAAACTTAGATGAGATGGGACACTTTCACTTTCACGGTACATTGTCTAGTGAGAATATTTGTGTAAATGGAAACAGCTGATGGAAAGCTTTGGGATATGAAGGTTTCAAAATATTTTATACATTATCTGCATTTTTTTTCTCTTGCCATTGTAGAACCTGTGCCAGGCGTGTTTTCCTTCAACTTACAACATATTTGATCGCTACATTAAAATGTACCACAAGGCTTTATCTGCTATGGTGAGGACCACATTTTGTTTGTTGTCACACTTTTTAAACAGCAGGTACAGTATGTGGCCCTTGGTCCGGGGGGACGAAAAAGACGTGAACGTGTATTTCTCAGCTTAGAAATAGAGCAGTGAGCTGAGATTTGTCCTGTAAGTTACCATGCCATCCAGCTAACATGTGAAAAAACAACAGCTTCTGTGCTTACTCGATTACTCTGTAATATCAAAAACGGTGGTTTGATTTGACGGCCCTTGGTCCGGACAGCACGGAATATTTACGCAACAATTGTTCAAAATCTAATCTAAAGAAGTTTCTTGCACACTTTTAATATGTTTTAGTGAAATTCAGATAAATCAAATAAAAATTTTAGGAAGGGGAGCTTTATTAATATTTTCATCTCATCAAGAAGTACAGTGAATATAAACAATAGCGCTTATCACACTGATAATCGTGTTTTGCAAAGTTTGATATAAAACTTCTCGTTTTAGTTTTACTGTTGTAAAATGAAGTTTATTTTGCCTTAGAACTCAACGAAAGGTGTAAATTTTGTTAGACTCTTTTTCGTTCAGTATTATTTAGCTTGCCACCTTCAGAAGTTTGAAGTTATATTTGGTTGCCGTCAGTGTCCGGACCTAGGACCTAGTCATGAAAATTGCTTAGAAATTTTAATTCGTTACTTTGGACGGAAACTCAAGCGGTCAATCAAATTTTTTGCACTAGTCAAAAGAATATTTCCTATACATCAATTCTACCAAAAGTTACCTCTTTTAGCGTGCTTATTTCGGATATACAGGAATGCAAAGAACACCAGTTAATCTGAGGCGCCATGAACAAATAAGCATCGCGAAAACAAACTTCACCTACCTTCATGTCGACTTGAAATTCTCGACTTCACCGCCAGCAGGAAAGCGTTCGAGCGAGGTTAAGACAGCAAACAGATCAAGAAATCTTTGGAAAGGATCGGTTTTATTCAAACTTTGTTTCCCATCGGAAAAATACATGATGAACCGAAAGTGTCCGGACCAAGGGCTGTCCGGATTTAGGGCGACATACTGTAGGTCCAATACCTTCATCCATGCTACCAAGACCAGCCCTTGGACTTAATCCTAAGGTTACTGTTTTGTATAATTTGTAGCTGGAGAAGTTTGTTCTCGAGGAAAGACTTGATTCCAATGAGTGCATCAGTCTGTTAACCTGGATCAGGGAATACAAGTGAGTAACAGTAAACCTGGTTGTAGAGATGTTAGGTGCAATTGTAAGCTAGGTTAGTCGCAACTTTGCTTTGCTGATAAAGCAATTTTCAAATGACCTTGAAATAATCACATGTGAACACAAACTTGTAACAAACAAACTAGAAGTTTACAAACAATATGATTGGATTAGCAAATGAGCTCGAAGGAAAGACACAGGTTTTGGTTGGCTTATTAAGTGCACATAGCAAAGCATGCGGATTTCAAGTAGTCATTCTCTTTTATGGCATCACTTGCTTTCTGGCATTCGGATTGGTCAGTTAAACAAAGCTCTCTCCATATTAGCGAAATTTGTAGCAGGAAAATGTGCAAAGCTTGTTTTGATCCTTAAAAAGCGAACATCCGGAAAACAACTTTTTATCGTCATACAAAGATTGCTGGTTTTACCCTTTCAGTTAAACAGAAGAAAAGATATTGTATTACTTAGCTTATATTAATGGAAAGAGGCACCATATATCATTGTGCCAGTACCCTTGTTTTGTACGACTGTAAATAATATGATAACTAAACTTTAAAACTTAGACATAATTATTGTATTATTGGAGAACAATTCATTTCTGTCAGTAGCCTGGTTCTACTGAAAACAGCGATCTATAATGTTATGGTTGGTGGTCAAGGTAGAACATTTGTGACTACAGTTACATGTATTTATGGCAGTTCAACAGCATCAGACATTGCTAACATTAGTTGCAGCCACATTTGACTGTTGCCTGTTTTTTTTTGTTTTGTTTTTTTTTTTTAATCAGGGGTACAGATCTTATGATGCACCCTGACCTTCAGATTGATGTGGGATTCCTGGGCGCTCTGTTGACGCCTAAAGTTGAACAGGAGTTACTAGACACGTAATTATAACTTTTAATACAATTGCTTGTTTGACTAAATATCTGGTTTAAGCTTAGCTGGTATGCCACCAGTCTGCAAAGCAGTTGGCCAAAGTATTTGAGTCCAGCCGGATTACGATATATATAGTACAATGTGCCTATTCGAACTGGGCCAGTTGAAAGAAAATTGACCAATAAATACATGTACATGTACACCCTGAATTGAGAACGAAGAATGGTGAACTTTGTGTAAAAGATTTTCAACACTTCATTCAAGTATTAAGTTTGATTGATTGATTGATTTCAAGATTAATTGGTGAAAATCTGTTTAAAGTGATGTTTACTACGTTTTTGGTTCTTTTGCCTGTAATATACATGTACAACCTTCATAATCCACTCGTTTTGTCCTGTTGACAGATACCTAACAACCACTAAGAACAACATGATGGAATGGATGAGCAAGCTAGCAGAAACAGATCTGAAGGTGAACAAGATAACTTGCAGTTTTAAGCTGCCTTTTTTATAAAACATAGCTAGCAGAGCTGCACAATCAAATTCCTTATACATAATCTAATAGTGCTCATCATTCGTTTCACTACTCACATCATTCAGTGCTGCAGTAGTGTAGCAGCTCTGCCAAGCTTGTAATTCTACTGGTCTTCTAGTGTAGCAGTTGTAAATAATAATAATTGTTATTAGGGCTAGGGGCATTGTACTGTTGTTTGTTCTATTGTTCCCTTGAGGATAATGAGCCATTCATGCAAGACCTTGTGAGAGTTGCTACCCGACCCCAATGCCGACTATGAAAGTGTGCTTCTAACAAGTTTACCACCGACCATAGTTTGCTTTTCTTACCCTTTGGTGGGAGGCGTGGTGGCCTAATGGTTAGCACGCTCCACTCCAAGTGGAACGGCCTGGGTTTGAGCCCTGGCTGGAAAGCTGCATTGTGTTGTTGGGCAAGACACTTTACTCTCAAAGTGCCTCTCTCCACCCAGGTGTATAAATTAGTACCAGTGAATTTACTGCTGCAGGGTAACCCTGCGATAGACTAGCATCCCATCCAGGGGGGGGGGGGAGTAGCAATTCTCCTAGTCGCTAAATGCTGCAGAGACCGGGGTAAGCTCCGTCTCTATGGGCCACTTGGCTTGGTCACAGACTTTACCTAAATTAACCCTTTGACACCTCATTCTTGTGTTATTTTCCTCAGGACTGGAACAGTGAAGCTCCACCAGAAACAGACATGGAAGGCTTCTACAATACCTCACTTCCTGTTTTCCTCTTTAAAATGACTGATCAGAACGTAAGAGATTTCTTTGCTATTTTCAAAACCACCCAGTAGCTTTATTTGTACCTTAATTCTACCTGACTGTGTAATGTTATGAACTGATGCCTTTGAGCATAATAGCACTGCATTTAGCATCTTAACCGTAGTCCTACTCTTGAAATGTAAGCTAACTTGCCAACCCTAGTTCAGAGTGATTTTTAATTGAGTGTCTTAAAAATTAAAACCACTCTAGCCAATCACAAAAGACACACCTAATCCAGTGAACCATTCAAAACTCGAGGCAAATAACTTCCCCGAACTTCCCCGCTAACTCAAACTGAGTCCCATTTCCCTTGGATTTGACCCCACTTTTCAGTCATTTTTACTCAGTTAATTTGAACTCAGATAACTCGAATTCCCCGCTAACTCGAACTAAATTTTGATTCCCTTGATCAAAACTAAGATTGATGACCCGACTTCTGATTCTAGTAAATCGTAAACATTTCAGTTGGTTTTACTGATGTCAGACAAGTTTAATCTTTCATATTTCTCAGCTACAAGTTGCTGCCAAGGCAGGAGAGGAGATCAAACTACAGGTTAGCTTGAAGCTCACATAACTAACCTAACTAAACTGTAAATGCCATCCGGAAATTTCTGTGGTATTGTTCATTGCAGTCATTGTGGCACTTAAGTCTTAGTGCTGCTTTTACCAATCTTTTAGTTCCTAAAGTAACGACCCTTGTTACCGCTTACATAATGCCCATATTGACGTTTTTTCTTTTCCCTTGCCTTCAATAATCTCACTCTTCGTTTTTCTTAACGAAACAGATTCTGGATATTTGTCTTGAGTCGATGCAAGGTTTTCAAAGAGAGTACAGAAGTAAGTTTATTTAACAGTAACAAGAAGTGAACATGTGCCGTTAACTTTGTTAGTTGACCATTGTTGGACAAGTTAGTTACAAAGTTATCCTTGTAATTGTTGTTTAGGTGCAATCAGAGGCTACAAAAGCAAACACTTTGAAGACAGAATGCAACCGTTCAGATTTGTGGAATACATGGTAGGTTCTGTTTGTCATTACCCTCTCTCGCAATTTTCCGTAAACTAGTACACTAATTTTTGCTGGCATGCAGTTCCAGTTTGTTTATATATTGTTTTTGCTGCTGTGGAGTTTTGGGTCTGTGCGGGTTTACCTTCCTTCTCTCCGCCTGGTTAGCTCAGTTGGTAGAGGCCGGACTGTGTGCGGGAGGTCTCGGCTCGAGCCCAGACCGGACCAACACTCAGGGTCTTATAACTGAGGAGAAGTGCTGCCTTTGTTTACATCTGCAAATGGTTAGACATTCTAGTCTTCCGGAAAAGGACGGTAACCGAGGTCCCGTCTCCTGTATCTTCAGTCTTCTAACGGGCGAGAACCACACAACGAGGAGGGCACAAAGCTCCCGGGTTGCTGGCCATACAATTGTATCTAACAGATGTAAAGCGCTTTGAATATACATATGAAAAATGTGCTATATAAATGCATTATCATTATCATTATCATTAACAAAAATGTTTGCGAGTGGGTCAAAAATCGAAAGAAAACAACTTTCTAAAGATTGCGATGTATTGCGTTATGTTTAGAACTCGTAAATAGGCTTGGTGATACGAAAAGCACCACGCGATACCAGTTCGGCACAAACGTTCCAGTAAGTTAAAAAAGAAAATACTTTCTTCCTCTTGTAGCTTTATTCGTGTCTCTTAGCTTGTCTGTTGCTTTATAAAAGGGCTCAAAAGTGAAAGGGGGGGGGGGGGATAGGGGAACTTGTATATATTTCATAAAAATACGCTTTCCCCCTGACCAGTCAAACGAGTAAAATTAATCAATGTAACATTGTGAATTTTAACGCCTGTGAAATGAAGCTTATTTTAATCAAAGCCAATTTAACGCTAGCGTTTCCTTCTTCTTGACAGGTGGCGATCGTCAACAATTGCAAGGCGTGCATGGACTTTACAGAGCAACTAAAGGTATGTTGAAAGCCTGACTTTGTACAATCGGATTTGGTTTGGTTGCAGCGGCCTTAGTAGGCTGGACTCTGGATCGAGCAGTCCTGGTTTAAACCTTGGCCAGGGTCCTTGTGTTTTGTTTTCTTGGGCAAGGACACTTCACTCTCATAATGCTTTCTCTGCTTTCTGTCTTTCTCCACTCGGGAGTCACCAGACAAAAATGCTCGGGGTTTGGGGATGACGGGGGGGGGGGGGGGGGGGGGGAGATATGGGAAGAGTTTTGCGATGGATTGATGGTTTAGCATCCCTCCCCCAGAGGGAGTAGCTATACGCTATACTCCTAGTCACTTCAAACTACAGAACCGGCGTTAAAGGGACTGTGTAACGGCTGATTACAGTCGACCGGTATTTTGTAAGTTTAGCAAATACTCACAATGAAACTTAATATTAGCGAAGAAATTAATTGACGTATGGATCGAAAATTACATTTTAATCATAGCTTCGTTACAAACAAATATGTCTCGCGGGCGTTATAATTAAAAGTTAGAGAGAAACGAGATCAACGTTGGAAACTGTTCAACCATTTTTTTAAAGCCCTTGTCCCCCGCACCTTCTTTTGTATTTGCTGTGTTATTGAAAATTGAAATGTTCTTTTACATACTACTTATTAACCGAGAGTGAGGTCATTACAGGGGAATCTCAGACCAAGGCCTTGATGTATTGACCGAGGGATAGCGAGGTCAATACATGAAGGTCAAGGTCTGAGATTCCCCTGTAATGACCGAACGGACGAGGTTAATAAGTTATTTATTATATGGCCTTTAAGCACTATTCAAAAGAAGAGTATAATCAAGGGAAAAAACACTGGAGGTAAACCTCGCTCTCGCTCTCTTTGGCTCTCTTTGTCGGTCATACTAAAGAAGTATTGGTATGCTTATATTTTTCTTTAAGTTATTGAAAAGATAGTTATATTTTGTCGGCTCTTTTTGTTTTTGTTTTTTTTGCCCCCTCGCTAGTAGCTTTTACTCACAACTCAAAAAATCGTCGAGCCGGGAAAAATTTTCATAATGCCCGGTCATTACAAGAAATTATTAAATTTTCAGCCACGGATATTGCATTTCTAGCATTCTGATTGGTTCACTCAATCCCGGTTGTCAGCTCGTATACCTTAGTTTGACCTTATTT
The DNA here is from genome assembly GCF_052425735.1 of Oculina patagonica. NCBI lineage: Eukaryota > Metazoa > Cnidaria > Anthozoa > Scleractinia > Oculinidae > Oculina > Oculina patagonica. The sequence continues at coordinate 18,250,222 of NC_135766.1, forward strand.
GGAAAATGATTGCGTTACTGTTGCCAAACTAAAATTTTTCTGCGGGAAGCGACAGTTCCATCAAAATGGTTTTGAACAGCAAATTTGGCGAGCTTTATGAACAAGAAATAATTAGCGGTGCCTACAAAAACCAAAGAAATGCCATAGTAAATTAAACTACGCAAAACAAAAGGATAGATGCGAAAAGTGTAATTAATAATACTTTTAAACTGAACGCACAGCAAGAGCGAGTGAATAAAGTATAAAAGCAGCAAATAATTTATGAAAGAACGGCAAACTGACACAGTTTCATTCAGTGTACGTCATAAAACTAGGCTCAGCACTTCAGTAAAGTTTGTTACCTTTCAATCTTGGTTTTGTCCTTTCATACTTTAGTAAACCCGTTCCACTTTGAGCTCAATTTCGCTTCAAATAATATAGCAGTCTTGATGACAGCCGTGGAGCCGTAAAGAAGTACAAATTAAACACTTGCCTCGTTCGACTTGCACAAGACTTGTAGTTTCCAGAAAAGGTTTTGCTTCGGATCTTCTCGTAAATCTTAACTGTTGTCACAATTTCCGTGATATTTAGACGACTTTAGAGGGGATTGTTTGAGGAAAATCTTCTGAAGAAAACTCTCTTGCTCGCTTTCCTCGTATGTTTCATTCAACTCAAGAAGTGAACACCGCGCCAGAAATTTTCGCGCCTCCTCATACTATCACTTCGTTTACATCAAAATGAAATGTCCATTCGATTTTCAAGTTCAGTGAACTTGAGAAGAATTTAATAAAACAATTATTCCATTCGCCCTTGTTGGATACGAGTCGTTATAGCCAACTCGGCGCTTCGCGCCTCGTTGGCTATTTACCACCTCGTATCCAACGCGGACTCATGGAATAATTGTTAAATAATGCCCGCTCAGCAGCCAATCAGAGCGCACGTACTATTGTAGCCATATAATAATGTTTTATATTTTACTCAATTTGGTGTCCTTTTTTTCACGTCAAAATTTGGTCTAAATACACGACACGGTTCCTGGAAGCGCCAGATGATCGGAATAAGCTAACTGGACTTGATAACAGAAACAGACTATCCTTTACTGAGTTGTCCCTGCTGTTTACATTCTATAGGAGCGATTGGTGGCTGAACTGGGCCGAGCTGCGTTTGGAGAAGACAAACAGCGATCCTTCAAGAGTGTGGTCGACTGCTTTGAAAAAATAGGTCAAGAAAGGTTTGTGGAATTTTATATTTTGATATACGGTGTGGTTTGTCAGTAAGCGTCAGTCAGAGAATATTTTAATCTTTGCGCTCCGTGGCCTAATAAATCAATTTTTAAGGGGCAGTATAACGAGAATTCTTATACATTTTTGGTGTTTGCTATGATAAAATTAAGAGGGTGCACTCAGTGATCAACAAAATAACCTTTGAAGAACAAAGAAAGGCATAAATTCATTCTACAAAGTGTGATTAAATGTAATCAATGGTTTATAAGTGATTTCAGGGCTCGAGACTAACTTTTTTGCTAACTAGCCAAGTGGCTAGTGACAGCTTTGATTTTACTAGCTAAAACTTATTTTCTACTAGCCACAATTTTTAAGCATAGTTCTTCTTTTAAGGGGGGGGGGGGGGGGTGAAAACAATGTGCGATAATGTTACCTTGAGCCGTAAAATGTTCCTTAAATCTTCATGTTATTTTTTTCTTACAAAATTGGGCTTTGTTCTTCACTATAAAAATTGTACATGTACATGCGTTTTTGTCAACTAGATTGTTTAAAGCTTCACATTCTATAATGTCAACAGTTTACTTAGTTATATTCTCTGAGAGACGATTTTAATAAATGCGGTTTCTTCCAATGCCTGATTTTTTCACTAGCCATTTTGGCTAGTGAAAGGCCAAAACCTACTAGCCAAAATTGCATTTTTACTAGCCTTTGGCTAGTTGGCTACCGTTAGTCTCGAGCCCTGGATTTTCGTCCAAGTAACACTGTAAAATTTGAAAACGTCGGCCAGATGAGTCAGGTCAAGTTGATTAATGGAATGCTTTTCTGTCCTTAAGTGCTGGGTACCTTTTAGAAGAGGTTTTCATGGATCTGGAACCGTTCTACAGTCAAATCATGACTCCCACATGGTAAGATATTTCTGTTATTATTATAGTGTAGTGAAATAGCGCGTGAAACATTAGCTTTGTATATGTTAAACATGCATTCAAATTCACCTTAAAAAATCAAGTTGCAATGTTCCAGATGAAAGAGGGGTCTCTTGTCAAAACCTCACTATCTGACCCAACAGATTAACAGAAAACTTCAAATGTTTGGGAGGGATCTGTGGGAAATTGACTTGTTAGAATTCCTTGTTTACTCCTTGCTTTAGAAACTTTTTTGGAAGCCCTAGTTGATATTTAATTATATTATTGATGTACGTGCTGAAGTTGCAATAACCTTGTCTAAAAAACTTCTTATTGCGTTATTAGGGTACCAAGCCCTGAGGCAGTGGACACAATCATTGTGACAGTAGAGGATTATTACAATGACTTTTTACACATGAAAGACAGGTACAGTACATTTGTGTTGTGTTATTTGTGATTTGGGGAGGGGGGTCGGGGTGGTGGTGGTAGAGGATACTCAAAGAGGGATACTTCAATTTTTTGTAGTATTGGTCGAAATATTGGCCTATTAAAAGTACCCTTGCCGTAGTGCCAGCCTAGCATTTTAATGAGTTTTCCTACACGTTACAGTGACGTCTGGTACAAGCATTTCTACAAAAAGAGTTCCGGCAACAAGAAGTACTTAGTAAAATCTGCGTTGTGTTATTCCCTACATTCAAAGTTTATATATTTGCTGAAACATTTCAATGCGACGTCCCTTCGTTTGTCGATACCCCTAACCTTTATTTTGAACACTTGGAAAAACAAAAAAAACAAGCCTTGGTTTTGTTTGCGGTCAACTTCCGATAACGAAGACACTTGTTGTTTGTTTTTCAGGTTTTTTGATTACCTCATGGAACAAGCTTTGAGGAAAGTGCTTTTAGAATATGTCCGAGCTATGTTGAACAAGTATGTTTTCAATCGTTGTTGTAATGTGTTGTTGCATGTTTGTGAGAACTACGGCATGTTGATAACTCTTAAATAAACTAATCTGGTATCTGGTAGAATGTTCTAAGGCTCTCTATTTTTCAACATACACGCACACACACAAAAATTCAGGAAAACAGCGAGCGAAGCCAGTGCGAGTTTGAAACACGAGGTGGTGGGGGTGGGGGCGAGTAAAGCCCCTCGCGTCTCCCTTGTTTTGCCTCCACTACACATCCGGACACACATCTCAGTTATAAATTGGGTGCGTTGGCCAGCCGAGCCACCGTCCCGTTTATTCAATCTCAACGGATAATACAAGAAATTACAAACTATGAATAGCGTTAGAAAACTTAATGCACCAGAGCCGGACACGAAAACCCCTAAAAACCAGCAAGTGGAGAAAACGGGGAACGTGTGCCCCCGACCAAGGCAGTGGCGCAACCCTTGGGGTTTTAGGGTATTCTAATCTAACATACTGTAAACAAATACTTTTCGAAATATATGATCTTACAGTGATACAATTATAATAGGAGAACTAAATATTTAAACAAAACGAAGCGTAAGCCCGCATCCACGGATGACAAAGGAAATAAAAATAAAACCAAACATTGACCAAAACGTGGCGAAGGCTGACCGTAGAATGTCTCACCTTCCTAACGGTCACCTATTACAAACTCAAATCCCACTATACATTGCACACCGCAAACCCGCGCCCAACCCTCTGGTCCGTGCCGGCAAAAAAGTAATTTATGCTAATCTAAGACTATCACAAATTACATTTTGCACTGGCGTCCAGTTCTCTTGCATTTCTTTCCCCACGTCCAATGCTAATCAATTAACGGTCGAAGAAAAATACGAATAAGTGGACGACTTTAAACACTCTAGTCTCTGAAAAAGTATGCTCAGAGTTATATAGACGGTGAACAGAGCCTCGCTAATTCGTAACCCCCCCCCCCCCCCCGAAAAAATCTTTTTCCTTCGGAAAGCCTCTTTCAACTACAACAAGTGAAGCTCGATCGCCACAAAGTTTATAATTCTGTATTATTTTTATTAGGAATCTTCCATCGGATTATGAAATTTCTAGGAAATTGTGAACGTCTTCCTTAAAATGAGTGCTTTAAAAAGGGTCCTTTTAGCTTGATAAATGGCCGCGGGCCCTTTTTAAAAAATACACATGCTGGGAGTACTTATCGAGAAGTTTTTTGTTACAATGCGACATGTGGACAATTTTGAGACATGTTCTCTTTTGAAAAGGTTTGCAGATTGACGACCTAAAAAGCTTGTAAACATAGATTACACAAAACCCTTTCTGTTTTATTTGCCAGACGAATAGCATTCAAAGATTACGAGGGAAGACGAGACGCCGCGAAGAAGATCACAGAAGAATCCAAAAAGATCGAAAAACTCTTCAAGAAATTAGCAAAAGCGACCTTAGAACCTGAAACGCAGTGTTCCGTTCTACCGACACTTGCTGAGGTCATCAAACTCCGGGATACGTCCATGATGGCTCTTGAAATCTCTGTGAGTAGTAAAACTTGTTACTTGTGTTAGTTTGTGCGTTTCAAGCAGCTTCCTGGAGGCTCGGTCTAGCGGTCCGGGTTCGAGCCGTGGACGAGGTGATTTTGTTGTGTCCTTGGGAAAGACTTTATACTTTTACAGTGCCTTTCTCCGCCCATTGTTCGGGTAGCACGAGGATTTGCCGAAACTATCAACTGTTATACAGCTGCTAACACGACAGCTTTGAGAATTAGAAAGTTAAAACAAAGTTCTGACGTACTGAGTAGTGGGGGGGGGGGGGAGGGGGGGGGGGACTGAGCAGCAAGTGCCTTAAAATCGTAAAAAGTTCCAGACGTTTCGGGCTCAGCCCTTCATCGGTGGAAGAGGTCTAGATTTCGGTTAAAACGCTATCTTGCGCCACGAATTGCTTTAAGGATTAGTCTGTAGGTAGATAAGCACTGTGAAAGTATGCCGACTGGGCCCTTTTTCCAAAACGGTCCCCATGGAAAATGGCCATCACAAAAGGAATCCCATTTGAAGTAAAATATAATGTTCCTATCTTTCAAGTGAATCCTATTTTCCTCAGCGTGTGCTGTTTATTGTCAAGAATAAGTTACATTTGTCACTTCGATCCCCAGGGAATTGCTAACAAGTACCCAGACTTCAAATCAGACCACGCCCTGGCCTTGTTGTTAATGAGAGGAGATGTCACCAGGGCTGAGGCAAGACAGGTACGTTGTTATTAACTTTTTTACCAATAAGGTTCCCTAATCTAGGAAACCTTGATTTTATGAACCGTTCTTTGTCTAGGGAAATCTAGCGTTTACGAACCTTTCTTATCCAATGAAATTAAACTTACGAACCGTTCTCTATCTAGGGATAATGACTTCTAAGTGCCGTTTTCCGTCTAAGGAAAGCTCATACGGACCGTTCTTCATCTAAAAAAGTCGTCATCATTATCATCTACCGAAACTTAACTCTTACGTATCGTTTTCTATCTAAAGGTCTGGTAAAACGAGGAAGCATGTTTCCAGAAACATTCGTAGCACGCGCGTGTTTTCCAACGCTTCCCAGTTTTGCCATAGCAAAAATTTTTTTTGGGATCACTTTCTTGGGGAGCTTGGAAACCAGGCTTGATTTGGTAGCCGAGACTTCTCCTCACGATGCAACCTTGTTTACAGACAACAGCGAAATTTTCACAGAATATCCACTAAAACTTCTTGAGAGTATCAGATGTTTGTTTAGAAATGTCAAGCGATTCAAAAAATGATTTTGGTTTTCTAGTTGACGAAATATCCGAACTTCGGTATACCATAAAATCGCTATGTTCTGGACACTTAGAAAAATTTTGGCTCAGTCCGGAAGTGAGCAATATTTAAACAGAAAACCTCACACAAATGAATGAAAGGATGAATATCTCTATTTACTTTAATAACCCAATAAGAATATTCGATGTTTGTTTAGAAATGCAAAGCGATTCTTAAAATTATTTTGGTTTCGAAGTGGACGAATTTTTCGAGCTTGTGCATACCATAAAATCGCTAACAATACACCCGCTCATCTTTATTTCGATGTGCTACACAAACAAGACGGATCGGAATCCGCCAATCACAGCCCACTAGTATGACCTTCTGAACTTGTGGGCGAATTTGCATGAAATCAACACCGGCCGGAAATGAGCCCACAAGTTCAGAAGGTCATGCTAGTGGGCTGTGATTGGCGGATTTCGATCCGTCTTGTTTGTGTAGCACATCGAAAAATGAGCGGGTGTAAGTGTCATGAACATAGCGATTTTATGGTATGCACAAGCTCGAAAAATTCGTCCACTTCGAAACCAAAATAATTTTAAGAATCGCTTTGCATTTCTAAACAAACATCGAATATTCTTATTGGGTTATTAAAGTAAATAGAGATATTCATCCATTCATTCATTTGTGTGAGGTTTTCTGTTTCAATATTGCTCACTTCCGGAATGAGCCAAAATTTTTTTAAGTGTCCAGAACATAGCGATTTTATGGTATACCGAAGTTCGGATATTTCGTCAACTAGAAAACCAAAATCATTTTTTGAATCGCTTGACATTTCTAAACAAACATCTGATACTCTCAAGAAGTTTCAGTGGATATTCTGTGAAAATTTCGCTGTTGTCTGTAAACAAGGTTGCATCGTGAGGAGAAGGCTCGGCTACCAAATCAAGCCTGGTTTCCAAGCTCCCCAAGAAAGTGATCCCAAAAAAAATTTTTGCTTTGCCATACGGGGTGCAAATGATTGTTGTTTCCCGCGCTTGTCACAAGCTGCGTGATTTGCTTAGAGTTCCGATTGGCTCATTGTGTTATTTACCCATGCTATGATTGGCTAGCCTCCCACGCGGTCGTTCTTAGGGGCGATCGTGTTTCACTCCCCTAAGAACGACTGCGTGGGAGGCTAATGATTGGCCAGATATGATAACTTGGTCTTGGACTCATGGCAGTCAGTAATAAAAAGGAACAAAGGAAAGACAGAGGGGGGAGCTGACAGTAACCCGTCAGTCGTTCAACTTGCTTAGCAAAACGTTTACTGTGTGCCTCATCGTCCAGCTTATTGTCCTTGTCTCTTTTCACACTTACAAGTGATATTTTTTCTTCTTTTTTGTTAGTTAATTATGGAAACTCCTCTGGAGGGAAAACAAGATACGCCGGCTGATGAGCCCAGTGCATTTTTCAGCCAGATTATTGTGCCACCATCTTTGCTGGACAAACTGGAAACAGTGATGAAGAAGAAATAATGAAAATTGTTGTAGTCAAGAACCAAACCGGAGAGATATCGATACTGTTTTGATATGCTGTTCTTGGCATATTTTTTTATTTCTAAAAGAACTCGAAAAACAAGGAAATTTATGTACAAAGGTTAAGATAGTACATTTATATAGTTTATAGTTTTGTTGTGTCAAAAACTGTTATCTGTCTTTTTTGTCCGTCTGTTCGTCTTTTTGTGCGTAATCCAAAGAGACGCCAAATAGATCTAAGGGACGGACCTTATTTGTTCCTGGAGGAGGGGGTATGAAAAATTTTCCTCTGCAAACTAATTTTTTTTGGGACCGCGCGGAGACTGGGCCCGGTTCATAAATCGCCCGGACTTTTTTAGTAGTCTTGGTTATTTTAAGCACCCCTGCAAAAATTTGTTTTTTTTGAAATGCAAACTATATTTTTTATATACATATCGTGTTTGCAAGCAATTTATTTTGTCCTTTTAGGCCCTGCAAACAATTTTTTCAATATTTTTCATACCCCCCCCCCCCCCCCCCACCACCACCACCACCGGAAAAATACATACAATTATGGAATCAAAATTTATCAATTGTTAGTTAAAATAAAATCAAGTGATAGCCTTCTTTCCTTTATTCCCAAAAGTTAGAAAAAGCTGCTCGGAAAGAATTCTGAGGCCCCAGCTGCCTCAAATGCCTCAAAGTGTTCACTGTCTTGCAAGATAATATATGAAATGCTGTTAGACCTTGAAAACCTACCCCCACCTACTTCTGAGAAAAAACTTTTAGCATGCGGGGTCGAGAAGAAGGACCTAAATAAACTATACCTATTACCATTCAGAGCCACAAAAGAAATAAAATTAGCTATGTTCCAATACAAAATTATTCATCAAATCTTACCAACGAACAACCTGTTACACAAATTGAAAAAAGTTGCCTCCCCTTTTTGTCCTTCTGAGTGTCAAACCATATGGCATATGTTTGTTCACTGCCCGCAGGCAACCTCTTTTTGGAATAAATTCCAAGAGTGGTATTCGTTTTTAAGTAACACGAAATTGAGTCTTTCGGAGTTAGACGTCATGTTCGGAATTATTCGCAGTCACACTCACTGTTTAGCTCTCAACCATCTCATCATGTTATGCAAGTATTTTATATATGTTAAAGCATTAGATACTATTAAGTTCCAGTTTCAGGATTTCGTCTCTCTTGTGCGGGAAAAGATGAAACTAGAGAAATATATCGCAGCCACGTCTGATAAAGTGAAAGATTTTGAGAATAAATGGCATTTTTTTCTAGCAATTTAAGATAGTCTTATTTTTTTTTATTATTTTGTTTTGCCCTCTTTAATTACTTGATTAATTCAGTTGATATAAGCTACGTTTTTGCTATGTTACTTAAGAGAATTATATTTGTAAATTTACACCTCTAAGTGGACAGTTTTGTAAAACAGTTATTAAGTAAGTAAGTAGTATAGCAAGAAAGTAAATAGAGCAGCTATGATATTTATTGTTGTTTAGCAGAAGCAGTTGTAATGTAGCATGTGCCGTTAGTGTTTGTAAGTAATGTAAGTTTCTTTTGCAAGAATGTCTTTGTGTTGCAATTAAAAAAAAAAAAAAAATCAAGTGATACTTTATTCATTATGAATGGAAACTGTTGTACCGCGTCAGCGAGTAAAAAATAAAATAAAAACCGTTCAAATTTTCTTTATATAATAATCTAACTAGCCTGCGATAATCTAACAGGCACACTCAAACCTCAATAGCGACTACGGTTCCGAATTGTTAAATCGCCTCTTATTCTTATTTCATTAACCATAGCAGCTTTCATGCTATGGAAAGCCCCAGCCCCAAAATTTAATAAATACGGTCCTTCGTTGCTCACTATTCAGCAGTGAAACCACAAGCCTGAGGCTCGTTTAAACGCTGACCTTGTATTCAAGTGACACCGCATGCTCAATTATATCACTCGATACTCAGGCGTCCTTGTTTGTTCATTTGTGTTACTTTTTTATTAGTTTATCCACTTAGGGATTGACCTATTTTTGTTGTTTTGGGGGCGGGGATGGGGGGGGGGGGGGAGGGAACAATTTTTCTTAGCTGGATTTTTTTCCGTCTTGTGTCTGTGCAAGAATTTTATTTTTCACCTTTCGCTTGTGCAGCTACGACTTCGGCTTGCTGTGCCTGAATTTCTCTGCTTTTGCCGTACAGGAATTGTTTTTTGGTAATTGTCCAATCCCGCCTCCCAAATAAAATGGTTCATTCGCAGTGGTCGATCCAGGGGAGGGGCCTGGGGAACCCAGGCCCCCACCTTATTTTCAGGCCAAACCAAGGCATGTAAATTCTTTTCGAGAGCGGGTCCCCCCCTTATTCTTGGAGTCTGGATGATCGGGGCCCCCACTTACCTGAAGATCTGGATCCGCGACTGATTCTACAGGTAGCCCAAGCACCTAAAGGAGCCGTCAACATATGGCATTGCGTAATAACGTTATTATAAGAGTTTGTATGGGAATATAACGATCGTAAAAAATAATTCAAAATGGGGGGAAAAGATCAAATAAAATTGACTTACCTGCCCCACTGTGGAGGCGTTTTGAAAGGAAAACAGAGAACCTAAATTAAAAACCACTGGACTCGATTCGAAACGCCGCCTAATGTTATAGAAACACAAGTTACAAACAGAAGAAGGCAGGTAAGTCGCTTTTTTTTATCTTTTCCCCCTATTTGGAATTATTTTTTTACGATCGGTATAGTATAGTAAATGGTTTGAACCCAGGAGTATCAGTAGGTCGTAAAGTATGATCGTCCGGGTGAGAGTAGTTCTGAGAAGAACTGTTGTTGGTGAATGACGTTTCGACAACCTGAGTAGAAGTCATCTTCAGAGTCAAGTGAAAAGTTGTTGTCAGTCGATGATGTTATATGTCTGGTCCGTTGAAGCTGATTGGTCAGTTTAGCCGTGATGTTATTGGCTGTAAGACTCGTGTAGAGTTTGTCAACAGTAATTGGTCAGTTTCGACCCGTATATTGTTAGTCAAATTAAGTCGTTCTGTTCCGTCTATTGTTAGACCATACAGTGGAACACCGATATAACGATCCTCGATACAACGTACATTGTTAAAATTTGTCAAATCCATGAGAATTTATCGTCAGATCCGTGACGACTAGATCGAACTAGACGTTCCGTGACGGTTTTTACAGGGGTCTTTGATGATATGAGCGAGGAGTTATACATGGTCAAATATGTCAAATCCATGAGAATTAATCATTAGATCCGTGACGACTAGACGTTCCGTGACGGTTTTTACAGGGGTCTTACCGTCTATGATGTCCCGTGACGGTTCTCACAGCGTTATATTGGCCGGTCATAACAGTCACCGTTTTTTACCAACGCCCTATAGGAACAGTTCCTGTTTGTTGTATTGTTCCTAGAAAGAATGTTTTCTGCGAAAGCCACGCATTGTGAATTGTGCTAAATACACCTTATTCGATGGTTTAACATATAATATGAGGGGTATCAAATGGTCTTTGCGAGCATTTGCGAGCATGCGAGCTCAGCGTTTTTCTTTGCGAGCACGAGCATTGACAAAAATTAGCCTTGCGAGCAACGAGCACTTTTCAAAAACCTACCTCCACTAAAAATCGAGCATGCGAGCACTTGTAAAAATGTGCGAGCACGAGCAAACGAGCACCCACTAAAATTTTGCGTGCATTGCGAGCACTGCGACATTTTGGGGGACCATTCTTGACTCCTAATATGCGCGGATATTTTGCGACTGAGTTGAGTAGAAATGAGCAATGAGCAAAATGTCCGCTCGTATTATATGTCAAACAATCGAGTAAGGGATTTATTTTTTTTTTCACTATTTTTTCCCACTAAGTTTGGGTCCGTATTCCGTAAGTTTGTCCGTCCGTATTTTGGCCTGATCTACAGTGTATCAACGTGGCATATTTTGCAGGTTCCTTTGTCCTAATATGGTAAAATGTCACAATGGTGGAATAATAATGTTTGTTATAGTAGTGTACAGATGTGACATATTCCAATATTCGAAGAAAGAAATGAAGTTGACACATGCAAATAAATTCCGTGAACCAAATGTGGTGAATAATATACAACACCAATCTTCCAAAGCCACTTTGAGAATAAGTTGGTGCTTTAAACAAATAGACGGAAAATGTCTTGCCATGTCTGAAATTATGGAACATTTGGAGAAGAAAACAAGGTTTGAAGATGAAAGCGAAGAAGTGAAACGTGTATTTAATTTTCCAAGAAACAAACGATGTTTGAAGTATGCAAATTACTTCCGTGAAAGCCAAATATTGTAAAAAAATACCCAAAACCAGTTCTGGGCCAAAACCACCACAAGGCATCACAGAAATATCTGTATCATGTCTAAAATTGTGGAACATTTCGAGAGGAAAGCACGGTTTAAAGATGAAAGCGAGGCCGAATTAATTAGAGAAAAACTCGAACAATTTGTGACCAGCATTCTGGCACAAGTGGAAAAGCGAGACAAGCGATTTCAAAGCACTCTTGTTCATAGCGGAAGTGTGTACGAAGGAGTAAAAGTTTGCCAGCCGGATGAGTTCGATTTTATGATCAGAATTGACTCACTCACGGACAAACCGACATTCCATTCCTGCGACAAAGGTGAAGGCTACACGAAGCTCGCCCTTGATGAACAAGGTTGGGAAGAATTCAAAGATGTCGAAGGCTTCTTCAACCCAAACCTGCTCTCCCGTTACTTCAAGAAGCTTGTCAATGCATCTTTGAATGACGTCGAACTGCCCACAGGCCTGGCGATCCAACGCGTTAATCGAAGATTGTTTGATGAAACGTGGTGGCCTGTGTTCTCTGAGCTTCTTGGAAACAGCGGGGGCCAAGAAGATCCATCTGGTGTAATGTACTCAGAAACCCACGGCCCAGCCACAACACTTTACATCAATTGGCAAGGCGGAAACAGTTACAGAAATTTAATTATCAGCGTGGATTTGACAT